>NC_136527.1:180399398-180531898 GCF_053919585.1 Euprymna scolopes
ATGGAATAAATTTTTATATTTTTTATATTAATTATATATTTTATATTAATTACACATTTTTTTTATTTTTTAACTTTAATATTTTTTATTTTTATTTTTAAACTAATAATATGTAATATTCGTGATTTGACGGTATAAAATACTGATGTGACCCTTCTAGAGTTGTCGAACTTTGCCGAGACTTTACTGCAAGACTACCAACATTCTTTTCTTGTAAAAATAATAACGGATCCCTAAGTCAAACAACGTACAACATCAGAGCCGATGCGTAATTAACAGACATTTTTACACGAGGAACGAAATAATGATGACACCGTGTTATTACGATGACCTTTGTTCTTTAGCAGTTGATTTGTTTCTTTAAATAATTTCACGTTTAAATCGTGTTTTTTATGTTTTAATTTTGATTCTTTAATATTTTCATATATTTATTTGCTTAATGAATTGGACACACAAAGAAAATTGTACCACTTTACGTGAACACAAATGAACAACAAACAAACAAAAAAAAAAAAACACGAATTCACCTCATCTTTTTTTTTTGTTTTTCGTATTGAATTTCTGGAATGAAACGTAAGTTTTTTTCTTTTTTTTTTTGTTTAAATTTCAAAAAAAGGCATCCAATAACTTTTACAATAATGTTGAACATTAAAATAAGTTTATTTTTTTATTGCAATCCAATAAAACTATGGATTCTGCTTTTAACAAACGTGAATAAAAAAAAGTATGAATCTCCAATCAATAAAAAATCTCCGAAAAACATATAATTCAATCTGATATTAACATTTTTTTTTCTTCTGTATTTTCATTTCATGAGAAAAACTAGGTGTATCAGAATTTTGTAGGAATTTTTGACGCCCCTAACATAAACTGCAAATAAAAAATGTTACTTTTTTCAAGAAGTTATAAGCTTCGAAAGACAGTAAGTCTAAATATTCCAGTGTTTACCACGAACTTTTACTGGCACTGCTACTACCCCACTAGTGAATTACGCATCGGCTCCAATGTTGTACGTTGTTCGGCTGAGTGATCCGTTATTTTCTTTTACAAGGAAAGAATTTTTGCGTGAGACCTAGTTTTATTTTTGAATAAAATATAACGCTGATATCGTAAAACTTTAATTAAACTTGAAAATAATATTTAAAAAAAACTTTCACTAATTTTCCAGTTAATAATTACATAAGCTCCGGCACCCCACCCCCAAATAAAACAAACAAGGAAAAAAAAAAAGAAAAATCATAACAAAAATCATGCGCAAAGTTCAAGCCAAAAAAAAAATAAATAAATAAAAAGGTAAATATAGAGATACGTTACAACAGGACATCGACCAATCTAATTTGGTTTTATGGGGTAATCGAGGTCGCTGACAGTGAATCAACCAAACCGGGGCAAATTTACCGTTTTAATAATTCGTGGAAATGCGTGTCCTTTCTTACGTCGTTTCCACAACTCTTCTATTAGAATGAAATAAATTTTCATATTTTTTATATTAATTATATATTTTATATTAATTACATAACTTTTTTTTATTTTAAAACTTAAATAATTTTTATTTTAAAACTAATAATCCGTAATATTCGTGATTTGACGGTGTAAAATACTGATGCGACCTTTCTAGAGTTGTCGAACTTTGACGGGACTTTACTGCAAGACTACCAAAATTCTTTCCTTGTAAAAATAATAACGGATCCCTAAGTCAAACAACGTACAACATCAGAGCCGATGCGTAATTAACAGACATTTTTACACGAGGAACGAAATAATGATGACACCGTGTTATCACGATGACCTTAAGTTCTTTGTTTTTTTAGCCGTTGATTTGTTTCTTTACATAATTTCACGTTTAAATCGTGTTTTTATCGTTTTAATTTTGATTCTTTAATATTTTCATATATTTAATTGCTTAATGAATTGGACACACAAAGAAAATTGTACCAATTTACGTGAACACAAATGAACAACAAAAAAAAAACACGAATTCACCTCATCTTTTTTTTGTTTTTCGTATTGAATTTCTGAAATGAAACGTAAGTTTTTTTCTTTTTTTTGTTTAAATTTCAAAAAACTGCATCCAATAACTTTTACAATAATGTTGAACATTAAAATAAGTTTATTTTTTTATTTCAATCCAATAAAATATGGATTCTGCTTTTAACAAACGTGAATAAAAAACGTATGAATCTCCAATCAATAAAAATCTCCGAAAAACATATAATTCAATCTGACATTAACATTTTTTTTCTTCTGTCTTTTCATTTAATAAGAAAAACTAGGTGTATCAGAATTTTTGTAGGAATTTTTGACACCCCTAACACGAAACTGCAAATAAAAAATGTTACTTTTTTCAAGAAGTTATAAGCTTCGAAAGACAGTAAGTCTAAATATTCCAGTGTTTACCACGAACTTTTACTGGCACTGCTACTACTCCACTAGTGAATTACGCATCGGCTCTAATGTTGTACGTTGTTCGACTGAGGGATTCGTTATTTTTTTTTTACAAGGAAAGAATTTTTGCGTGAGACATAGTTTTATTTTTGAATAAAATATAACGCTGATATCGTAAAAATTTAATTAAACTTGAAAATAATATTTAAAAAAACTTTCACCAATTTTCCAGTTAATAATTACATAAACTCCGCCCCCCCCAAATAAAATAAACAAGGAAAAAAATCATAATAACAAAAAATCATGCGCAAAGTTCAAGACAGAAATTAAAAAAAAGGTAAATATAGAGATACGTTACAACAGAACATCGACCATTCTAATTTGGTTTTTAGGGGTAATCGAAGTCGCTGACAGTGAATCTGATAACAAAACCGGGGCAAATTTACCCTTTGCATGGTATTAACCCTTGAACCCACGAACTACTTTCCGCCATTTTACAGCTTCCATTTACGCATTTATGTAATGAACCACGTAACAGAATATAAATTTATATAAAATAAAACAACTTGGAAATTTAAACATTTCTTAAAATGTGTATTTTATATTAATTACATAACTTTTTTTATTTTAAAACTTAAATAATTTTTATTTTAAAACTAATAATTCGTAATATTCGTGATTTGACGGTGTAAAATACTAATACAACCTTTCTAGAGTTGTCGAACTTTGACGGGACTTAACTGCAAGACTACCAAAATTCTTTTCTTGTAAAAATAATAACGGATCCCTAAGTCAAACAACGTACAACATCAGAGCCGATGCGTAATTAACAGACATTTTTACACGAGGAACGAAATAATGATGACACCGTGTTATTGCGATGACCTTAAGTGTTTTGTTTTTTAGCAGTTGATTTGTTTCTTTACATAATTTCACGTTTAAATCGTGTTTTTTTATCGTTTCAATTTGATTCTTTAATATTTTCATATATTTAATTGCTTAATGAATTGGACACAAAGAAAATTGTACCAATTTACTAAAGAAATCATAACAAACAAAACAGATTTTCTGTTTTCGTATTGAATTTCTGGAATGAAACGTAAGTTTTTTTTCTTTTTTTTGTTTAAATTTCAAAAAACTGCATCCAATAACTTTTACAATAATGTCGAACATTAAAATAAGTTTAATTTTTATTGCAATCCAATAAAAATATGGAGTCTGCTTTTAACAAACATAAATAAAAAAAAAGGTATGAATCTCCAATCAATAAAAATCTCAGAAAAACGTATAATTCAATCTGAGATTAAGATTTTTTTTCTTCTGTATTTTCATATAACAACTTAATAAGAAAAACTAGGTGTATCAGAATTTTTGTAGGAATTTTTGACACCCCTAACACGAAACTGCAAATAAAATATTAAAAAAAACTCGTAATTTCTCTTTTAAGGGTGGATTGCTTATTTTCTTTACGGATTATACTTCCAAAATAAACTTTTTTTAATTGTTAAATCTATTCCTATTGTTTTCTTAACTATTATCTTATTAAGGTAAATCAGTATCGGCTGATGTTGCATATTATGGTGTTATTCGTTTTGCTCTTCATGTTATAATACATTATCATATTTTAGTGCCTTCTTGTTTTTTTACTTCTTGAATCTATTTCTATTGTTTTTTTTAACTATTACCTTACTAAGGTAAATGATATCGGCTGCCATTGCGTATTACAGTCTGGATGTAAGAGACTACTATTTTAAACTATTACAAACAGGGGAGTAGCGAGATACTTCAAACATTCAAACTACTGCGTTTACATTCAAATAAAAAAAAGGTGAGTAGATATTTTTTTTTACGTTTTCTCTAAAAAAAAACAAGCCACAATGCCACTGAGATGTAAGGCGCTATTATTTAGCACCAAAACATCAAAAGTATTATATAATACGATTAGGTTAAATATATCAAAGTACAACGTGCCTCATATGATTTATCTCATCATAGTTATGAAAATATTTAGTTTTAATAATATTTAAAATCAAATATTCAAAAATGCTATTATGAGAATATTTAGTTTTAATAATATTTAAAGATCATTCAAAAATGCTAATATGAAAATATTTAGTTTTAATAATATTTAAAGATCAAACATTCAAAAATGCTAATATGAAAATATTTAGTTTTAATAATATTTAAAGATCAAACATTCAAAAATGCTAATATGAAAACATTTAGTTTTAATAATATTTAAAGATCAAACATTCCAAAATGCTAATATGAGGATAATATTTTACGTTCATATGAACAGGGTGTGAACAGATATTTAATGACATTTTTATCTTTTTCATCCAACCAAGGTGTATTACCACCTGGACGTAAGTGATATCTATTGATTCGTACCAATACTTAAAGCATCAATAAGTTAAAATTCTTTATTTACAAATAATTTTCATATTTGAATGCATTAGAGGTGAACGGAGATATTTCCACAAACAAACGTTAGATAGATTTATAGGATTGAAAAATTGACAAATATATTAGATGAAAAAAAATGTATAAATAAAAAAAGATTAAAACATAGAATTCGCGGTAGCTTTTTTCTGCCAAGTTAATGCCTCTTTGGACAGTAAATAAACACATCTTAATTAAAAATATTCACATTGTTTTTTTTTTATTTTGCATATTCATATATCAATTACACATATATCAATTGAAGAAAGCAAAAACGTGTATTCAATACTTTTTGATGGACTCTGTTAAATTACTTGCTCTCATTGTTATATTAAAAATAAAACACACATATATATATAATATATATAACACTTATATATTGTAATATGATATACATCACTGTTTCTTTCCTTGAAATCATAAAAAACGCTAGATATAATTTCAACTAGACTACATCCTGAGAAAAAAACTATCGGCTAGCTCTGTGTCAAGTTAGAAAATATTTGGTCATTATTTTTCAAGTTGGAACATATTTCATGTTTTTTTTGTGTCAAATTAGAAAATATCCAATCATTTTTGTAACGTGTCCCATATTAGTTTCTGAACAAGAGAACAAACAAAATATAAATATGTGAATGTAAACACTAAAATATTGACTTTCATTATTTTTTACAGATGTTCCTGATTGAACCCGATTATTCAATTTTACTGGAGTATCATTTTCTTTAAACATTATCCTATGAATATTATTACTTTATTTGAACGATTACAGCGACATCTGTTGGAAGATTTATGTTACTGGACTTTACAAGTATGTGTTTAATGTTTAAATAAATCAGAAGGAAATAATAACAAATTCACAAATCACACACATCAAAAAAAGCACAAATCACGAATCATATATTTTCATGACCTATAAATATTATTATTCAATGCTAATGAAGTATCATGACATATAAACATTATTATTCAGTGCTAATGAAGTATCATGACCTATAAACATTATTATTCAATCTTAATGAAGTATCATGACCTATAAACATTATTATTCAATGTTAATGAAGTATCATGACCCATAAACATTAAGGTGTAAACAGCTATTACTTTATTTGCAACACTACAGTAACATCTGTGAGAAAATTCATTTTACTGGACATTACTTTTTAAGGAATTTTTGAAAACAACGAAATGGTGAAAACAAACCACGACATGAAGGTAATATAAATGTTTGTGAAAAAGATATTTAATGTTCAAATAAATCAAAAGGTAATTAGAAATCGAATCACAAATTACAGACAAGTAACGTTTAAAATTACTTTTTTAAAGACAATATCTTCTTTAACACTGGAAACTTGCTATAAAACTATATTGTATAAAAAACACCATATAAAAGCTGTATACTTTCCAATATAATTTAAAAAGAAATCGAATCACAAATTACAGACAAGTAACGTTTAAAATTACTTTTTTAAAGACAATATCTTCTTTAACACTGGAAACTTGCTATGAAACTATATTGTATAAAAGAAACTCCTTATCAAAAGCTGTATACTTTCCAATATAATTTAAAAAGAAATATCTCGGTGTAAATATATGAAATAGTGATAGGTGTTTGGCATCTGTATAGTGCCTCAGCTTGAATTAAAAAAAATTAAAATAAAAAAAACGCGTGTGTGTGAAAGAAAACTTTTGCAATAAAGATAGATACACAAGCTGGTGAAAAAACCTACATCCTTGTTTTTATAAATAAACATTAGTAAGCAATATGAGAACTCACACTAGAGATAAGTCACATGCTTGTGAAGTGTGTGGATTTTCTTGTTCTCGAAAATCATATTTAGTGAGGCATATGAGAACTCATACTGGAGAAAAACCATATTCTTGTGAAGTGTGTGGATATTCTTGTTCTGATAAATCAAATTTACTGACACATATGAGATCTCACACTGGGGAAAAGCCACATTCTTGTGGAGTGTGTGGATATTCATTTCATCGAAAATCACTTTTAGTGAGACATATGAAAATTCACACTGGGGAAAGGCCACATTCTTGTGAAGTGTGTGGATATTCTTGTCCTCAAAAATCAACATTAGTGAGACATATGAGAACTCACACTGGGGAAAAGCCACACTCTTGTGAAGTGTGTGGAGATTCTTTTTCTCTAAAATCACATTTAGTCACACATATGAGAACTCACACTGGGGAAAAGCCACATTCTTGTCAAGTGTGTGGACATTCTTTTTCAGAAAAATCAAACTTAGTGACACATATGAGAACTCACACTGGGGAAAAGCCACATTCTTGTAAAGTGTGTGGATATTCTTTTTCTCAAAAATCACCATTAGCGAAACATATGAGAACTCACACTGGGGAAAAGCCACATTCTTGTAGAATGTGTGGATATTCTTGTTCTGTCAAATCAAACTTAGTGATACATATGAGAACTCACACTGGGGAAAAGCCATATTCTTGTGAAGTATGCGGACATTCTTTTTCTCAAAAATCAATATTAGTGAGACATATGAGAACTCACACTGGCGAAAAGCCATATTCATGTGAAGTGTGCGGATATTCTTTTTCGCAAAAATCAAAGTTAGTGGAGCATATAAAAACTCACACTGGGGAAAAGCCATATTCTTGTGAAGTATTTTACTGAAAAAATAACATTAGTTAGACATATAAGAACTCACACTCACCAGATTCGGTAAATTCTTGTCATGGAATCCAGTATAACCAAGAAACCAAAATCAAAGATATAATACAATGTATGAAAATGATGAATTGGGGAGAAGAAAACTATGTTCACAATTCATTAACTAACTTTACTAACTTTGAGAGAAGTTTAATGGAACATTCGAATATCTAGGTATCTCATATAGAGTTCAAGTGTTGGCCCCAGGTCGTGGGCCTGTTGATTTCTGAGAACTTCGACTGAAGTAAAATAAAACAAAAAAGGGAAAAGACATATTCTTGCGAAGTGTGTTGATATTCCTGTTTTCATGTGAAATGTGTGTATATTTTTGTTCTGAAAATTCGACATTAGTGATACATATGAGAACTCACAAATTAATATTGGACTCTGGTATGAGGATACTTTCAATTTTCAATTTAAAGTAAACTCTGAACAAATATTCGAATTTAAATGAAAATGAAAAATAAAACTAAACCAAGCAACTGGCAGGATGTCGCCCAGGATAAACAGATCCCTTCAGTATGGTCATATGAGGAAAATAACGGTGAGACATATGAGAACTCACACTAACCAGACTTGATAAATTCTTGTCATGGAATCCAGTATAACCAAGAGACCAAAATAAAAGATATACTGCATAACCAAGAGACCAAATGAAATATACAACTTATAAAAATGGTTAATTGGGGAGAATAAAACTATGTTCTCAATTTCTTTACTAACTCAGTGTTTGAGAGATAAAGAACTTTAATGGAACATTCGCATATCTATATATCTCATATAGACTTCAAGTGTTAGCCCCAGGTTATGGCCTCTTGATTTCTGAGAACTTCGACTGAAGGAAAATAAAACCAAAAAGGAAAAAGACATATTCTTGTGAAGTGTGTGGATATTCTTATTCTCAAAATTCGACATTAGTGACACATGAAAACGCACACTCGGGGGAAAATTGAATGCCTACGAGACACCAACCTCGGGTGTCTTCAGTCTCTCTGTATAAGGGATTTACACTGGACTCTGGTATGAGGACATTTTCAATTTTCAATTTAAAGTAAATCCTGAACAAATATTCGAATTTAAATGAAAATGAAAAATAAAACTAAATCAAAAAGCTAGCAGGATGTCGCCCAGGATACAAACGTACATTCAGTATGGTCATGTGAAGAAAATAACGGTGCACCCTCTAGTGATGTTGCTATAAGTAACAACACTAAGCTGGACACTTCACCAGACCAATCAAATTCTAGTCCTGGAATCCGGCAAGACCAAACAAGAACCACTAAGAAAAGACACTATAACCAAGTAAAGTGGTCTCTTGAGGAGAAAAAATATTCTTCACTGTTTCGCATACTCCAGGAATGAGAAATAGGGGAGGAATAAAAAACAGTATTTGAGGCTCAAATAAAATCTTCACCCTTGATAAAAGAAAAACCATCGCTAACTACAACTAAGAACTTTCAATTGTATCTGAAGTACATCAATATCTCCCAAAAGATGTTAGAGAGTCAATTGAGAAGAAAGCTCTTAGTGAAGTGACGATTGATTTCACCAAATCTAACACTGCTGAATTTGCCCAAACACAGTGGAATAGGAAGAAAAATGGACATTGATTTGGTCAATGGAATATGTAAAAATAAAATATCAAAAATTAACAGAAGTTATAAGCAATGGCAAAAGATTTTTAAGCACCACTGCCCAAATAAGAAGTAGATTGAGAAAGAAATCTTACTACGTCAGAAATTTAATTTTCTGAGGAACAATGTGTGAAATGTTTTTGACTCCTGATGGGGGAGTATGAGACCAATTATTTTGTTTCAGTCTCTATATTTTTATTTACGTCGATTTCAATGGGAGTTGTCCGCGGTTTGCAATCTTGCATTTCGAACTTGAGCAGAATTTTTTCAATGTATCGTGATTGATTCATGGTTATCGTTTCATTTTCACAGGTAAATTTTATACCGAGGAACCACGACAGTCTTCCAAGATCGACCATTTTAAATTTTTTATTTATTTATTTTTAACATCTTTTAAAGTATTGTCACAGTTTGAGGCGAGTAATATATCGTCAACCCAAAAAACCAAAATCAATAGTTTATTACCTACATATTTTCTACATATGCACGAGTTTACGGGACATTGCATGAGTAAATTCCAATTATGAGCACTTTGTCTTAGTCCATATAACGATTTTTTCTGTTTCTACACGAAATTTTTATTTTTCATTTTAAATCCCTCTGAAGGGTGAATATCGATTTCATAGTAATCGGAGCATTATAATAACAATTTTTTACATCCATTTGATGTATTTTTAAATTGTATTGAGCGACAAGTTGTAATAAAATTCTAATTGTCGTTAAATTTGTCGTTGGTGAAAATGTTGCAAAATATTCCACTCCAGAAATTTGTGAAAAACCTTTTGCAACAAATCTTGCTTTAAAAGTGTCACTGTCAGAAGCTGTTAAGTTTTTGGAAAAAACTCAGCATGAAGAAATAATATTTTAATCAGTTGGTTTTGCCACTATTTCGTAGGTGTTATTTTCAGATAAAGTTTTCAATTCGGACATCATAGCTTGTTCCCATTCTTGATGATTTTCTGAATTAATCGCCTTATTATAACTTTCCGGTGCGTTTTTCAACGAGTAACAGTCATCCACTGCGTAGTCTTGTATCTTTCATGTTGTTCATCCACTGAATCGCCATTTTTAAAATTTAATGTATCATTGAATTTTACACATCTAACCCTTTTATGGCATTTTAGGCTGGAAAGTAGATTAAATATGCTGGACTCTTTTTATCGTAACCTACGAAAATAACTTTTTCGGTTTTAGTATTTAGTTTACTGGTATTTTCTATAAATGCAAAACAATCTGAACCAAATATATGCATTCGGTTGATTTTGGGTTTTACACCGCAAAACGCTTCACACAGTGGTTTGCCTAATATTCTATTGAACGATCTATTTCTTATATATGCTGCTGCTATTAAAGCGTATGTCGATAAAGTATGCACTAATTTCGATTCGATAAATAGACATTTTGTCATCTCCAAAAGGGTTCGCCATGCCATTTTGGAAAGGGGAATACAGCGCAGATTTCTCGTGTTTAATACGGTGGTTAATTAATAGAAGTTTTAAGTCTTTACTAGTAAATTCAGTCCCATTGTCTGAGCGAATACATTTTACTGAACCGTACGGGGCAACATCAGCTAAATATTTCTTAGTGGCGAGGATAGTGTCGGATTTGTTTTTTAGAAAATAAACTATAATTAAACCGGAAAAATCATCAATAAGGTTTAAAACGTACCTTAGATTGTTTCTCCCCATCGGATTGATCGGACCTGCTAAGTCACAATGCACAAGTAAGAGAATTTTCGTAGTTTTTTTGTCTGGCGTTCAGCTTATATCTTTTGTCATTTTCCCCTGTGCACACACATCACAATTTGAGAGATCGTCTGAAGGTATTATTTTCATGCCTTCGACTACATTTGGTTATTTTTTAATATCAGATGTATTGCACTGTCCTAAAATTTTATGCCAGGTTTCCAAGTCGTGACAGGCAGTTTTTGCGGGAACCATACATTTTAAATTATATAGTCGGCCATTTTCTTTAATGTCAAATACAGTTCCATTGGGGTATGCCAATTTTGATTTATTTTGGCCAAATTGTATATTCGCGCCTTGTTTAATTGCAGACTGCACGGAAAATATGTCTTGCTTAAGAAAGAGCATTTTTTAGTTACAGATTTCGCCTTTATTATTTTTTAGGAATATTTTAGCATCGCCTCTTTTCAAGACTATATCATTTATTTCACTGCCGTCGGCAAGTTCGGCAAAATGACTTTGAGGATTAAAGTTTGAATCAAAATTAATAAAATCAGATTCCTTGGTGATAACGTGCGCTGTAGCACCACAGTCTACAAGGAGATTTTTTCCGTTTGTGTCAAAGTTACATGTGAATAGAAATGTATGTTCTTCCTCAAAGTTCTCAACGTTTTTTACCGAGTCCATTTTAGAGCGTTTATATTGGCATTGGAGATTTTTGTGGTTGGGTCGTCCACAATTATACCAGATAATTTTCTTTTTCTTGGGAAAATTACTTTTGGAGAATACGTTGCGGTGAGTTGCGTAATTTGGTGGTGTCTGCTTTCGAGAAGCATTTTTGAACTTCATAATATTGCTGGAGTTATTATTGTCCACGAGCATACAATTAGTCTCTTCGTAACTGCGCAATGCCACTTTAAATTTGCTGAAATTTATGGGTTTGTCTTTCTGAGTTATAACAGTTGTAAATGGTTTAAAATCGGCTGGAAGTCCCTTGAGGGTCATCGATATCAAGAAGCTATCGCTTATTATTTCACCTGAGAGTTTTAAGGCATTGGCGATTGTTTCTGCCCTTATGACGTAGTCGGTGATCGTTTCATCCTCGTTACGTTTCAGAGACGTTAGTTCGGTATATAAGGATATAATTTTCATTTTCCCTTTTGATAAATAATGTTCTCTTAATATGTTCTATGCTTTTCGTCCATCAACCAAGGCGTCTCTTATAATCAGAGAAAGACTACTATCGTCTAAACATTGAATCAGTTCTGCAAAAACAGTCACGTTCTTTTCGAGAAATTCGGCTCGTTTGAGATTGTATCACTTTGTGTAGTTTTCGAATCCTTAGATATCCCGGAAATTTTAACTGCCACAATTCGATTTTAGATTCCGATCCGTCAAAGAAAAGATGATGGCTGGGCCCATAACCTGTTAAGTTTTAAGACATTGTGTTGAACAAAGATGGCGGCGTTGTTCAGATCAGTAACCAAGATGGCGGTCAAGAATCAAATGCGGTCTGTGGCGTGGTTAACAGCAAACTGATTGAATCCAAAATTCGACAATTTTTATAATAATTTTGCGACGTTTTGATTGGTTGTTTAGCACAGCCGTTGGTTAAAAAAATGATTGGCGAATCCATTCGTCTCATACCCCCATCACAAGTAAAAAACATTTTACAGGTTAAATGATACTCCACTCTAAAATGTTTGTCATTTTTTATCAATTATTTATTTTGTGAATAAATTGTGGCTTTTTTTAAACGTAATAAAATCGATTTTTATTTATTCAGATTTACCATTTTTTTACATTAAGTTTCTGCTAATTGGTTGTGACAGATACAAGAATGCTCAGTTGATGTAAATTTTATAAAAGAAAGTGATCAGCACTCTAAAATATACAATATTGGATGAACTATAAACAAGCTAATTGAATTTTTAAGCCACATAATAGATAAGTGTAAACAGAAAAAAGCTTTTAAACATGTTAAAACAAATTCATTTATTTTTTGTGTTCAGTTTGTTTATAATTCGACTAACTTTGAATGAAATTATTGTGTTTATAGTAAAAACACACACACACACATATATATATATATATATATATATATATATATATATCAAATATTCTACAATAATATATTTTTAGATTTTTTTGAGGAGATATTTAGGTAAGTGTAAAAAACATCAAATTATTTTTTCTACTTAATTGACTAACAATTCGAGCAACTTAAAATTAAACTATTTTTTATGGTAAACATTATTATGTTTGATATGTAGTTTGCTTGAGCATTGTGTGGGATAGGTATGTAATAGAGGTTTCGAAGGCTGTCACGATGCGAGAAATGAATTATAGTCGTTGTTGGTAAGAGGAGACGAGAACAAGTGGCGATTTACAAATCAATAAGTACATATATATATTTTTTAGGCTCTCGCTCCTGGGCAAAGTTCACAAGAGAGTCGCCAACCTGATAGGTTGTGAACTGTCATCTAAGCTTCAGCCTCTGTCCCATCAACGACATGTTGCATCCCCTTGCCTGTTCTACAAGTATTTTAATGCCGAATGCTCCGACGAACTACAAGACCTTGCACCCCTCGACGTAAATACCTCCAACAGATCAATCAAGCAGATAAATCTCACCCCTACACAGAAGAGATAAGAAGGCCGTCTACTATAATAGTTTCTTCCCCCGGAACTGCTAGACTTTTGAACTCCCTTCCGGGTTTTTGCTTTCCCAACTGTACTGACCTGCAGAAGTTTAAGTGTAATGTGAACAGATATTTTGCTGCTCAACTCCCTACATAGTATCTCTGAAACATATTGCCCCTACATCAAAGTGGCACTGTACCTTGTTTGGGGTGAAAATGGAAATTTAAAAAAAGTTTTTTTATATCTTCATATAATTTATTTTTTAATGAAGTTGACACACAAAAAAAATTCACTGAAGAAATTTAACAAATATCATTCAAACTTGATAGGAAAACAAATCCGAACACTGAACTAACCTAATAAGCTTTAATCATTGGCAAATATAATTTTAACTTCATATGGAAACAAATTCGGCACACTTACCTAATGAACGAACATTTTTACACGAAGACCGAAATCATGATTACACCGTGTTGCGATAACCTAAATTCTTTGTTCTTTAGCAATTGATTTTCTCTTTAAATAATTTCACGTTTAAATCGTGATTTTCATCTTTTAATTTGGATTCTTTTATATTTTCATATATTTTTTTTCTTAATGAATTAGACACACAAAACAAAAGTTGTATCAATTTATTAAAGAAATCATAGCAAGAAAAACAAATCGAACAAAGAATTAATTCCGATTTTTTTCGTATTGAATTCCTGGAATGAAAGGTAAGGTTTTTTTTTACAATTTAAATACATTCAATTAAGTAACTTTTAAAATAGTTTTAAATATTATAACAAGTTTGTTTTCAATGTAACCGATCAAAAAATAATATTGCTTTATAACAGACGCCAATAATAATAATAATAATAATAATAATAATAATAAAAAGCTTCTAGTGCACTTATTGATCCGCAATAATTTTTAGATAGTTTTTTTTTGTATTAGAGTTTTATGATATCTGTTTTTATTATATATATATATATATTTTTTTTTTCAGTTGTATTGGTAAAATGTCTTACTTGTTAGTCTCTGCGACGTATTCCATTATTAATGTCGGAAATTTTCCCTTTTCAAATGGTGTGCGTAACAGGTCGATTCAAAGCATGCTGGATGATGGAGCGGAAATTGTGTAGGACTCGGGGCAAATGTGAGTAAGGGATTTGTGTAAGGTATGGTGTGGTAATTAATATGTTTATGATTTTATTATTTTTATTTATTTGTCTTTATTTTTTGTTTATAACTTGTTGTTTTAGCGTGAGCTTTTTTTAATGTTCTCTGTTATGTTGTCTTTATTATTATTACTATTATTTATTTATTTTTTCTGCTGACGTGTGCGGTGTCTCTGCTTTTCTGCCTCACGTAAATCGCCACTGGACTGTGTCCGGTCGACTACTGTAGGGGTCGGATGTGAGAGAGGAGGGAGGTGGGGTGCGGGGTGATGTGTTCTCGGTCGGCAGCTGGGTGTTTAGGTTAGTGTTGCTGGGGGTAGGAAAATAGGTGAGGGGAAGGGGAGTGGAATAGGGATGACATTCCTTGGGAGTTGTTAATTTATTTATTTTCATGAGTGGTAGATTTTTTTTTAGTTGGTTTGTATTACTTCAGCTAGCTATATTTTAATTTTAATTTTTTTTTCGTTTAAATATATACTGCTGTTTATTTATTAAGTTTCTAGAGTGGGCTAGTTGCATATTGAGACCCTCTCTTCTGATAGCCCTGCAGATAGCCGTTGTGATCTTGTCGCTGAGATGGGGCATTTTAAGGAAGCAAGTATTAGTGGAGAAACCTCTTACATGTTTTCTCGTGTTCCAAAGGTGTTTAATGACAGTGCTGGGTTATCCGTTAGCCTCTAGGACCTGGTGGAACCGTTTTGTGCATTCTGTCTTGTTTTTTGGCTTGCTGCATTTGCTTTGGATGCGGGTTATCTCATTCCTAGCATATTTGATGATGACCTTAGTAGGGAGGGCAGACTTGTAGTGTATAAATATACTTCGGCTGGCTGGTTTTCGGTAGAATTTAGTAATGCTGGCCCCGTCATCTGATATTTTTAGGTTGAAGTCTAGGAGTGATAGGGATCCGTCATCGCTGGGGTATTCGATGGTGAATTCTATGTGTTGGTCAGAATCAGAGAAGATAGCGTAGATGTTCTCAGCGTCGGTGCGTGATGATGTGAGGATCAGAACATCAACATATCTCGAGAGGAATATGATAGAGTTGCACGTGTTGAGGGCTCGGCGTTCGAGTCTGTCCATGTATGAGATGGCCAATATTCCTGAGAGGCTGGAACCTATGGGCAGCATTGTAATTTGTCTGTATTTTTGGCGTTGGTAGGTGAAGTATGTGTTGTCTACTATTATAAGTAGGAGTTTGCGGATGTCTGAGGGAATCAGGCCGAAGCAGTGTAAGTTGTAGGAGGAGATGTGGTCGGTGATTAGGGCTACTGCTGAGGCTCTTAAGTGTGCAGCGTTGTTTATATGAGATGTTTTGTCTAACGCTTCCTTGTTCGTGTTTTATAGTGTCGAATATCCTTCTATGTAGGGAGTTGAGTAGCAAGATATCTGTTCACATTACACTTGAACATCTGCATGTCAGTACAGTTGGGAAAACAAAAACCCGGAAGCGAGTTCAAAAGTCTAGCAGTTCCAGGGGAAGAAACTATTATAGTAGACGGCCTTCTTATCTCTTCTGTGTAGGGGTGAGATTTATCTGCTTGATTGGTCTGTTGGAGGTATTTACGTCGAGGGGTGCAAGGTCTTGTAGTTCGTCGGAGCATTCACCATTAAAATACTTGTAGAACAGGCAGAGGGATGCAACATTTCGTCGATGGGACAGAGGCTGAAACTTAGATGACAGTCCACAACCTATCAGGTTGGCGACTCTCTTGTGAACTCTGCCCAAAATGAGAAGTAGCTAATTTTAATATACTGAGGGTCCGTAATGCTAACATGCCCTCGTTTTTTTTTATTTCGAATGAGAATGCCCCTTCGATTAAGTATCTATTCCCATATTAATAATATCATGATCTTATGTTCCCTTATCATATATATATATATATATATATATATATATATATATATATATATAATATTTTCTGGTTTGCCCTTTTCAGATGCTTGCAAAATTATATCTATACCTGACAATTCTTTTGTTGTTCTCAAAATCAAAGCAGACAACTGTTTTCACTTTACAAGTTTTTATTGTTCTTTATTTGGCATTAAGCAATTCTAACTTCCCAACCTGAAATGTAAGCTTTTCTTTGTTTTCGGTGATAATTACAATTCAGGTCATTTTTATAGGCCAGTAAAAAATCTGGCGTGTGCATACACCTTCGATTTTACCGGCGTCGCCCCGGCTCAATATCCACCATTCGAAACCCTCATTTACAAAAAAAAATATTTTATATTTTTTATCATTCCAATTTTTAAATATTTACATCAACAAAACAAATAAATTATTTAAAACAAGGCATTCCATATTTTCAAAAATAATACAAAATATCACATTAGTATTTTTTCCAATTGAATCGATGATTTTCTGTCTTTTTCTTTGTTTTTCTGTTTTCTGTTATACAGTTTTATCTTTTTTCCTCGTGTGTGTGTGTGTGTTCATCACAATTTCTATAACGGGTTTTAATTTAAAAACACACCAGTCTTTATATTTTACAGACAATAAAACAAGTCCAGTTTTTTAGGGGAGGTGGTTATTTTCGTACTTTGTTTGTTTCTGGAGATATCTCTGACGTATATTCATTAAGCATCAATAGTAACCGCGTTGCATTTGTTAAATTTATACCAGTTAAATAACATTTGATATCCGCAAGTTAATTTCTGTAATGTCTATCTTAGAATAGAGAATAATATAGAATCAGAATTTATAATCTTTACCCATCCTTAGCAATTCCCTTTCTCCGGATCCTTCCCTTTCTCCTGGTCTATCTGATTCCCTCTTTCTCAGTGCCACTCCTATTTATCTCCGTTTGAACCATAATACTATTGCTACATGAGGAGGGGACAGACCCCAGTAATTAAATAGATATGTTTGAAGATGATATTTGAAAAGGATAGAATCGAACCCAGTAAGCAAAGTTTAAACAGATAATGGATATTCAATTTAGGAATGCAGCGATTGTTCATTCTTTTAGAAATAACTGGATATTAAATATGTCAGTTAAAAGAATGGACAATACGAGGTTAGAAATAATGATTAACAAAATAGGTTAAAAACGATACAATTCAATTTAGGAATTTCTTTGTTTACCAAAGGCATGTGAATGCATGTTCAAAGCACACGTGTAATTTGAAACGTGAAGAAACCACACTGATGCCGGAAAATGGAATTCCCAATATATTGAGATGTGTTCGAGTCAGTTGAAAGACAGGTTAGGAGAGAGCAGGCAAGATCGACCAGAGGAGTCCGTCAGACTGGGAGCTGATGTCCGTTGGAGGCGAAGGAGGGAAAATGAGACCATGTAGCCATAAAAGCTTGAGTTTCTGGCATCATCTCATCCGGATGAAGAATAAACTTGTCTATAATATACACTCTTTCGTTCTCTATGCCCCCGCCAATATAGACACGAATAATATATATAAACACTCTGAAATATACATGCACACACGAATGACGGTTCTCAGTATGGAATGACTATTTAACGCTATCAATTTGCTCTGATAATGACGCAAATAGGAGACAACTTACATCTAAGTTATTTACCGAAATGCTATTTACCGTCATGAGTTTTTATTCCGTAATCAGATTAATATAATCAACAAAAAATTACGACCAAAGAACAAACAAATAATATACGACTTCGTCTACTATAAAGTTTTTTGTTCCATGTTGGACGGTTTCCCGATTTTCATTCGTCTTTTTAAATCTCGAATTTTATTATCGTCCTCCTTTTCCCTAATTAATACTCGATAACGTTATTGCTTTACCGCTGCATTCTTATTCATGCAAACTTCACATTCTTATAAGATGCAAACCCCATCGACGAGATTCGAGTGTATTGCTGATTTGACAAATGACGTTTTTAGCCATTTCATGGATATTTTTTTAGTTGGAACATTTGCTAAACAGGACAGACATTGTTCCTCAAAGAATTAGACTTCTGACATGTTAACTTTTCCTTCTCAAAGCTTGCTTACAACTTTCTGCGAATTTTTGATATTTTATATTTGCGTATTCCATTGACCAAATCACTGTCCAATCTTTCTCCCTATTCCACTGGCTTTGGGCAATTTCAGCAGTGTTAAATTTGGTGAAATCAATCGTTGCTTCACTAAAATCTTTCTTAATGTACTCTCTAACATATTTTTGGAGATATTTATGTATTTTAGATATAATTGAAAGTATGTTCTTACTTGTATTTAGTAATGTTTTTTCTTTTGTCAAGGGATAAGTTTTTAATTGAACCTCAAATACCGTTTCTTCCTCCTCCATTTTTCATACCTTGAATATGCGAAACAATGAAAAATAATTTTCGTCTCCTCAATAGATCACTTACTTGGTTATAGTGTCTTTTCCTAGTAGTCTTTGTTTTATCTTGCCGGATTTCAGGACTAGAATTTGACTTGTCTGGTGGAGTGTCCAGCTTAGTGTTGTTACTTGTGGAAACATCACTAGAAGAAGGTGCACCGTTATTTTTCTCATATAACCCAGTAAATAGCAAAGCTAAAGGGATTTTTCTTTATTTTGGACGACGTCCTGCCAGTTTATTGATTTAGTTTTATTTTTTTTATTTTCATTTAAATTTTAATATATGATCAAGGTTTACATAAATGACAATTGACAGTTTCTCCATACCAGAGTTCATGGTAGACCCCTATACCAAGAGACTGAAACCCGAGGTTGGTGTCTAGTACGCATTCAATTCCCCCCAGTATGAGTTCTAGTATGACTCACTAAATTTGATTTTTGAGAACAAGAATATCCACACACTTTACAAGAATGTGGCTTTTCCCTTGTGTGAGTTCTCATATGTTTAACTTAGGTTGATTTTTTAGAACAAGAATATCCACACACTTTACAAGAATGTGGCTTTTCCCTTGTGTGAGTTCTCATATGTTTAACTAAGGTTGATTTTTGAGAACAAGAATATCCACACACTTTACAAGAATGTGGTTTTTCTCTTTTTTTTTATTTTTCTTCCTTTGAAGATTGTAATGCTGGGTATGGGGCAGCCAAACCAGCTGCCAACATTGCCCCGCTTTTTTATTGAAACCAACCTAGAGCTCTTTTTAGTGTCCTCGCTGTTCCCTTAAGTGCAATTGTCTGAATCTCTTTTGCACTTGGTTCACCAGGAATATTAGTTAGGTAGGACTTCAGGTTCTTCTTCATAAGTCCTGTGGCACCTATGATAACTGGTATGATCGATATCCCCTTAGGTTCCAGTTTCTTTTCATATCATACATGAGACCTTGGTATTTGGTCTGTTTCTCTCTTTCAGCTCTGTTAAGACCGCCATCATTAGGAACACTCACTTCAATCAAGGTTGCAACTCTCTCTGACTTATTCCATATAACTATGTCAGGTTTCACAGCAGCATTTTCAAGGTAGGTGGCTGTAGGGATTACATGGTCGTAATGTATGGTATATAAATCATTACCAACTGTTTTTTCAGGTTGGTGTTCCCAGGACTTGCTGCTACACTGGATGTTTAATTTTTTACAGATGATCCAGTGGAGGTACTTGCATACTCCATCATGTCTCGCTGTATAGTAGCCGTCCCCTAGAAGAACTTTGCAACTTGATATCAGATGACCAATACTTTCCAATTCTGTGTGGCAGAATCTGCATTTATTGTCATTACTGATCCCTGCCATCTTCTTGAATGCATTGGTCATCAATCCCTGGTCTTGGGACGCGATTATGACCCTTTCCTGATCGTGGTGGAGGGATCCTCTTTTGAGCCAGTCCAAAGAACCTTCTTTATCTATGTATTCCCGAGAAAGTTCCCCCAGAAAATACTTTGCACGCTGATGTTGTTCCCATTATTTAAGGTTCATCTGTTGAAAGGTCTCGGTATATTTCTGACGGCTCTTTCTTGCTATTTCTGTGGCACACTTGTTTGGTGTTTCGTCCTCATCTGAGAGACAACTCTTACCAAAATGTTTGGTCAGCTGGGTGACTGATGTTGTTCTGCTGGCTCTTGTCTCCTGATGTTCATATACTATTGAGAGGGTGTCATTCTGGGAGCTTCTCAGATACTGACCGGTGCTCACAATAGTTGCCCTATGTTGATGATTAATCTCTGAGAGTCCCAGACCTCCTTCTCCCCTGGGCACATACAGCCTTGGTAGACACTGATTTCTATATATTATTTTATGAAGCGTTAGTAGCTTCCGTGTCTTTACATCTAGCCGGTTGATGTATTTTTGTGGCCAGTCAATGATACCAAAGCTGTATGTTATTACTGGCATAGCAAGCTGGTTTATGGCAGTAATTTTATTTTTATTGGTGAGCTGGGTTTTGCATATTTTCCTCACCCGGCGTACATATTCTTTACTAATCTTCTCCCTCATCTTGGCATGTTGTATGTTCTCGTTTTCCTCAATGGCAAGGTACTTGTAAGGCTCATCTCCGGTGTGAGTTCTCATATATCTAACTAAATTTGATCTATTAGTAAAGGAATATCCACACACTTCACAGGAATGTGGTTTTCCCTTTTTTTTAATTTTTATTTTTTATTTTTCTTCCTTTGAAGATTGTAATGTCGGGTATGGGGCAGCCAAACCAGCTGCCAACATTGCCCCGCTTTTTTATTAAAACCAACCGAGAGCTCTTTTTAGTATCCTCGCTGTTCCCTTAAGTGCGATTGTCTGAATCTCTTTTGCACTTGGTTCACCAGGAATATTAGTTAGGTAGGACTTCAGGTTCTTCTTCATAAGTCCTGTGGCACCTATGATAACTGGTATGATCGATATCCCCTTAGGTTCCAGTTTCTTTTCATATCATACATGAGATCTTGGTATTTGGTCTGTTTCTCTCTTTCAGCTCTGTTAAGACCGCCATCATTAGGAACACTCACTTCAATCAAGATTGCAACTCTCTCTGACTTATTCCATATAACTATGTCAGGTTTCACAGCAGCATTTTCAAGGTAGGTGGCTGTAGGGATTACATGGTCGTAATGTATGGTATATAAATCATTTCCAACTGTTTTTTCAGGTTGGTGTTCCCCAGGACTTGCTGTTACACAGGATGTTTAATTTTTTACAGATGATCCAGTGGAGGCACTTGCATACTCCATCATGTCTCGCTGTATAGTAGCCGTCCCCTAGAAGAACTTTGCAACTTGATATCAGAATACCAACACCAATGTTGATTTTTCAGTAAAAAAATATCCACACACTTCACAAATATGTGGCTTTTCCCCAGTGTGAGTTCTCATATGACTCAGTAAATCTGATTTTTCAGTAAACGAATATCCACACACTTTACAAGAATGTGGCTTTTCCCCAGTGTGAGTTTTCATATGTCTCACTAATTTTGATTTTTCAGTAAAAGAATATCCACACACTTTACAAGAATGTGGTTTTTCCCTTTTTTTTATTTATTTTACTTCAGTAAGTATTAAGAGATCAAGGGACTCCCTCCTGGAGCTAACAATTGATTCTGCTATGATTTAAATTTATATCTGAGGGCTCTTTTAAGAATAGATGCTGTTCCCTTTATGGCTGCTATTTGCTATTTTCACAGTGTGAGTTCCCATATGTCTCAGTAAATCTGATTTTTGAATAGACGAATATCCACACACTTCACAAGAATGTGGCTTTTCCCCAGTATGAGTTTTCATATGCTTCACTACGTTTGATTTTTCAGTAAAAGAATGTCCACACACTTTACAAGAATGTGGCTTTTCCCCAGTGTGAGTTCTCATATGTCTCACTAATTTTGATTTTTGAATAGACGAATATCCACACACTTCACAAGAATGTGGCTTTTCCCCAGTGTGTGTTCTCATATGTGTAACTAATGTTGATTTTTGAATAGACGAATAACCACACACTTCACAAGAATGTGGTTTTTCCCCAGTGTGTGTTCTCATATGTCTAACTAATGTTGATTTTTGAGAAAAAGAATATGCACACACTCTACAAGAATGTGGCTTTTCCCCAGTGTGAGTTCTCATATGCCTCACTAAATTTGATTTTTGAGTAAACGAATATCCACATACTTTACAAGAATGTGGGTTTTCCCCAGTGTGAGTTCTCATGTGTATCACTAATTTCGATTTTTCAGTAAAAGAATATCCACACACTTTACAAGAATGCGGTTTTTCTCCGGTGTGAGTTCTCATATGTCTTACTAAATGTGATTTATTAGTAAAGGAATATCCACACACTTCACAAGAATGTGGCTTTTCCCCAGTGTGAGTTCTCATATGTGTCACTAAATTTGATTTTTGAGTAAACGAATATCCACACACTTTACAAGAATGTGGCTTTCCCTTCAGATGTATATTCATATTTAAACATAAATTGCTCCTGGTGCAAGATTATAACTTCCAAGTTATAAACAACATTTTAATCTGAGTTGTTGATGCAAGTTAGATTTTATACTAAAGAAATTTCAATTTGTATCACTTACTTTATTTGATAAGATATATGTCGTTGTGTAAAAGTTAAAATATTCTATTTTGTAAATTAGGAGATTCTTCTGAAATGTTAAATTCGATATCTTATGATTTATTAAAACATTAAACAAAAATTTCACAAATTGAATTATGTGTGATGTTCTTATCACTATTTGCTAAACAATCCAGATAAAATAACTCTTCACACATATCTTTCTAATAAAGTTGTGTGCAGACGTTTTCTGTTGACAGCTACGTAAAGATATAATTGTGTAAAGAATACTCTTTAAGGAGTAAGGTGATCCTTTAATATCCATTAAAACGTTCAAGCAGGAACATCTGTAAGTAAAAACAAATTAAATTAAATATTTTAATATCATTGTTTATTTTAATCGTACCAACAAAACAAGAAACATAACCTTATAAAACATTTCCAAATCACAAAAACTCTTAATTCACATTCATATTGTTGTAATATTTAATACTATTCATAGTATTTTGTAATAGATAAATGAATTATGCAATTAATAAAGTAAAATAAACAATAATAGTAAGAATTGTAGGAACAGTACCCATACAACTACCATAGTTGCTACTGATAATAATAAAAATATATTGCAAACAATAGAAATATTATAAGTTTATATTACAGGAAAATTGAATTTAAATACTCATTAAATTAAAGTTAATAATACAAATCAATATATAATCTAGTTACTTAGCAATGGATACTAATATGGTCTTTTAAAATAGCTTTCGTTTTAAGTCATATGTGTGGAAATATAACCGCTTATTTCTAATGTGTTTGATATTAAACTGAATATTTTCATAACATTACATATTTATTAATATTCATAATAATTTAATGCAACAGAATTAGGTTCTTATTTTTTGTACTTTTTTTAGAAATCAACAGTTTTTCATTCAACGAATTATTTTATCGAACGCTTGTGAATGCATTACTATAATTCCTATATTTTATTATCCCACTGATATAAACCGTTTTAATAATCGATTAGTGCAGTTTTATTTATTTATTTTAATAATCGATTAGTGCAGTTTTATTTTTTAATTAACGTCTGATAATACATATTAATATACCTTAAAAAGCTCTCGAAGCTGTAAATTGGTTACCTTACCTCCATTACAGAACTGATATTCTTAGTAGTTACTTTTTTAATTTTTATTAAAATAAGTATTTTTGTATTGCAATTTAAGAAATTATTTAATTCAACTTTTTTAGCATATTTTTGTTATTCATATATTTTTTGTTTCTTTATGATATTTTATTCTGATTATTTTCACCTTCTGATAGTATAAATTATTAAAATGTATTAATGTTGAAAGTTTAGTATAAATTTAAATATGGCCTGTAAAATGAGTCTATTCAATTCATGCTCTACGAACTAAACGTCTTTCTTCTGCATATCAGTATGTCTTTAATGTTTTATATATAACATGTCTTACTGTCTTTAATGTTTTATATATAACAAGTCTTACTGTCTTTAATGTTTTATATATAACAAGTCTTACTGTCTTTAATGTTTTATATATAACAAGTCTTACTGTCTTTAATGTTTTATATATAACAAGTTTTACTGTCTTTAATGTTTTATATATAACAAGTCTTACTGTCTTTAATGTTTTATATATAACAAGTCTTACTGTCTTTTAAACCTTTTTATTTCGCTTTGAAGTTACGTTTCATTTACTTTTTTTACTGGATTTTGGATTTTTATGTCTGTTAAACGTTTCTAAGCAGCTTTTAAAATATATTTCCTTTTTGAACCAAGAAAAAGTGAACAGTTTCTTCTTTGATGAACTGATAAAAATGTCTGATAATTTGATTGGTTTATGCAATGAAACACGTGTAAGACGCAGTAATTTAAACAATATGAATGTGAATTAAATGCTTAATAAAGTTACATATGCTCTGAAAGTGTAAATCATTTTCATTGAGTTAAATAAACCGTTGCATTTTAAGATATGTTTATTGAATAAATACATTATAAACGTATATTGTTTTAAGGAAAATATGCATGTGCGCATGTGTGTGTGACAATCTTGATGTAATATTTTTCATTGTTATAATGAGAGAAATATATCTAGGTTTATTTCTGCCTTCCTAAAGCACATGCATATACTGTATATAAAATATGTAAATTTATCAAAATTATCGACTATTTCTTATAAAGGATTTATTTAATGCCGAAAACGTTACTAATTCGGTTCGAAAACCTACATTAAAATCTGTACATTTATTTTTTATTAGTTATTTTTTGTTTTCCGTATATATATTTATCAAATTTAAAGCATATTATTAACATTTATAGATTGTTTAAGGATATCCGTTTATCGCTAATTCATCTGAACATAGAAATTGTTGTTACTACGTGTTTAACTTATCAGTGAGTTAATATTTAATCTTTATGTGACGAATTCTAGCTGGACTTACCAGCCCATTTAACGTCATTTTAACTATTGGTTAAAACAAAATTGTTATTTAATAATCTGTTAATACACAATTTACATAGTAAGGATGTTACAAAGCCTGCTTAAAACTTGCTAGAAAATTACATAAGAGTATTCTATACGTAAACAAAGCTAAGATTACCATATGTATTCTAGCCAAATATGGCTTCGTGCAACTACCAAGACCATATTTGTCTTAGACTTCTAAAAAAGTTTCAGGTATACGCTCTGCACCAACATACTTACTCCCGACCAATCAGACAAACATCAAAATCCAACCATTCTCCTTTGTTGATGCTTGTAAGACTTCTATTATTTGAGAAAAAAAGTTTAAAAATGGGGTTGAATTGTTTTATTTTAAAATATTTGTCCATTCTTAATTCATCTGAACGTTAAAATTATTTGGAATCATAGACGTTTAACTTATAAGTGAGTTTAATGTTTTATATTTAAATATTAGTAAGACTAAATATTTAAATTATTATTAACATATAACAAACACTTAACCTAATTATATTATTTTGATTTTTTACTAAACATTTTATAACAATACAACTACCACATATAGATTAATATTTTCCTTGCTTGGGACAATTACATTTTCTATTTCTTCTCGTGTATTTCTCAATGTGTCAATCCTATTATTCCAAACCAATGAAGAAAAATATTTGTTCATCTCTAATTCAGCTTAACATATTTTTTAAAACATAATCACATGTAAGATCAGCACATTTAATAATAAATCTATGAAAATGGTTTTATGTTTAGAAAGTTAATTCTGTTTCCTATTTTTAAGGAATATAGTTTTAAGAGATTTTATAGTGAATTGTTATAGGCAATAAAAACGGACAGAGTAGAGCTCCACGTCTACAGCTTTGAAGTGAAAGGTACTGGAATAATATGATGTATTATAACGAGGTACCTGAACAGTGAATTAATTAACACTAGATAAACAAGTCAAACGAGCAGAAACTTGTCATTATTATTGATTTTTTTGTTGAATAAAATATTATTTCATATGATTATCATTATTATTGAACACCATTCATACATTCATATGATTATCATTATTTTTGAATAAATAAGATTTCATATGATTATCATTATTATTGAGTTTTTTATAGAATAAAATATTATTTCATATGATTATGATTATTATTGAGTTTTTTTATTGAATAAAATAAGATGTCATATGCTAATCATTATTATTTGTTTTTTTTTAATTAAATATTATTTCATAGGATTATCATTATAATTGAGGTTTTCATTGAATTAAATAGTATTTCATATGATTATCATTATTATTGAGTTTTTATGATTATCATTATTATTGAGTTGTTTATTGAATTAAATATTATTTCATATGATTATCATTATTATAGGGGTTTTTATTGAATAAAATAAGATATATGATTATCATTATTATTGTATAAATAAGATTTCATATGATTATCATTATTATTGAGTTTTTTATTGAATTAAATATTTCATATGATCATCATTAAATTGAGTTTTTTATTGAATAAAATATTATTTCATGATTATAATATTATTGAGTTTTTATTGAATTAAATATTATTTCATATGATCATGATAATTATTGATTTTTTTATTTAATTAAATATTATTTCATATGATTATCATTATTATTGAGTTTTATTGAATTAAATATTATTTCATATAGTTATCATTATTATTGAGTTTTTATTGAATAAAATATTTCATATGATTATCATTATTATTGAGTTTTTATTGTATTAAATATTATTTCATATGATTATTTTTATTAATGAGTTTTTTTGTTTAATTACATATTATTTTATATGATCATCATTATTATTGAGTTTTTATTGAATTATGATTTTCATGATTTTTGAGTTTTTTATTGAATTAAATATTATTTCATTTGATTATATTATTTCATTATTATTGAGTTTTTTATTGAATTAAATATGATTTCACATAGTTTTCATTATTATTGATTTTTTTTATTGAATTCAATATGATTTCTTAGTATTATCATTATCTTTGAGTTTCTTATTGAATTAAATATTTCATATGATTATCAGTAATATTGAGTTTTTTATAGAATTAAATATTATTTCATATGATTTTCATTATTATTGAGATTTTTATTAAATTAAATATGATTTCATATGACTATCATTTGTTAACGACTTTAAAGTGTTTCTCCCTTTAACATCGAAAGTTTTTAAGTGCTATATTGAAAGATATGCTAATTCAACGAACCCATAGTATCCATATTGTCATTAAATATCATCTTTACTGTTTGTATAGCAGACTTTACCCGGACATTAAATTGTATTATGTGTAAGGAATGTGTAACAACTCACCTGCCAATCGATTGGCCTAAAAACGTTTGTGTGTTGTATCAATACTAATTCATATTCACATAATAATCAGACAATATATATCTCATCAGCAAGTTTATATTTAATCTTTAACTATTGATTAAAACAAAATATTTTTAATACACAATTCACATAGTAAGAGAGTCTCAAATATACGCTCTGCACAAACATACCTACTCTCGACCAATCGGACAAACATCAAAATCCAACCATTCTCCTTTGTTGATTGTAAGGCTTCTATTGTTTGAGACGAAACAAATTTAAAATTGGATTGAAATGTTTTATCTTAAAATATTTGTTCATTTTTTTATTCATCTAAACGTTAAAATAATTTGCAATCATAGACCTTTATATTAAGCGAATTTAATGTTTTATATTTAAATATTAGTAAGACAAATTTTGCATGTCGTTTATATTTTACGCATTTAACATGATAAACAATATGGTTACAATTTATTGTGGTAGAGAGGAAGTTGTATCGGTTTCAGTTTTCTTGTGTTTGTTGAGGGAGAATAAGAGCCAAGTGTCGTTAACTATTCTACAAATTCATGTAAAAATTTAATAAACAAAATATACTGAAAAAGTATCCTTATTGGCGTTTCAAAAACAACACACATTGCAACTGAAACATAATGAGATACTATGGATTATGGGCCATATCAGCAGAGGTTTTCCCTGTAAGTTGTGATGTGATATGTCTGTTTACATCACATTTAAGTTTAGCATGTCTATATAGTCAGGAAAACAAGGAACAGGGAGAGAATTACAAATGTTTTCATGAACTTTTTTTCTGTCATTGTTAAGTCAAAATTGAAAGGGAGAAACAAAAAAAACTCATATAAGTTTACAGCTTTGAATAGAAAGGTACTGGAATATGATGATGTATTATAATGAGTTACCTAAACAGAGAATTGATGAAAAGTAACACTAGATCAACAAGTCAAACGAGCACAAAATTAATTGTCGGCCATGGTTTGTGTTTTGATATTATTATTATTATTGAGTTTGTTATATTTAATTAAATATTATTTCCTATAATTATCATTACTATTGAGCTTTTATTGAATTAAGTAAAATTTTATATGATTATCATTATTGAGTTTGTTGTATTGAATTAAATAGGATTTCATATGATTATCATTAGTATTGAGTATCCATATTGTCATTAAATATCATCTTTACTGTTTGTATAGCAAACTTTACCCGGACATTTAATTGTATTATGTGTACGGAGTGTGTAACAACTCACCTGCCAAATCGATTGGCCTTAAAATGTTTATGTGTTGTATCAATAGTGATTCATCTTCACATAATAATCAGACAATATATATATTGTGCGGTTGTACTTCATTGTTAGGTGAGCATTGGATTAGATAGGCTTACCTAACATTTCTGAGCTGGCACTATCCATTTTGTGTGTGGTTTATAAGATGCAGACTTAATAGGTATGAAGTTATTTAATTAGAACTACAGCACAAGTTGTTCACAGGAGAGACTTTATAGAATTTTATGATCTCCACAGAATATATTCTTACAAAGTGCTGAAACCTTTTGGATTTAAATTTGTGACCCCAGCTTTTAAGAGTTTGTAAGAGTTGGTATTTTTTAAAAGTTTTTTTTACACAATAATTAATATATTTTTTTCAAATTAAAGAAAAGTTTTTAATTATTATATTTTTCAAAAGTTGTTTTTACACAATAATTAATATATTTTTTCAAGTTTAAGAAAAGTTTTAAATTATCATATTTTTTAAGTTTTATTTACACAATAATTAATATATTTTTTCAAGTTTAAGAAAAGGTTTTAATTATTATATTTTTCAAAAGTGGTTTTACACAATAATTAATATATTTTTTCAAGTTTAAGAAAAGTTTTAAATTATTATATTTTTTTGTCAGTGAAAATTTTATGTTTGAAATTTTATATACCTACGTTTGACTTATGTTATTTTACAAAAGAGTCCGCATTTATCAAGGCCCAGATGCCACTCGAGAATAAGGGTTAATAAGCATACAGTGGTCAATGGAACACTGTCGTCTTAATTGTAAATGGAAATTTGAAAAATTCGATTACTTAAAGGAAACGGCTCATTAAGAACATGCTTAGGTAGGACTTGAAAATGACGATATTATAGTCAACTGGCAAAGAGGCAAATGGAAGAGGTGTGCATTCTAAGGAAGAAACTTTGTTCATGGAATCTATGTTTATGTTCAGGCACAGATAAAGTGTGGGGGAAATTATTGATAATTTTTTTCAACTAGACGAGTGTTTCTCGTGAAAGTTTGGCGAGGGGGCTATAGACTGAAGCTCAGACGAGCATGTACCATGAAAATAATGATAAAGCAGAGACAGGCTGTGAGAAAGAGTTTGCAGGGAAGAGAAAATGGCATCACCCACTAGACTATGAAGTCTACTTTTAACTCTGCCAAGGCAGAGAACATGAGTTGGAATAGATACATCGAGATCATTGCCAAGACTGCTGCAAATGTGGGCTCTCTCTACCTTGCTAGAAAGTTAGTTACACTTGAAAATATCCTATACCTCTACCAAGCTAACATTCGCCCATGTATGGCGTATTGTTGTGACATTTGGGCTGGTGCATCAGCTACTAGTCTATCGCTCCTGGGCAGGGTTCAAAAGAGAGTCACCAACTTGATAGATCCTGAACTGTCATCTAAGCTTCATCCCCTGTCCCATCAACAAAATATTGCATCCATCCGCTTGTTTTACAAGTATTTTAATGGTATATGTTCTGATGAACTACAAGCTCTTGAACCCTCTTAATGAAAATACCCCCGACAAACCCGACAGGCAGCAAAGTCCCACCCCAACACAGTAGAAATCCCTAGATGTATGAAAACCTTCTATTCTAATAGTTTCTTCCCTAGAACTTCTAGACTAGGTGTGTCAGAAACTTTGTGAAAAATATTGAATAATTCCACCCTTGTCTTTCCAAGCTTATAACTACTCGAAAAATGTAATTAAACGCCTAATGTTTTCTTAATTAAAGGAGCAAGGACCGAGGTTTCAGTTAAAAAACAGAAACAAACAACGTGTTAAAAAAAAGGTTTTAAACTTCGGACTTCAAAGGTCAATTTCTAAAAAAACACTTTTTTTGTTTTAAAGTTGAATATATTATTTATCGATCTTTTATCTTCAATTTGTGATATATAACACTTTGATGAGTAAATTAATTATTTACTTTTTAATAGACATTTCAAAATAGGGGCGTGAATTAATTAGACCCCTGTCTTTCCAAGTTATAACTACTCGAAAAATGTAATTCAACCCCTATTTTTTTTTCAATTAAAGGAGCAAGGACCAAGGTTTCATTTAATAAAAAAAAACAACGTGGTTTAAAAAAGGGGTTTTAAACTTCGGATTTTACAGGTAAATTTCTAAAAAACACTACTTTTTTGTTTTAAATTTGGATATATTATTTATTGATCTTATCTCCAATTTGTGATATATATATAAACTTTGGTGAATAAATTAATTATTTACTTTTTAATAGACATTTCAAAATGGGAGTAGTGTGAATTAAAAAAAAACGTTTGTCTAAAATATTATATTCGGTTTATTGGAAAGAGCATAAAATTTCAATTGATCCTGAAAATATCGTAAAAATAGAATCAATAGAAAAATTTTGATAGATTTTTAAAGTTTAAAAATTGAAAAATACTGAACTCGTAAAATTCAATTGATTTCATTACTGTTTTTTTTAAATTAAAAATATTTCTATGACTTTTTATACAACTTTAATAATTTATTTTTGAAGTATAATCCATAAAGAAAATAAACAACCCACTTTTAAAAGAGAAACTACGAGTTTTTTTTTAAATATTTTATACAGGGTTTCGTGTTAGGGGTGTCAAAAATTCCTACAAAAATTCTGATACACCTACTGTAAACACACTCTTTGCTGCTCAACTCCCTACATAGTATCCCTGCAACTTTGGCACTTTGATGTAGGGGGCTACTATCAGGGACCTATGTGCCGTGTTTTGTATAATTAAAAAATAACGGGTAAAACCAAACAGGAGACCCATATAAAAAAGTAAATTTATTGGACTTAAGGAGTCGGAGTTTGATAAAAAAATTCCGACTCCGACTCCTAGTACTCTTAGAAATCCAAATCGAATCAAATTATTGTGTTTATGATAAACATTATGATTTAGCTACATAATAGATAATTGTTGACATAAAACTACATCTAAAAGAAACAAATAAAAAAATCTCTAAAAAAAACCCCGAAAAACTATACTGGTTGTGATTGTAAATATTTACAAATTATTTTGTTCTATATAAAGTTTCTGTTAATTAGTGATGCCCAATAAATGAAGGATCATTTTATGTAAACTTAAATAAAATTATCTTTATTCGAAAATCCCAAATATTGAATAAAATATCAAAATTCAAACAATTCTCTAGTGACATATTAGGTAAATGTTGACAGAAAAGTATTTGTAAAAATATTTTTAAAAAAGAATAAAAATATAAAAAAAAAACATTTTGTGCTCAGTTGTCTGACAATTCGACAAACTTTGGATCAACTTATTTTGTTCATGGTAAACATTATTATTTTCTCAGAAATAACAAAAATAAATAAACTCATTTTTGATTAAAAAAATCCAAGTATCAGATTGAATCATCTATTATTAAAAAGATTAGGAAGGGGTGGGTGCTCATTTTCACTTGAATTTATGAAACAAAGGCGTCAGTATTAATTTTTTTTTTTCATTCTATTTTTCGGAATATTTTTAATGGCTTTTCAGACGTAATGGCAAACAAAAAATTTATTTTATTTAATTTTTTTTATTAAAACTATGTTGAATTCGATTGTAAACATTTATCAATTATTTTTTTCTTTATTAAGTTTCTATTATATGCTTATCTTATGTAAACGTAATAAAAAGAATCATTTTATGTAAACGAAATAAAAGAATCATTTTATGTAAACGTTTTATGTAAACGTAATAAAAGAATCATTTTATGTAAACGAAATAAAAGAATCATTTTATGTAAACGAAATAAAAGAATCATTTTATGTAAACAAAATAAAAGAATCATTTTATGTAAACGAAATAAATTAATCATTTTATGTAAACGAAATAAAAGAATCATTTTATGTAAACGAAATACAATAATAATTTTATGTAAACGAAATAAAAGAATCATTTCATGTAAACGAAATAAAAGAATCATTTTATGTAAACGTAATAAAAGAATCATTTTATGTAAACGTAATAAAAGAATCATTTTATGTAAACGAAATAAAAGAATCATTTTATGTAAACGAAATAAAAGAATCATTTTATGTAAACGAAATAAAAGAATCATTTTATGTAAACGTAATAAAAGAATCATTTTATGTAAACGAAATAAAATAATCATTTTATGTAAACGTAATAAAAGAATCATTTTATGTAAACGAGATAAAATAATCATTTTATGTAAACGTAATAAAAGAATCATTTTATGTAAACGAAATAAAAGAATCATTTTATGTAAACGAAATAAAAGAATCATTTTATGCAAATGAAATAAAAGAATCATTTTATGTAAACGAAATAAAAGAATCATTTCATGTAAACGAAATAAAAGAATCATTTTATGTAAACGTAATAAAAGAATCGTTTTATGTAAACAAAATAAAAGAATCATTTTATGTAGGCACCGCCAAAACTGGGGGGGCAGGTCAGTACTTTTTGACGGACCGTCTTTTTAAAAATCTACCAAAAATCAGGTAATTATCCGATCAATACGAAATTTTCAGCGATTATTAGGAGAAGAATGAACTTTATAACAGTGTACTTATTTTTCATAAACGATATATATATATATATATTTTTTTGCTTACAAAACCCCCCTTGTTTTGAAGTGGGAACAAATATGCTTAAAATAATCATCTGAAACTGAAATCAACATATTGTGTTGTTGTAAGGGACAGAATTATAGATTCCAAAAAAAAAAAAAAAAAATTGTTTGCATACCTTATTTTGACGTCTGAATATCAGAACTTCGATTGTGTTTAATTATCCCGCTTTTGAGTTTTGAAGTGTGAAATTCGGTGAATATGTTAAGTAAAATAATTAATTTAAGTTAAGCAAAACGAAAAAAAAATTTTTTTAATATTTATACGAAAAAAGCTATTTTAAAATTTTTGATAAATAAATTAACAATTTTTTTTTAGCGAGCCGAATAATGCATGACCATTATTAAACAGAGCATGCTTTGAATAATCGATACCAAAAAAAAAAAATTCGATAAATATTGTGCCCTTTGTGTTAAAAATAGCATCATTTTTTTCGATCCCGTTTGAAAACGTTTGCCGCCTTTCGACTACGGTGGACCAAACGCGCTGAAATAATTTTTTTTTATTCTGCTTTAAATTGCCCCCCCCCCCCATTTTGGGGAGCCTGGCCCCCACACACATACACATTAAAAAGCAAACGCATACAAATGGTCACCCATCTGGTACTGGCCAGCCTCAGCTTAATAATACATTGAAATTTTCGTCACTGAAAAATAAGTTTTTTTGGCCTGTTTGGTCTTCCATAGTTTTCTCCTGATCAGACGCAAACGTAAACAGAGTCGCGAAATCGACGCGAAATCTGGTTAGCTATATGAATAAGTGGAATTATTTGAAATTCAGGTACTTATATTATAATATTTTTGCATATTCTCTTAGAAAATCATCGTAAATCTTAGTTAGACAATAAATAAATTAATTAATTATTTCAAAAACCCTTTTTTTTAAATATTTAAGTACGTTTTTTGTGCAAGACAAAAAATGTCAATTGTTAACTTTTTGGGAAAATTTAACATTTAAAATTGAATTAAAAATAGTAGAAAAAGTTTTACATTATTCTGTTTTCTATATGATAAAATTCAGGGTTTTATCTTTCTGGAAAAAAAAAGTTACTCAGAAATAATGGATTTTAATAAATGTAATTTCGTTTTAAAAAACAACAACAACTTGATTTTGCGGCCATTTTTGGCGGTGCCTAATTTTATGTAAACAAAATAAAAGAATCATTTTATGTAAACGTAATAAAAGAATTATTTTATGTAAACGAAATAAAAGAATCATTTTATGTAAACGTAATAAAAGAATCGTTTTATGTAAACGTAATAAAAGAATCATTTCATGTAAACGTAATAAAATAATAATTTTATGTAAACGAAATAAAAGAATCATTTTATGTAAACGAAATAAAAGAATCATTTAATGTAAACGAAATAAAAAAAATCATTTTATGTAAACGTAATAAAAGAATCATTTTATGTAAACGTAATAAAAGCATCCTTATTCCATTATTCCCAAACCTTAAACATTGAATATAGGTACGGGCAAAAATATGCGGAAAATGGAGGACAGTTTTGAAAGCAGGTTTATCATAATTTTTTGTAGGTTTCCGATTACTTTATGATTGTATTTGAAAGATTAATTTACAAAAGGGAAAAAAAATATTTGTACACGTGAAAAAGAAGTTATGAAAATGTTCTCACGGCGAGCTACCCAATTCAGCTAAATTTTGAAGTTAAATAAATTCATCGTAAAAAATCCTTTAAAAGATAAGTATAAGTTTTCTGGGTCTATTTCAAAGATAATTAGTAAAGTAAAGTCGTAAGATATTGAATTAAAATAAAAAAAAAAAAAAACAAACACCTTGTTTGTACAAAACATAAATTAATTAGCCCCAAACTTGGATTTCAATAAAAAATAAACTTATTTTAATATTTAAGATTATTTTAAAGTTGTTGAATAATATTGTTGTCAAGTAAAAAAAAAATAAAGAAAGAAACTTACCTTCCATTCCAGAAATTTAATACGAAAAAAAAAAACGTTTTTCTTTTGTGTCCAACAACGCAGAAAATTTGTTTGTTTGTTAGGATTTCTTAATATGATCTTTAGTAAATTGATACAAATTTTGTTTTGTGTGTCCAATTCATTAAGCAATTAAATATATGAAAATATAAAAGAATCAAAATTAAAAGACAAAAAACACGATTTAAACGTGAAATTATTATAAGAAGAAAAAATCAACTGCTTCAGAACAAAGAACTTATGTTCATCGTAAAACGGTGTAATCATTATTTTGTTCCTCGTGTAAAAGATTGAACATTTCATTATGATTTGGATTAGTCGAACTACTGTTTACATCCACAATGAGAACAGTAATCCAAATAATCCAAATATCAAAAAATGCAAAACTGAATATTTCACATAAACAATTCAAAAGAAGGAATTGAACAAATAGCGAAGTCAATCAAATAACAAAAATTAGATTTGAACCAACAAGAAACAAAACAATGATTACATTATGAAATTGCGACTTATTTTTATCAGATTTGATTCCGTTAACTTTACGATGACCTTAACTTATAATTCCAGACTTACAAAATTCCCACTGTTTACATCTGGCTTTATTTGTCATGTTTTGCGCCCACCCATGTATTACCCCTTCCTTTGATAGAGAAGAAACGCAATGTTGTAAAATGTCCCGCATCCAAGGTGTGAATATGAGAAAAAAATCGATATTTAACAACATTCAGATCGCCGTGTAATTTGCTTGGACCCTACTTGTTTATTTAATTTATATATCTCTCTCTATATATATATATATATATATATATATATATATATATATATATATATATATATATATATATATATATATATATATATATATATATTGCAAGGGAAAGGTAACTCTTCTGAAAGTTATGTCCCTTTACTAGTAAACATTACAATTCTCCAATTCGGGTTGGAATGGATTGTTCTATCTATCCTTACTTTAAATAAAAATACAATAATAAACAAAGGGGTTTATTTACAAGGGAAGAGTTACTCGACATCTTGTCTTATTCTCTTCCTGTCTTTTTCCTTCTATCTCAGTCACGTCAGAGGGTCAATATATCTCTAGTTCATTTCATTTATGGAGGGATGTTAGGTTATTCCATTACATCAATATATATATATATATATATATATATATATATATATATATATATATATATATATATTGGCTGTGTGTGTGTGTGTGTGTGTGTGTGTGTGTGTGTGTGTGTGTGTGTGTGTGTGTTTACAGAAAGCTTAGATTAGTTCAAGGTCTCTCCAACCAATACTCATCTGTTTTATAACGAGAAGTGGAAACATATATATATATATATATATATATATATATATATATATATATATATATATATATATATATATACATAAGGAGTTCACGTTTAACTCTCGTTTTGTGAAATACACCCCCACCCCCACCCATATTTATCGGATGCGCCTTATTAAGTTTAAAGTCTAATTTCATTTTTTTTAAATATTAACTCTAATATTTATTTTAAAATTAACCTTTTAAATTTAAAATTTATCTCAATATCTAATTAAAATTCCATTTAATTATAGAAATGCATTTGAAAATTTCAAGGGCTGGGCGGTACTTGCCTTGCCTAAGGCATTTTTCTGCTATATTAATCTCGATATTATTGTATTCCTTTTTTTTAAATGGTTTTAAAGTGAAATAATTTGAGAAATACATTTTACAAAGTAGGATTAACAAAAAATACAATTTAAATCCATATTTACAAAGCTAAAAAAAATCAAATTTAGAAATCTTTAAAAAAAAGTGTAGTTAGTTTTTATTTAATTTTAAATTCTCCCCCAGTTTATATGTTTCTCAGCATTAGTTATAAATGTCTCTCAGCATCAGTTATAAATGTTTCTCCCAGAATATAAATGTCATTCCCGTTAAAAATGTTTCCCCCGTTATCTCTCATCCCGATATACACTCTGAGATATACACACGGTATATGCACACGCACTGATATATGTACACACGGTATATACACACACGCTGATATATGTACACACAGTATATACACACACAAACACACACACACACTGATGTACATAGATATGCACACACACTGATATATGTACATACGGTATATACAAACACACACTGATATATGCACACACGATACACACACACACACTGATATATGTACACACAGTATATATATATATACACACACACTGATATATGTACACACGGTATATACACACACTGATATATGTACACACGGTATATACACACACTGATATATGTACACTCGGTATATACACACACACTGATATATGTTAACACGGTATACACACACTGATATATGTACACACAGTATACACACACACACTAATACATGTACACACGATATATACATACACACACTGATATATGTACACACGGTATACACACACACACTGATACATGTACACACGATATATACATACACACACTGATATATGTACACACTGCTACATAACACTATCTCTTGCCATCGCCTAGGCTTATTGAACATTCTCTAGTAAAACACGAATATTTCCAAATGAACATTTCTTAACTGAGAATTAATTAGCAGATTTATCATTATGTAAAATATTATTTGTTCAATTAGTGTTTATTACTTGATGGTAATTCAAAGCATCGTAGTAGATACGTGTATAGTACAGTATAGTATGTCTTTTGGTAATCAATCCAAGCAATGCTTAGATTTCTCCGCAGCTTCTTACAACGCACAGTGATTTTCTTTTTAATCAGCAACCGATTCTTGATGCCAAAACACTTCCTGCTTCATACTGTTGGTTATTTTATAATAGACGATGTAGACAAGAATGGTTCATAGATGAAGTATGCAACTAGGAAAGTGAAAACTTATATATTGTAGAGGCACAGCAGATTTAAGTGGACTTGTTGTGGCATTATGTCTCAATATTATAGACTTTTTTCTTTGTTTGAATTTACCAGACTTAGTAAAAGATTATGCATGTTTCCCCAAAATATGGCTTTGTCAATTTTAAACTTTTACAACACTTTACTGGAAATTAACAATATTAACATAGTGTGAAAGTAATATAAACATAATGAATTTGCTACAGAAAATATATTGGTTCCATATGCTAATCAATACATGAGAAAGTATTAACAACTGCACTAAAACTGCCAACTATGTAATAATCTAAGATTTTCAAGGTTTTAAATACAACATATTGTGTAACAATGAATCTGCTGGTCAATAAGTGAGAAGATGTAAACAACCTGAGCTAAAACTTCCAACAAAACCAAGAGAACCACCTGTTCCTTTGAATACCTAAGAGAGAATGCTGGCTGTAAATACTTCGTAGTTAAAGAGTATATAACGAGTCAAATGATGAACCATAATGGTCCAAAAAGTACATCAGTCTCGAATGATGAGAGATAAGGTTCGGGGAGAATTAATCAACCGCCATAATAAAAGAAATCTCACTTAAAATAACTGCCATCTTTTGAAGACCTAGGATGCTATCTGGCGGATTATGAAACAAGGTTCAAGAAGATTATATCAGTCTTGGATGTTTAGAAATAAGTTTTAGTGAAAATATATGAAGCGTTTAATCAAATTCTCACATTGGAAATATCACTTAAAATATATAACGCGCCTTAATCAAATTTTCACACCTGAAATATCACTAAAAATATATAAAGCGCCTTATTACAAATACCCTCATAAGAAATATTACTTAAAATATATAAATATATAAAACGTAAGGAAGAGGTGGCTGGTCACTTTTAATGCATCTAAAACCAAGCTTCTATCTTTACATCATCAACGCTCTGATCTCATCTGGCATCAATTGAAATGGATGCCCTCGTCTTGGGAAGGCTCCATGTTTTGATAAGCGCCTGGGTTTGACCTTTACTCCTGATCTGAAATGGAACACGTACATTAAATCTGTTGCCAGGGTCGCTGGAAAATGATGAGATACTTTTACCGCTCCAGTAGATATCTCACTCCTGATGCAATTTTCTATCTATATAAAAGCCAAATACGTTCAAGGATGGAGTACTGCTGCCATATCTGAGCAGAAGCTGCGAAAAATAGTCTATTCTTCCTTGACAGAGTACAAAATAGACTTCGTAGCCTAGTGGGGGATGCCCTTTTCTCTTCCCTGCAACCTATATCTCACAGAAGGGACATTGCGAGCCTGTCGTTGTTTTATCCTTATTTCCATGGCAAGTGCTCGTATGAGCTCCAATCTAAGGTCCCCCTCGCCAATCTCTCATGAAAAACACCCGTCTAGCTGAAACTACTGTCAGTAATTTTCCCCACTATTTATCTGTTCCTAAATCCAAACGTAGATTCTATGAACAAAGCTTCTTTCTTAGAAGTGCACGCCCGTAGAACTCTCTTCCGTTTGCCTGTTTTCCACCTTACTACAACTTGGATGTCTTAAAGTCCAACATAAACAAATTCCTGATAAACCGCCCCCTTAAGTAAGGCACTTTATTAGATTTCCATTACTAGCGATTACTACGATATTTTTCCATTGAGTACTGTACACACAATAACCCTTATCCCCGAGTGGCCTCCAGGCCTTAAGAAATAGTGACTTCTATGAAAATAAGCGCCTTATTCAAATTCTCACATCGAAATATCACTTAAAATAAATGTAATCAATTACCTGACAAAAACTGTCGTCTAATGGATGTTGCATTACTGACCACCATGCTACATAAAAACCGGAAATATGCTGCCTTAACATAATATCATTTACCAATATACAATGTAATACAGATGTGTACTTAAGAGTAATTTCAATCTGTACTTAATATGAACAAAAGGTAAGTTATCCTTTAAAGAACCTATAGATATAAATTAATCTCGAGAATCAAATGGTACAGAAGGACTTGAAAACAAAGTAAACTATGACGGAAGAAATACACTTGTTGTGGTAGGGATAATTTTCCCAACGAAAAATTTTTTGAAATTATGCAGAATCCTTGCAAGTGTATCAGAACTTTTGTATATGAACTATACTATATATAGTGTTTTTGCCTTTTCAACTAATACATATTTGTTATCCACATAATAAAAGATTAAATATACATTTTATCATGAAATCTGTTTATATTTTTAGATATTGCTTAATCTGCGGGAGACAACCTTGTTAAAGACAAGTGTTCATCAATTTATTAATATTTACATTTTTTCCTTTATTTTTTCATAAACTCTGAATAAAATTAACATATGAACTTCATTAAATTTTGACATTAGTAAATTAACAATAAAATCATAGCGAACTGTTTACACCTGCTAAATTCGCTCTGCCGCCCAGGCATTCCAAAGATTCACATATTAAGTCCTTCATGAACTACTCTTGGTCTATACATGCATCGCCGACATCCTGATCGCAAGCTCCACACAAGTAGAACACCGAGTCTCCCAATCTTTACAATCCTTTTGATTAAAAATCAATGTTGCAAATTCAGTGGCAGTTCTTCAAAAGTGCAAGCAATCCAGGATTTTCCCGTACCCACTTCATTGTGTAAACTTTGTTATTACATTCCAGTTGTGAACTACTACCGCCAGTTCATAGCCAACTGTTCACATAACCTGTCCAAACTCAGAGACTGACTAGGTGTGTCAGAAATTTCGTGATAATAGTGAATAATTCCACCCCATCTTTCCAAGCTTATAACTCCTCGAAAAATGTAATTCAAGCCCTAATAAAGGAGCAAGGACCAAGGTTTCATTAAAAAAAAAACAAAAAAAACAACGTGTTTTTTAAAAAAAGGTTTTAAACTTCGGACTTTACAGGTAAATTTCTAAAAAACAGTTCTTTTTTTATTTTAAATTTTAATATATAATTTATTGACCTTTTCTCTTGAATTTATGATATATAAGACTTTGGTACATAAATTAATTATTTATTTTTAATAGACATTTCAAAATGGGAGGCGTGAATTATTCGACCCCCTGTCTTTCCAAACTTATAACTCCTCGAAAAATGTAATTCAAGCCCTAATTATTTTTCAATTAAAGGAGCAATGACCAAGGTTCCATTTAAAAAAGAAAAAAAAGAAAAAACAAATAACGTGGTTAAAAAAAAGGTTTTAAACTTTAAACTTTACATGTAAAATTCTAAAAAACACTACATGTTTTTTGTTTTAAATTTGAATATATTATTTATTGACCTTTTCTCTTAAATTTGTGAATAAATTAATTATTTACTTTTCGGTGAGTAAATTAATTATTTACTTTTTAATAGAAACTTGAAAATGGGGGGGGCGTGAATTAAAAAAAAACGTTTGTCTAAAATATTATATTCGGTTTATTGGAAAGAACATAAAATTTCACATTGACCCTGAAAATATCGTAAAAATAGAATCAATAGAAAAATTTTGATAGATTTTTAAAGTTTAAAAATTGAAAAATATTGAGTTCGGAAAATTCATTACTGTTTAAAAAAAATTCTATTACTTTTAAAACAACTTTAATAGTTTATTTTGGAAGTATAATCCATAAAGAAAATAAATAACCCACTTTTAACAGAGACATTACGAGATTTTTTTGTATTTTATTCGCAGTTTCGTGTTAGGGGTGTCAAAAATTCCTACAAAAATTCTGATACACCTAGAGACTGACTCTCTCACGAAACCTCACATCTTTTCACGCATCCAAAATTGCTCTGGTGAATTTCACAAAGACATTTTACCTTTATCCTGACCCGACAGCTTCTGTGACCTCAAAGCTAAATCTTTCTTTCTACAGATGCTTCTAGTGTAGCTGTTGGTGCCGTACTCAACCAGGTGATAAATGTTCAAACAGGACCACTGTCTTTCTTTTATGTTAAGCTGAGCCCAATACAGCATTTTCGGTCCAGAACAAATCACCATGTATTTATCAGTAAAGTATTTTTGTTTTATGTTGGAAGGGAGACAGTTCACAATTTTTTCCGACAACAAACCTCTGATCGCTTACCTTACATCTTCCACCCCTAGAAAACATACACCCAAAGAATTGTGACGCAATATCCTGCTGACAGTCAATATTTACCAGGAAAAACGAATAATGTAACTGACACCCTTTCCCGCTTCTGTGACCTCAACAGTTTTGACAAACATCTGGATTAAGATGATATCGCGACTGAACAGGAATGACACACGTCATTGACAGACTTCATGTGAAAATCAAACATTTTTTTTCAGAAAGCTAATCTGGTGCGAGATGTCTGTTGCATGAAAAACCCTACTTACCTCCTTCTTGTTGTAAGAAAGTATTTCGACACTTTCAGGACTTGACACAACCCAGCAAGCAGGCAACAGTCAAGCTTATCACAGCTCATTTTCTTTTGGGCCTAGCATGACTGGTAATATACGTCGATGAAGTGAGGCACGTATTTCACGCAAAACTACAAAAGTTCATCGTAATATAAACTCTACCCCAGGCAGCTTCTCTGTATCTGACGCACGTTTCTCCCTTGATCACCTGGACATTGTTGGACCACTGCGACCTTCTGATATCGTCATCGCCACATGCTCACCATGGTAGACTCTTTTACACGTTCGCCAGTAGCAATTTCTTTGTATGACATTTCAACAGACGTCATAGCCAACGCATTTGTAGAGAACTTGATCTCTAACTTTGGTGTACCAAGACTGTTACCACTGACAAATGTTCCCAGTTTACATCACAAACCTTCCGAGACCTTTGCCAATCCTTCAAACCTTTAAAGTTTCTCACATAGCAACAACCGCCTATCATCCTTCTGCTAACGGGATGGTAAAGAGCTTTCACCATCGACTTACAGCTGCATTAACAACTTAGACCAAACTGCATTGCTGGAGCAAACACGTGCCGCTCATGCGCAAAATAAGGTCATCAGGCAGAAAAAATTTGAAACCCCCCCAATCCTCTACCTATATAAAAGTCAGGTACATTCAATGATGGAGTACTGCTGCCACATCTAGGCAGGAGCTGTTAGAAGCAGCTTATCCTGCCTTGACAGAGTTCAAAATAAACTTCGTAGCTTAGTGGGAGATGCCCTTTTCTCTTCCCTGCAACCTGTTTCCTACAGAATAGACATTGCAAGACTGCTTTATCGTTATTTTCATGGCAAGTGATCATGTGAGCTTCAATCTATGGTCCCTCACCAAACTTTCACGAAAAACACTCGTGTAGCAAAACCCACTATCAATAATTTCCTACACTCTTTATCTGTGCCTAAACCTAAATGTGCATTCCATGAACAAAGATTTTTTCTTAGAACTGCACGCCCGTGGAACTCTTTTCTGCTTGGCTGCTTTCCAGCTGACTACAATCTGTAAACAAGTTTTTGATAAGCCGTCCCCCCTAAGTAGTTCAATTTATAAAATTCCTACCATTTATGTTTACTACGCTATAATCACATTGACTAATGTATACCCATTAGCCATTATCCTCAAGTGGCCTCCGGGCCTTGATAAGTGGTGATTTCTGTGTAAAAAATACTTGAATATTTCTCAATAAAAGATATTCTAATAAAATATTTAATAACATAATCTGTTATTGTCTGTTCAAATATTTTTTTTCATATTTGTAAACAAGTTGATCATGCAAAAAGTAAGGGAAGACAATTAACAATTGATTTGTTTTATTTATTTATTATAAGAAAATAAAAGGAAAAAATATATTTAACCACCACCTATTAATATTAAAGAAAACATTTTACTTTAAACATCTTGACATTAACATATGTAGACATAATTCATTAATCATTATTTCAGTTATAAATATCTGACCTGAATCACTTCCCTTGTTCTCATTTCAATTTTCATCTAAGAAAGGTGGTTCGACTGTACATATTAGTAGGCCATAGGACAGGTAAAAGCATGCATTGTAATATACTGGTGTATATACTTATATAGATAACGTGCATACGTGTTCATGTAAGTTTATCTCTTTTATGTAAGTGAACTCGATTACGTTTGCCAGAGTGTCGCATTGTTGCTATATGCTTTCTATAAAGTCACGTGGCTGTGTAGTGGAACTGGATTAGGCTTCAAAGAATGTGGCATTGATTAAATATATATATATATATATATATATATATATATATATATATATATATATAGTATAATAATATAAAGTCACATTGCTCTCCTGGTGTATACATTAAGCATATTTTTCAGTTATTATATCTGAAATAATGCTTGAAGCGACCTTAATCATCTGTCTTGTTCTCATTTCAATGAGCTGTAAGAAAGGTGCTCTCTAATGTGATATGTTCGACTGTACATATTAGTAAGCTATGGGACAGATAAGAAAGCATGTGATGTAGTATACTAGTTCATATATACATATACATAACGTGCATATGTACGTGTCAGGTTGTATTGTGTCTATGTAACCGTGTTCATGTAAAATTATCTATTAATGTATGTATAATGTTTTCTTTTCATTTTTTGTTAGTATACAGTCTCTGTGGTTTTCCCTGTGTGTGGAGATACACACATAAACATTGTTTACAACCGGAACAAGAACCGTATGCGAGACAGTTCTGTTAACATAACGAATAGACATCTTTGCATTGCACATCACACAAAAGGGAAACATACCTTATCCCATTGACCTTCGCTCTCTTGGTGGTTTTTATCTTACAAGAAATACATCTTCTTCTGAACAAAACACTATAACACAAATATATACTGTTATATACTTTTATTCCATGTCTGTGACTTTTCACTCAGTTGAACCCAATTATAGTCTTTGTGATTATTTATTTACTAATATTATATTCTCTTTTTCTCTTTATTATGACAATATTCATTTAGAATTGTTGCATCAATCATGAGTCATTTCAAATGTGTTACATGTAATGTTGTCTTGTTTGAAGTTCTCATGTAAATAAATGCAAATTCTTAGAAGAAAAAGGCACACATTTCACAAGAATGTGGCTTTTTATCTTATCTTTGTTTTTGTTGGGACCAGAGCCTTCCACCAGATGCCAAACATTCTCCAATTATTTTAGTGACTCAAATTGAAAGATATTTTTATGATTCAACCGTCTATTGTGGTGCAATTGTATTTATCTTTTACTTAATTCACCGATAGTTTTTTATTTCTTTTTCAGTAGCCTGGTTGCTCCTATAATGAGTGGAATGACAGATCTTTTGATTCCAGTTTCTTTTCATGTCGTACATAAGTCCTTGGTATTTTGTTATTTTCTTCCTCTCAGCTCTGTTCAGGCCAGCATCATTAAGGACGCTTACTTTAACTTGAGTTGCTACTTTCTCCCTCTTGTCCCATATCAATAGGTTCGGCTTAATATCCCGTTTTCTATGTATGTAGATGTTGGAATTTCGTAGTCATAATGGATGGTGTATAACTTATTACCAACTGTTGTTTCTGGCACATGTTCCCAAGACTTTCTAATACATGGAATATTCAAGATTTTACAATTGAGTTATTTACACACTACATTATGTAATATTGTATAATAGTCGTTCCCCAACAATTAGATGTCAAGAAGCTAACATTCTCTACTTCTGTGTGGCAGACTCAGCAATTGTTTGTTATTGCTGAGTGAGTTCTCACGTGTCTCACAAAATTTGTTTGTTATTGTCTTCAGGGAGGTCAGAATTCTTGATTGTCTCTTGTAGGATCTCATTCAACGTTCTGCTCCATTTTTCAAACTTTGAATTATGGTAACAATATAATAATACCTTCTTTTGTGCAACTGTCCAGTGTTGGGTTTTTAGGCCTCTTCTGTTTCCTTTTCTTTGTTTGTATTTCTTTTTCACTTGGTTCACCGAGTATGTTCGCCAAATAGTTTTTGAAATTCTTTTTCAATAGCCTGGTTGTTCCTATAATGAGTGGAATGACAGATCTTTTGATTCCAGTTTCTTTTCATGTCGTACATAAGTCCTTAATATTTTGCTGTTTTCTTCCTATCAGCTCTGTTCAGGCCAGCATCATTAGGGACGCTTACTTTAACTTGAGTTGTTACTTTCTCCCTCTTGTCCCATATCAACATGTCCGGCTTAATATCCCGTTTTCTATGTATGTAGATGTAGGAATTTTGTAGTCATAATGGATGGTGTATGACTTATTACCAACTGTTGTTTCTGGTACATGTTCCCAAGACTTGCTAATACATGGAATATTCAAGATTTTACAGTGGAGTTATTTACACATTACATTATGTAACATTGTATAATAGTCGTTACCAATATGACATTACAATTAGATGTCAAGAAGCTAACATTCTCTACTTCTGTGTGGTGGAATCAGCAATTGTTGTTATTGCTGAGTGAGTTCTCATGTGTCTCACTAAATTTGATTTTTTAGAACAAGAATATCCACACACTTCACAAGTATGTGGCTTTTCCCCAGTGTGAGTTATCTTATGTCTGACTAAGCTTGATTTTGTAGTAAAAGAATATCCACACACTTCACAAGTATGTGGCTTTTCCCCAGTGTGAGTTATCTTATGGGTTACTAAGCTTGATTTTGTAGTAAAAGAAGATCCACACACGTCAAAAGTATGTGGCTTTTCCCCAGTGTGAGTTCTCATATGTGTAACTAAGACTGATTTTTGAGTAAAAGAAGATCCACATATTTCACAAGTATGTGGTTTTTCCCCAGTGTGAGTTCTCATATGTCTGACTAACCCTGATTTATAAGCAAAAGAACACCCACACACTTCACAAGTATGTGGCTTTTCCCCAGTGTGAGTTATCTTATGCCTGACTAAGCTTGATTTTGTAGTAAAAGAAGATCTACACACTTCACAAGTATATGTTTTTTCACCAGTGTGATTTATCTTATGGGTGACTAATCTTGATTTTGTAGTAAAAGAACATCCACACACTTCACAGGTATGTGGCTTTTCCCCAGTGTGAGTTCTCATATGTCTGACTAACCCTGATTTATGGGCAAAAGAACATCCACACACTTCGCAAGCATGTGGCTTTTCCCCAGTGTGAGTTATCTTATGCCTGACTAAGCTTGACTTTTTACAAAAAGAAGATCCGCATACTTCACAGGTATGTGGCTTTTCCCCAGTGTGAGTTGTCATACGCATGACTAAGTTTGATTTTGTAGCAAAGGAACATCCACACACTTCGCAAATATGTGGTTTTTCACCAGTGTGGGTTCTCATATGGATGAATAAGCTTGAATATTGAGAACAAGAATATCCACACACTTCACAAGTATGTGGCTTTTCACCAGTGTGAGTTCTCTCATGTGTCAGTAAAGTTGATTTTCGAGAAAAAGAAGATCCGCACACTTCACAAGTATGTGGCTTTTCCCCAGTGTGAGTTCTCATATGCATGACTAAGTTTGATTTTTGAGAAAAAGAACGTCCACACACTTCGCAAATATGTGGCTTTTTCCCAGTGTGAGTTTTCATATGCATGACTAAGTGTGATTTTTGAGAAAAAAAAGATCCACACACTTTGCAAACATGTGGCTTTTCCCCAGTGTGAGTTCGCATATGGATCACTAAGAAGGATTTTTCAGAACAAGAATATCCACACACTTCACAGGTATGTGGCTTTTTCCCAGTGTGAGTTCTCATTTGTGATACTAAATCGGATTTTTTAGTACAATAATATCCACACACTTCACAAGTATTGTTAGAGAACATGTCGCCTGTTATTGTAAGTAAAAATGAGACAGGATAGTCCGAGAATTCGAACCTGGGAAGCTATGTTTGGAATTAAGATTCAGGAGAATTCTTATCGAGAGTTTAAAATAAATAAGCAGATGTTTGGTTAAAAGAGATTCGTTGTTTACTAATGTCATTGAAAAAGGAATTTGATGATTAAGTCTGCTTATTTTAAAAGGAATTTTAAACGAAATATGAAAAATGTTATAACATATTTGAAAGTTGGTTAGGCCGAAATAGGTTAGAGAACTCTTGTTGTAGACATGTGAACAGTGTGTTTTAGACAACGTGAGCACGTCGTTTTGTCATGCAATGACGTCATGGCTAAGAGATGAGTTGTCGGTATAGTTAGAGTTTTAGTGAGACAGAGTTAGAGAGAGTCGAGTCAGTGCCGTGTCAGAGGTCGGATTTGGTCGGACAGACAGAGCTGACATCCACCTTGGGAAGCAAAGGTTTAGAAGAATGAACTCATGTAAGATGTTGAACTCATTGATGCAAAACCATTGACCAATCGAAGAAATTTAGGATGTCATCATATTTTGTAACAGCTGTCTTGTGTTGGTTCATTCAACAAAGGTATTTATAACAACTTGTGTTCAACTCATGTGTATAAGATTCATATAAGTAATGTGTCTATCATCTTAAGAATGTTTCTCCCGTCATCTATTATAAGTAATGACTGCTTCCTTCTTTATGATAAAAGAACTGATAATCATCATCTCAAAAACATTTGTGTTAAAGAAATATGTTTATAGAAACACTCCCAGAACTGTCAGAACTGTATAAATGTCGATATCTCTTCTATCTTTATATCTATCTCCCTCTCATTGTGTATTACATGTTCCCGGCTCTATATTAAAATGTACCCTGACTCTATCTCACTAATATGAACACTCTAAAATGAAAACGCAACAACAAATATATAATTTGTCATCTATATTAAAATTAATACATAACAGTATGTGGCTTGTTACTCTAGTGTGAGTTCTTATATGTATGATTAAGCCTGATTGATTAGAAAAAGAACTGTGTGGCTTTTTCCCAGTGTGAGTTATCTTATTTCTGGCTAAGCTTGATTTTTGAAAACAAGAATATCCACACACTTAACATGTGGCTTTTCACCAGTATGAGTTATGTTAGACTAAGATATGAGAAAAAGAACACCCACCCACTTCACAAGTATATGGCTTTTCCCCAGTGTGAGTTCGTATATGTATTAATAAGCTTGATTTTTCAGAACAAGAATATCCACACACTTCACAAGGACTTTTAAGGACTTATCTTATGTTAAACTAAGACTGATTTACTTGAAAAAGAAGATTCACACATTTCACAGATATGTGGTGTTTCCTCACTGTCAGTTCTTATATGTTTCACTAAAATTGATTTTTCAGAACGGGAATATCCACACACTACACACAAATGGCACTTTTCCCCAGTGCGAGTTCTCATATGCATGACTAAGTATTTATTTTGTAGAACGAGAATATTCACACACTTCACAAGTATATGGCTTTTAAGGAGTGTGAAGTTTAATATGCATTACTGTGATTTTTAAGAAGTATATTCACGCACTTAACAATTATGTGGCTTTTCCCTTTTTTAGTTTTCATCCTTTGAAGATTGTAACGCTGAGTATGGGGGTCTAAAACACCTGCCAATATTGTTCTGTTTTTACTGAAACCAACCGAGAGCTCTTTTTAGTATTCTCGTTGTTTCCTTAAGTGCAATTATTAATTTGTTAAACTTGAAGATAATAAGCTTATCAGATAATTATTAATTTGTTAAACTTGAAGATAATAAGCTTATCAGATAATTATAAATTTGTTAAACTTGAAGATAATAAGCTTATCAGATAATTATTAATTTGTTAAACTTGAAGATAATAAGCTTATCAGATAATTATAAATTTGTTAAACTTGAAGATAATAAGCTTATCAGATAATTATTAATTTGTTAAACTTGAAGATAATAAGCTTATCAGATAATTATTAATTTGTTAAACTTGAAGATAATATGTTTATCAGATCATTATTAATTTGTTAAACTTGAAGATAATAAGCTTATCAGATAATTATTAATTTGTTAAACTTGAAGATAATAAGCTTATCAGATACCTTAAGTGCAATTATTAATTTGTTAAACTTGAAGATAATAAGCTTATCAGATACCTTTAGTGCAATTATAAATTTGTTAAACTTGAAGATAATAAGCTTATCAGATAATTATTAATTTGTTAAACTTGAAGATAATAAGCTTATCAGATAATTATAAATTTGTTAAACTTGAAGATAATAAGCTTATCAGATAATTATTAATTTGTTAAACTTGAAGATAATAAGCTTATCAGATAATTATTAATTTGTTAAACTTGAAGATAATAAGCTTATCAGATAATTATTAATTTGTTAAACTTGAAGATAATAAGCTTATCAGATAATTATAAATTTGTTAAACTTGAAGATAATAAGCTTATCAGATAATTATTAATTTGTTAAACTTGAAGATAATAAGCTTATCAGATAATTATTTATTTGATTAAACTTGAAGATAATAAGCTTATCAGATAATTATAAATTTGTTAAACTTGAAGATAATAAGCTTATCAGATAATTATAAATTTGTTAAACTTGAAGATAATAAGCTTATCAGATAATTATTAATTTGTTAAACTTGAAGATAATAAGCTTATCAGATAATTATTAATTTGTTAAACTTGAAGATAATAAGCTTATCAGATAATTATTGATTTGTTAAACTTGAAGATAATAAGCTTATCAGATAATTATAAATTTGTTAAACTTGAAGATAATAAGCTTATCAGATAATTATTAATTTGTTAAACTTGAAGATAATAAGCTTATCAGATAATTATTAATTTGTTAAACTTGAAGATAATAAGCTTGTCAGATAATTATAAATTTGTTAAACTTGAAGATAATAAGCTTATCAGATAATTATTAATTTGTTAAACTTGAAGATAATAAGCTTATCAGATAATTATTAATTTGTTAAACTTGAAGATAATAAGCTTATCAGATAATTATTAATTTGTTAAACTTGAAGATAATAAGCTTATCAGATAATTATTAATTTGTTAAACTTGAAGATAATAAGCTTATCAGATAATTATTAATTTGTTAAACTTGAAGATAATAAGCTTATCAGATACCTTAAGTGCAATTATTAATTTGTTAAACTTGAAGATAATAAGCTTATCAGATACCTTAAGTGCAATTATAAATTTGTTAAACTTGAAGATAATAAGCTTATCAGATAATTATAAATTTGTTAAACTTGAAGATAATAAGCTTATCAGATAATTATAGATTTGTTAAACTTGAAGATAATAAGCTTATCAGATAATTATTAATTTGTTAAACTTGAAGATAATAAGCTTATCAGATAATTATTAATTTGTTAAACTTGAAGATAATAAGCTTATCAGATAATTATTAATTTGTTAAACTTGAAGATAATAAGCTTATCAGATAATTATAAATTAGTTAAACTTGAAGATAATAAGCTTATCAGATAATTATTAATTTGTTAAACTTGAAGATAATAAGCTTATCAGATAATTATTAATTTGTTAAACTTGAAGATAATAAGCTTATCAGATAATTATAAATTTGTTAAACTTGAAGATAATAAGCTTATCAGATAATTATTAATTTGTTAAACTTGAAGATAATAAGCTTATCAGATAATTATTAATTTGTTAAACTTGAAGAGAATAAGCTTATCAGATAATTATTAATTTGTTAAACTGTAAGATAATAAGCTTATCAGATACCTTAAGTGCAATTATTAATTTGTTAAACTTGAAGATAATAAGCTTATCAGATACCTTAAGTGCAATTATAAATTTGTTAAACTTGAAGATAATAAGCTTATCAGATAATTATAAATTTGTTAAACTTGAAGATAATAAGCTTATCAGATAATTATAAATTTGTTAAACTTGAAGATAATAAGCTTATCAGATAATTATTAATTTGTTAAACTTGAAGATAATAAGCTTATCAGATAATTATAAATTTGTTAAACTTGAAGATAATAAGCTTATCAGATAATTATTAATTTGTTAAACTTGAAGATAATAAGCTTATCAGATAATTATTAATTTGTTAAACTTGAAGATAATAAGCTTATCAGATAATTATAAATTTGTTAAACTTGAAGATAATAAGCTTATAAGATAATTATTAATTTGTTAAACTTGAAGATAATAAGCTTATCAGATAATTATTAATTTGTTAAACTTGAAGATAATAAGCTTATCAGATAATTATTGATTTGTTAAACTTGAAGATAATAAGCTTATCAGATAATTATAAATTTGTTAAACTTGAAGATAATAAGCTTATCAGATAATTATTAATTTGTTAAACTTGAAGATAATAAGCTTATCAGATAATTATTAATTTGTTAAACTTGAAGATAATAAGCTTGTCAGATAATTATAAATTTGTTAAACTTGAAGATAATAAGCTTATCAGATAATTATTAATTTGTTAAACTTGAAGATAATAAGCTTATCAGATAATTATTAATTTGTTAAACTTGAAGATAATAAGCTTATCAGATAATTATTAATTTGTTAAACTTGAAGATAATAAGCTTATCAGATACCTTAAGTGCAATTATTAATTTGTTAAACTTGAAGATAATAAGCTTATCAGATACCTTAAGTGCAATTATAAATTTGTTAAACTTGAAGATAATAAGCTTATCAGATAATTATAAATTTGTTAAACTTGAAGATAATAAGCTTATCAGATAATTATAAATTTGTTAAACTTGAAGATAATAAGCTTATCAGATAATTATTAATTTGTTAAACTGTAAGATAATAAGCTGATCAGATAATTATTAATTTGTTAAACTTGAAGATAATAAGCTTATCAGATAATTATTAATTTGTTAAACTTGAAGATAATAAGCTTATCAGATATTTATAAATTTGTTAAACTTGAAGATAATAAGCTTATCAGATAATTATAAATTTGTTAAACTTGAAGATAATAAGCTTATCAGATAATTATTAATTTGTTAAACTTGAAGATAATAAGCTTATCAGATAATTATTAATTTGTTAAACTTGAAGATAATAAGCTTATCAGATAATTATAAATTTGTTAAACTTGAAGATAATAAGTTTATCAGATAATTATAAATTTGTTAAACTTGAAGATAATAAGCTTATCAGATAATTATTAATTTGTTAAACTTGAAGATAATAAGCTTATCAGATAATTATTAATTTGTTAAACTTGAAGATAATAAGCTTATCAGATAATTATAAATTTGTTAAACTTGAAGATAATAAGCTTATCAGATAATTATAAATTTGTTAAACTTGAAGATAATAAGCTTATCAGATAATTATTAATTTGTTAAACTTGAAGATAATAAGCTTATCAGATAATTATTAATTTGTTAAACTTGAAGATAATAAGCTTATCAGATAATTATTAATTTGTTAAACTTGAAGATAATAAGCTTATCAGATACCTTAAGTGCAATTATAAATTTGTTAAACTTGAAGATAATAAGCTTATCAGATAATTATAAATTTGTTAAACTTGAAGATAATAAGCTTATCAGATAATTATAAATTTGTAAAACTTGAAGATAATAAGCTTATCAGATAATTATTAATTTGTTAAACTTGAAGATAATAAGCTTATCAGATAATTATTAATTTGTTAAACTTGAAGATAATAAGCTTATCAGATAATTATTAATTTGTTAAACTTGAAGATAATAAGCTTATCAGATAATTATAAATTTGTTAAACTTGAAGATAATAAGCTTATCAGATAATTATTAATTTGTTAAACTTGAAGATAATAAGCTTATCAGATAATTATTAATTTGTTAAACTTGAAGATAATAAGCTTATCAGATAATTATAAATTTGTTAAACTTGAAGATAATAAGCTTATCAGATAATTATAAATTTGTTAAACTTGAAGATAATAAGCTTATCAGATAATTATTAATTTGTTAAACTTGAAGATAATAAGCTTATCAGATAATTATTAATTTGTTAAACTTGAAGATAATAAGCTTATCAGATAATTATAAATTTGTTAAACTTGAAGATAATAAGCTTATCAGATAATTATAAATTTGTTAAACTTGAAGATAATAAGCTTATCAGATAATTATAAATTTGTTAAACTTGAAGATAATAAGCTTATCAGATAATTATAAATTTGTTAAACTTGAAGATAATAAGCTTATCAGATAATTATTAATTTGTTAAACTTGAAGATAATAAGCTTATCAGATAATTATTAATTTGTTAAACTTGAAGATAATAAGCTTATCAGATAATTATTAATTTGTTAAACTTGAAGATAATAAGCTTATCAGATAATTATTAATTTGTTAAACTTGAAGATAATAAGCTTATCAGATAATTATAAATTTGTTAAACTTGAAGATAATAAGCTTATCAGATAATTATTAATTTGTTAAACTTGAAGATAATAAGCTTATCAGATAATTATTAATTTGTTAAACTTGAAGATAATAAGCTTGTCAGATAATTATAAATTTGTTAAACTTGAAGATAATAAGCTTATCAGATAATTATTAATTTGTTAAACTTGAAGATAATAAGCTTATCAGATAATTATTAATTTGTTAAACTTGAAGATAATAAGCTTATCAGATAATTATTAATTTGTTAAACTTGAAGATAATAAGCTTATCAGATACCTTAAGTGCAATTATTAATTTGTTAAACTTGAAGATAATAAGCTTATCAGATACCTTAAGTGCAATTATAAATTTGTTAAACTTGAAGATAATAAGCTTATCAGATAATTATAAATTTGTTAAACTTGAAGATAATAAGCTTATCAGATAATTATAAATTTGTTAAACTTGAAGATAATAAGCTTATCAGATAATTATTAATTTGTTAAACTGTAAGATAATAAGCTGATCAGATAATTATTAATTTGTTAAACTTGAAGATAATAAGCTTATCAGATAATTATTAATTTGTTAAACTTGAAGATAATAAGCTTATCAGATATTTATAAATTTGTTAAACTTGAAGATAATAAGCTTATCAGATAATTATAAATTTGTTAAACTTGAAGATAATAAGCTTATCAGATAATTATTAATTTGTTAAACTTGAAGATAATAAGCTTATCAGATAATTATTAATTTGTTAAACTTGAAGATAATAAGCTTATCAGATAATTATAAATTTGTTAAACTTGAAGATAATAAGCTTATCAGATAATTATAAATTTGTTAAACTTGAAGATAATAAGCTTATCAGATAATTATTAATTTGTTAAACTTGAAGATAATAAGCTTATCAGATAATTATTAATTTGTTAAACTTGAAGATAATAAGCTTATCAGATAATTATAAATTTGTTAAACTTGAAGATAATAAGCTTATCAGATAATTATAAATTTGTTAAACTTGAAGATAATAAGCTTATCAGATAATTATTAATTTGTTAAACTTGAAGATAATAAGCTTATCAGATAATTATTAATTTGTTAAACTTGAAGATAATAAGCTTATCAGATAATTATTAATTTGTTAAACTTGAAGATAATAAGCTTATCAGATACCTTAAGTGCAATTATAAATTTGTTAAACTTGAAGATAATAAGCTTATCAGATAATTATAAATTTGTTAAACTTGAAGATAATAAGCTTATCAGATAATTATAAATTTGTAAAACTTGAAGATAATAAGCTTATCAGATAATTATTAATTTGTTAAACTTGAAGATAATAAGCTTATCAGATAATTATTAATTTGTTAAACTTGAAGATAATAAGCTTATCAGATAATTATTAATTTGTTAAACTTGAAGATAATAAGCTTATCAGATAATTATAAATTTGTTAAACTTGAAGATAATAAGCTTATCAGATAATTATTAATTTGTTAAACTTGAAGATAATAAGCTTATCAGATAATTATTAATTTGTTAAACTTGAAGATAATAAGCTTATCAGATAATTATAAATTTGTTAAACTTGAAGATAATAAGCTTATCAGATAATTATAAATTTGTTAAACTTGAAGATAATAAGCTTATCAGATAATTATTAATTTGTTAAACTTGAAGATAATAAGCTTATCAGATAATTATTAATTTGTTAAACTTGAAGATAATAAGCTTATCAGATAATTATAAATTTGTTAAACTTGAAGATAATAAGCTTATCAGATAATTATAAATTTGTTAAACTTGAAGATAATAAGCTTATCAGATAATTATAAATTTGTTAAACTTGAAGATAATAAGCTTATCAGATAATTATAAATTTGTTAAACTTGAAGATAATAAGCTTATCAGATAATTATTAATTTGTTAAACTTGAAGATAATAAGCTTATCAGATAATTATTAATTTGTTAAACTTGAAGATAATAAGCTTATCAGATAATTATTAATTTGTTAAACTTGAAGATAATAAGCTTATCAGATAATTATTAATTTGTTAAACTTGAAGATAATAAGCTTATCAGATACCTTAAGTGCAATTATTAATTTGTTAAACTTGAAGATAATAAGCTTATCAGATACCTTAAGTGCAATTATAAATTTGTTAAACTTGAAGATAATAAGCTTATCAGATAATTATAAATTTGTTAAACTTGAAGATAATAAGCTTATCAGATAATTATAAATTTGTTAAACTTGAAGATAATAAGCTTATCAGATAATTATTAATTTGTTAAACTTGAAGATAATAAGCTTATCAGATAATTATTAATTTGTTAAACTTGAAGATAATAAGCTTATCAGATAATTATTAATTTGTTAAACTTGAAGATAATAAGCTTATCAGATACCTTAAGTGCAATTATTAATTTGTTAAACTTGAAGATAATAAGCTTATCAGATACCTTAAGTGCAATTATAAATTTGTTAAACTTGAAGATAATAAGCTTATCAGATACCTTAAGTGCAATTATTAATTTGTTAAACTTGAAGATAATAAGCTTATCAGATACCTTAAGTGCAATTATTAATTTGTTAAACTTGAAGATAATAAGCTTATCAGATACCTTAAGTGCAATTATTAATTTGTTAAACTTGAAGATAATTAACTTATCAGATACAAAATTTTTCGTAATGCTATTGTTTCTGTTGTTGTAGAAAATTTGTCTTACTGATATAGGTTCGGGTGCTGTAAAAAATACTATTTTCTTAAAAACACATATTTTTCTTTCTATAAAATTTTTCTTACTTTTATATTTTCGGGTGCTGTAAAAATATTGTCTTCTTAAAATCACATATTTTTCTTTCTACAAAATTGTTCTTAGTTTTATATTTTCTGGTGCTGTAAAAAATATTGTCCTCTTAAAATCACATATTTTTCATTCGACAAAACTTTTCTAAGTTTTATATTTTCAGGGGCTGTAAAAAATATTGTCTTCTTAAAATCACATATTTTTCATTCGACAAAACTTTTCTTAGTTTTATATTTTAAGGTTCTGTAAAAATATATTGTTTTCTTAAAATCACATATTTTTCTGCAATTTGATTTCTTATTACCTTTTGTTCTATTCAACAAAAATATTTTACCTTTAAGATGTTTTATGTTTTCACCAATGTTTCACAAAATTCATCAAATATTATTGTCCAGTATAATAAATCTTGTTGTAGATGTCGCTGTATTATCCAAATGAAGTATTAATTGTTTAAAAGATTATGTTTACAGAAAATGATACTCCATTAAAATTGAATAATAGCGTCCAATCAGGAACATCTGTAAAAATAAAATTCAATATTTTAGTATCTGCAATCACATATTTGTATTGTTTGTTTATTGGGGCATAATCTAAAAAAGTTACATGTTCTTTTATTGTTGTTGATATTATTGGATTGAACACAATATCTAGATTAATTTATTCTAAAAAAGTTATCTGTTTATTGTCTTCAATATTATTGGATTGAACACAATGCGTTTATTCAATCTTAAAAAAAATTATTAGCTTATTGTTGTAAATATAATTGTTTTTGTGTTCAATATTAATAGATTAAATACATTTTATCTAAGTTATATGTTTGTTTACTGTTGTCAATATAATTGGATTGAACACAATATCTAGAATTATTTAATCTAAAAAATTATCTGTTTATTTATTGTTGTAATATTATTGGACTGAACACAATATGTTAATTTAATCTAAAAAAATATCTGTTTATTGTGTCAATATTATAGGATTTAAATTATAGACAGGCATAAAGATGGAAAGGGGTACAGGAAAATAGCTTCAGAACTAAATTTGCTGGTGAGTACAGTTGGGGCTATCGTGTCAAAGTTGAAAGCAATGGATGGTAATAATAAAATTCTATGTAGTGTGCATTGGATAAAACAAACTCACATAATAATTCACCTAAGACAAAGTTACCTAATAATTTTGAGATTCCACTATTTTGTGTGTGCTTTTTAAAACTTTAAAAGTATGAAATTATTCGATTCGAAGTAGAACACAAGTTGTTCAGGGTAGATACCAGTTTTTTGTAAAGAGCTGCTGCCAGATGTTGCACCGATATTGCAGGACAGTTTCAGCCACACACTCAATATTCATTAAACATTGAGGACAAATATTGTCATTTATTTTCCGCTTTGTTATTTTACAGAATATTTTAGTAAACAGTTAATTTTCCATATCCTTTTTAATTATTTAATTGATTATTTCAATTTTGTTAGCACATTAGCAATTAAAAAATAATAAAACGAAATTTAAATTTCCATATCATTTTTAATTATTTAATTGATTATTTCAATTTTGTTAGCACATGAGCAATTAAAGAAATAATAAAATAAAATTTAAATTTCCATATCATTTTTAATTATTTAATTGATTATTTCAATTTTGTTAGCAAATGTGCAATTAAAAAAAAATAAAACGAAATTTAATTGTCCGTATTATTTTTAATTATTTTATTAATTATTTCAATTTTGTTAGCAAATGTGCAATTAAAAAATTAATAAAACGAAATTTAAATTTCCATATCTTTTTTAATTATTTAATTGATTATTTCAATTTTATTAGCACATGAGCAATTAAAAATTTAATAAAACGAAATTTAAATTTCCATATCATTTTTAATTATTTAATTGATTATTTCAATTTTATTAGCACATGAGCAATTAAAAAAATAATAAAACGAAATTTAAATTTCCAAATCATTTTCAATAAATATGTGTTGATTTTATGTAACCTTTACGAACCAAATTGATCCCCATTGTAAAATCTAAAATATTTTATGTAATATCTTTTCTACATCAAGCTACTGCTAATTGGTGATGGTCAATATATGTGTTGATTTTATGTAAACTTTACAAAAGAAATTGATCCCCATTGTAAAATCTAAAATATTTTATGTAATATTTTTTCTATATTAAGTTACTGCTAATTGGTGATGGTCAATAAATATGTGTTGATTTTATGTAAACTTTACAAAAGAAATTGATCCCCATTGTAAAATCTAAAATATTTTCTGTAATATTTTTTCTACATTAAGTAACTGCTAATTGGTGATGGTCAATAAATATGTGTTGCTTTTATTTCAACTTTACAAAAGAAATTGACCCCATTGTAAAATCTTAATATTCTATGTAATATTTTTTTCTACATTAAGTTACTGCTAATTGGTGATGGTCAATAAATATGTATTGATTTTATGTAAACTTTACAAAAGAAATTGATCCCCATTGTAAAATCTAAAATATTTTATGTAATATTTTTTCTACAATAAGTTACTGCTAAACGGTGATGGTTAATAAATATGTGTTGACTTTATGTAAACTTTACAAAAGAAATTGTCAAATCTAAAATATATTATGCAAAACTTTTTAAAAGAAAGAGACTCATATTATTAAAATTAAATATTTATCCAAAATTTAATGTTTAACAATATGAATAAAATTAAAACAGAATTCTCTAACGATGTAATAGGGAAGTGTAGAATGATTTTTTAAATCTTAAAACAATGAAATATAAAATAAAATGTTTTTGTGATCAGTTGGTATTAATTCGATCAATTTTGAATTAAATTATAATTTTCTCAAAATCACACAACTTTTAAAAAAAAAATAATCCCATTTTTAACAAAAATTTAATATCACATTAAATGATATAATTTTGTGATATTTTTTTTAATCATGCTTGTTTTTTTTTAATTTGCGTCTATAATAAAGCATGGCAGAAATAAACTTATTTTAAGGTTTAAAATGTAAAATCCTTTTTTTTACAAGGTAGTGACCACATATCAAGGCCCGGAAGCCAATCGGGGATAAGGGTTATTGTGTGTACAGTACGTTAATGTTTGAGATTTGATAAAGTGTCTTCCTTAAGGGGGCGGTTCATCAGGAATTTGTTTACACTGGAATTGAAGACATCCAGGTTGTAGTCAGGTGGGAAACAGGCAACCTGAACCGAGTTCCAAAGGCATGCATTTCTAAGAAAGAAGCTGGAATCTACGTTTTGATTTTGGCACATATAATGAGTGGGGAAAAGTTTTGATAGTGATTTCAGCTAAGCGGGTGTTTATCGTGAAAGATTCGCGATGGGGGATCAGAGATTGGAGTTCAGACGAGCCCCTTGGAAAGGTAGTAACGATGAAACAAAGACAGGCTCGCAACGTCTCTCCTGTGAGAGAGGTTGCAGGGAAGAGAAAAGGGCATCACCCACTAGGCCACGAAGCCTATTTGTACTCTGTCAAGGCAGGATAGGCTGTTTTTAGCAGCTCCTGCCCAAATGTGGCAGCAGTACTCCATCCTTGGACGTATTTGGCTTTTATACAGATAGAGAATTGCATCAGGGGAGAGATATCTTCTGGAGCGGTAGAAGGATCCTAGCATATTTCCAGCGACCTTGGCAACTGACTTGATGTATGTGTTCCATTTCCGGTCAGGAGTAAAAGTCAAGCCCAGAAGCTTATCAAAACATGGAGCTTCCCCTAGACGAGATCAGAGCGTTGATGATGTAAAGATAGGAGCTTGGTTTTAGATGCATTAAAAGTAACCAGCCACCTCCTCCCCTGAAATACATATTATTTTTTTCATTCCGTTAGCGGATATTTTTAAGGCTGTTGCAACGTAATAGTCAAAATAAAGTAATTTTTTAACAAAAATTTTAAGGGGATAAACTAGACTGTGTTAGATTGAAAAGACTTACGAATATTTTTTCTACATGAAATAATTGCTAATTGGTGATGACCAATAAAAAAATTTAAAAATGAAATACAAAAAATTATTTTTGTGACCGGTTGTTAATAATTCAATCAATTTCGAATTAAATTATTATTTCCTCAGAAATCACACAAGCTTTAAAAAATATGTTTAACATAGGCACCGCCAAAAATGGCCGAAAAATGAAGTTGTTGTTTTTTGAAACGAAATTACATTTATTAAAAACCATGATTTCTGAGTAACTTTTTTTTTCCAGAAAGATAAAATCCTGAATTTTATCATATAGAAAGCTGAATAATGTAAAACTTTTTCTACTATTTTTAATTAAATTTTAAATGTTAAATTTTCCCCAAAAGTTAACAATTGACATTTTTTATCTTGCACAAAAGGCGTATATAAATGTTTTTAAAAAAAAAGGTTTTTGAAAGAATTAAGTTGTTTATTTCTAGTCTAACTAAAATTTAGGGTTATTTACTATGAATATATGCAAAAATATTATAATATAAGTACCTGGATTTCAAATAATTCCACTTATTCATATACGCAACCAGTTACTTCGCGTCCATATAGAGTCCAGATCGAGAATATTTACGTTTGTGTTTAATAAAAAGCAAACTATGGAAGACCAAACAAGCCAAAAAACCCTTATTTTTCAGTGACGAAAATTTCAATGTATTATTAACGCTGAGGCTGGCCAGTACCAGATGGGTGACCATTTGTATGAGTTTGGTTTTTAATGTGTATGTGTGAGGGTTAGGCTCCCAAAAATGGGGGGGGGGGTAAAGCAGAATAAAAATTAAAATTGATCCAGTCTAGAAAGATTTCTCCTTCATTGAACGAGGAAGAACTGTAGGGTTTTTTGACTACATAAGCAACCCCGAGGCTGGCCAGTACCAGATGTGTGACCATTTTGATGAGTTTGGTTTTTAATGTGTATGTGTGTGGGGGGTCAGGCTCCCCCAAATGGGGAGTGGAATTCAAAGCAGAATAAAAATTAAACTAAACTACATAAGCAACCCTCAGGCTAGCCAGTACCAGATGGGTGACCATTTTGATGAGTTTGCTTTTTAATGTGTACGCGTGTGGGGGACTCAGGCTCCCCAATATGGGGGATGGGTGATTTAAAACAGAATAAAAACTAAACTACATAAGCAACCCTGAGGCTGGCCAGTACCAGATGGGTGACCATTTTGATGAGTTTGGTTTTTAATGTGTATGTAGGCTCCCAAAATTGGGGCGGGGTAAAGCAGAATAAAAATTAAAATTGAAATGATATGCAATGAAAAGAGAAATGTCTCGTTTCTATGTGAGTGTTGACCAACATAAATTGTACTGATTCACGCTTGCACCGGTTTTGGCAGTTATGAAGATCCAACAAAATTATTTCAGCGCGTATGGTCCACCGTAGTCGAAAGGCGGCAAACGTTATCAAAAGGGATCGAAAAACTGATGATATTTTTTTATTAACACAAAGGGCACAATATTTATCGATTTTTTTTTGTATCGATTCTTCAAAGAATTCCCTGTTTAATAATGGCCATACATTATTCGGCTCGCTAAAAAAAAATTATTAATTTATTTATCAAAGATTTTAAAATTGCTTTTTTCGTATAAATATTAAAAAAAATTTTTTTATTTTTTTTTGCTTAGCTTAAATTAATTATTTTACTTAACATATTCACCGAATTTTACACTCCAAAAGTCAAAAGCGGAATAATTAAACACAATCAAAGTTCTGATATTCAGACGTCAAAATAAGGTATGTAAACAAGTGTTTTGTTTTTTTTTTTAATCTATAATCCTGTCCCTTACAACAACGGAATATGTTTTGTTTAGTTTCAGATGATTATTTTAAGCATATTTGTTCACACTTCAAAACAAGGGGGGGGTTTAAGCAAAAAACAATATATATAAATATCGTTTATGAAAAATAAGTACACTGTTATAAAGTTCATTCTTCTCTTAATAATCGCTGACAATTTCGTATTGATTGGATAATTACCTGATTTACTTACCTGCCCCCCCCCCCAGTTTTAGCGGTGCCTAGTTTAACAATAATCTAAATATCACGTCTATTATAAAGCATGGCAAACTCATTATATTTTATTGGATTGAAAAACAATAAATAAACTTATTTCAATTGTAAAGATTATATCAAAAGTTATAGATTAAATTTTTTAGCGTAAAAAAAGAAAAAGATACAAACTTACGTATATTTCAAAGATTTCAATACGAAAAACATCGGGATTAATTCGTATTTCTTTTGTGTTTAAAACAGAAAATTTGTTTTGTTTGTTATGATTTCTTTAGTAAATTGATATAACTTTTGTTTTGTGTGGTCAATTCATTAAGAAATAACATATATGAAAATATAAAATAATCAAAATTAAAAGATGAAAACACGATTTAAAAATTAAATTATTTAAATAAAAAATCAACTGCTAAAGAACAATCAATTCAAGATCATCGTAATCCGGTGAAATTATTATTTCGTTCCTTGTGTAAAAATGTTCGTTCATTAGTTGGATTCTTTAAAAAATTAAAGTTCTCTTCTTATTTTTATGTCTAATTTATTAAAATAAATAAGATACATGAAGATATTAAACTAAGGTTTATTTTTTACGACTGAACATTCTATTATTATTTGGATTAGTTGAACTACTGTTTACATCCAAGATGAGAACAGTAATCCGAATAATCCAAATAATCCTCACATAAAAATATTTTACATAAACAAATCAAATAAAAGAAGAATTAAACGACTCAAAAAAAAAAAAAAAAAGGAAAAAATTACACAAAATGTAAAGTCAAACGAAAAAAATAAATTTGGATTTAAAAAGAAAAGCAAATTATAACTACATGATTACATTATGAAACTTTAAACTTATTTTAAACTTCCCTTATTATTTCAAACTTAATTTGCTAATTAGTTTGCCTGTAAGACATACAATCAGCAAAGAAACTGCAGTTACACTCATGCCAGCCATGTTTTCATATTAAAAGTTAAATAGCTAAAATTCTACGCAGAATCCCAAACTAAAAAAAAAGACAGTAATAATGAAAGTGTAGTACCTGTTTCTGGTTTACGTATGAAAAAATAGAAGTGTTTTAGTATTTTGACTTTTTTTTCACATTATTATTATTACGGCAATTTAAAGGCATAATTTTGTTGTTGACATTAATTATAATTCAGCTGACTTTCATGAGTTGCATTATATCGTAATGTTTCCATCAAAGGGACATTATTTCCAAAATAGTTACCTACCCTTTAAACGATATATAAAAAGGCAAAAAAAAAGTGATTTAATTAATTATCGATTTGTGTTCTATTCTATTTTCTCGCATACTCACACTCACGAGCGTATTTTACATTTCATCTGGTGATGAGGATGAAAAGATAGAAGGATTTAAAATCAACTGTTTCATGAACATATACAGTTTTTAACAGCAAGAATCGGCACTTATACATGACAGTATTTTTTAGATATAACACTTACATGTGGCGAATGTTTGTATTTTAGTTTCAAGAATCGCGACAGATGTCGCTTGTCAGGGATCGATAACTCTTCCTTTTCTAAAAGTTAGTGCAAACAAAAACTATATTTTTTATATATTTTTAGGTACTCTTGAATAATCTGGCCCGAATACTTGTCAATTCCGGTCAAGCATGAATCGGACGAGACCGGCAATCATTGGTGACGTCGTAACACAAACACCCACACACACACACACACACACACACACACACACACACACACACACACACACACACACACACACACATATAATATATATATATATATATATATATATATATATATATATATATATATATATATATATATATATATATATGTTTGTTTTGGTTTTAGCGATATGTTTTTGACTGAATTCAATTATTTACGAAAATGCATTTTTACCTAAATGCGAGTTGGGATTAATTTTCCCTGTTAAACAATTTGGTACCCCCACTTGGGGAGCGGTATATATATATTATTTTTAAATATAATTATCCACTGACACGTGTTTCGTCGTCTACGACTCATCAGAGTGGCTGAATCTAGCGAGATTCGAAATCGGGACCCCACGGTAATGAGCCGCAGCCCGCAGCCGCACCCCTTACCGCTTACCCATCTCGCACGACCGATTTGCTTAGATGTTTGTTTTGGTTTTAGCGATATGTTGTTGACTGAATTCAATTATTTACGAAAGTGCATTTTTTACCTAAACACATAGGGTTCAAGCAAATTACACAGCGATCTGAATGTTGTTAAATATCGATTTGTGTTCTGTTGGATTTTTTCTCATATTCACATCTGCGAGTCGGAACTTTTTACAACATTGCGTTACTTCTCTATCAAAGGAGGAGGTAATAAATGGGAGGGCTCAAAACATGACAAGTAAACCCAGAATGGGGATAACGCGACAGCGCGACACATGTCTGAAATGCACAAATAAACTAGAAAAAGATACTACACTTCCATCGTTAGTCGTTTGATGCTGATTACATGTAAAACATCAGGTTTAAGTCTGGAATTATAAGTTAAGGTCATCGTAAAGTTAACAGAATCGAATCTGATAAAAATAAGTCGCAATTTTCATAATGTAATCATGTGATTATTGTTTTGTTTCTTGTTGGTTCAAATCTAGTTTTTGTTATTTGATTGACTTCGCTATTTGTTCAATTCCTTCCTTTTTGAATTGTTTATGTGAAATATTCAGTTTTGCATTTTTTTATATTTGGATTATTTGGATTACTGTTCTCATCTTGGATGTAAACAGTAGTTCGACTAATCCAAATCATAATGAAATGTTCAATCTTTTACACGAGGAACAAAATAATGATTACACCGTTTTACGATGAACACAAGTTCTTTGTTCTGAAGCAGTTGATTTTTTTCTTCTTATAATAATTTCACGTTTAAATCGTGTTTTTTGTCTTTTAATTTTGATTCTTTTATATTTTCATATATTTAATTGCTTAATGAATTGGACACACAAGACAAAATTTGTATCAATTTACTAAAGATTATATTTAGAAATCCTAACAAACAAACACATTTTCTGCGTTGGATACAAAAGAAAAACGATTTATTTTTTGTTGTAATTTCCTGGAATAGAAGGTAAGTTTTTTTTGTGATTCTTAAAATAATCTTAAACATAAAAAAATGGTTAATTTTATTGCAATCCAATAAAAATATTGATTTCGTGAATAAAAGTGTGTTTATTTAAGTAAAATTAACGTGATTTCTGCGAAAATCCTAATGTTTATCATAAACACAATAATTTGATTCGAAGTTGGTTGAATTGTTAAACAACTGAACGCAAAACTGTTTTTTCGGTAATTGATATATATATATATATATATATATATATATATATATATATATATATATATATATATATATATATATATATATTGTGAGAATTTTGAATGTGTTGACTTGCCGAGGGTAGGTCGGTAGGGAAGGAAGGAGTGCTGCTAGCTGTGACCAACACGGCCGTTGGTCCGTTAATCAAAGAACCTGAGTGCCTATTCCTTACAAGTTAAATAGACATTTCAGTCACGCGTGAATCTCGTTGACTGAGAGTTGGGGCAAATAAAAGGGGTGGCCGCTCTACTGTAGTTGTAGTTGTCTTTTAGACAAATTACACTTCCACCATCGTTACCCACTTGTTATTTTACAAGGAAAGACTGCTTGTAAGCAACGTCGACATTTCGTTACAAGACTTAAACCGTCTTTTCTTCCCCTCCCCTCTACTCGTTGGTATGCTAATTTCGACAATATATATATATATATATATATATATATATATATATATATATATATATATATATATATATATAGTTCTCTATAATTTTGATATTGTATTCAATGTTTTAGGTTTTGGAATAATGGAATATGGATTAATTTATTACGTTTACATAAGATTATTATTTTATTACGTTTAATAATTCGTTTGGCAATAGTGCCTCTCCTCAATTAATTCTCTGGAATTTGTAACGCTAAACTTGGATTCCACCAAAAATGTGTTTATTTACTTTTGTCATGTCTCTATAACAGATGTATATAAATAAATAACAGATGTATATAAATAAATAACAGATGTGTATAAATAAATAACAGATGTATATAAATAAGTAACAGATGTATATAAAACAATGAATTTCCTATTTAACATTTTTTAAATATCGTATTCAATCTGACAATAAGATTTTTTTCCAAAAATGGGTTTATTTAAGTTAAACTTACGTGATTTCTGAGCAAATAATAATGTTTACCATAAACACAATAAGTTGATCCTAAGTTTGTCGAATTGTCAGACAACTGAGCACAAAATGCTTTTCTTTTTATTAAATTATTTTTACAAATACGTTTCTGTCCACATTTACCTAATATTTCGCTAGAGAATTGTTTGGATTTTGATTTTCTTTTTCAATATTTTAGGTTTTAGAATAAGGGTCATTTTCTTTAATAAAGTTTACATAAAATGAGGACTCATTTATTGGCCATCACCGATTAACAAAAATTTAATATAAAAAAAAATAATTGGTAAATATTTACCATCGAAACCAGCATAGTTTTTCAGTATTCCATTTTTTTTTTAGTTTTTTTTTTCAAAACTTTTAGAAGTAGTTTTCTGTCCAAGATTATCTATTATTATTATTATTATTATTATTATTATTATTATTATTATTATTATTATTATTATTATTATCATTATTATTATTATTATTATTATTATTATCTGTATTATTATTATCATTATTATCTATTATTATTATTATTATTATTATTATTATTATTATTATTATTATTTACATGATTTTCCTGTTTGGTTTTACCAGTTTTTTTTTTTTACACCAAACAAGGCACATTGCCACTTTAATGTAGGGGGCTACTATCAGGGACCTTAGTTACAGGGGTACTGTTACATGATAAGGGCTGTCCCCTTTTCATGTAAGTATAAAAATAGAGAGATCTACTTAAAATGAAAATAAAATGAGAGAAAGCAGAAATCGAACCCTGGATATAAGTTTTAAAGAACAATAGGTTTAAATGGAATGTCCAGTAAATTGTGCATTCTGATGAAATAAATAATAAATAAACTATTCAATTGTTAGAAAGAATGCGGATAATAAAATATGGATTAAATGAATTAGATATGTAGGTTGAATTCCTTTGTGAAAAGAACAAAAGAAAAATAGGTTATTGAGAATCAGAATGTTCGGAAACGTGCAGGTCGCGCATGTTGATGGCACGTGAATTGTGGTCACGTGGCCGGACATGCATGGATTTCTCAATATAGGAAGTGAGAGTTAGTTAGTTAGAGTTAGTGAGAAACTCAGAGGGAGTTTGAGAACGACAGACGATAGTCTGGAGTTTGGAATTCGAACGTCTAGGAAGCGAGATGGTCACTTTGAAACTTAATATGTGAAGCTTTGAATTCTTGGGCGCAAAGCCCCCAACCGGTCAGGGAAGAATAAATGTTCAATGTGTTTTTATAACTGCCGTCTCCTGTGTCCATCATTACATGAAAAAGGTATTGTCTATTTATGTGTACAAACTATTTGAAATTCATCATCTAAAAAATATATATGTGTTAGAAAGTAAATGTGTCTATTTATGTTATACAAACACTCCCGTTCATACGAACTGTCAAGGCATTAATGCAAACCTCTCAATTATCGGTCTGTCTATCTAGATAGCGAATCACCTCTCAAAGTTTATTTATATGTACACACTCTCTCTCTTTATATACACCTGTTAATGTCTCCATATCTCACAACATGATTACACACATGAACCTTCAAATATCTCTTACTAAGCATGAACACTGAAGACTCGTATCTTTACTAATAAGAACTCACGTAACATACGCGCACAAGTGGAACCTTCGTCTAATAATAACATTAGTATATAACAGTACTATGTAGGGAGTTTAGCAGCAAAATGTTTGTTTACATTACACTTGAATTTTTGCATGTCAGTACAGTTGGGGAAGCAGGAAGCCAGAAGAGAATTTTTAAGTTTAGCGGTTCTGGGGAAGAAACTTTAGAGTAGAAGGCTTTGTAGTTAGGGGTGATACTTCAGTGCTTGTTGGGTTTGTCGGAGGTATTTTCATAACGGGGGACAATTGTTAATGATAATGTAAATATTTTGTCTTACTAATATTTTGATATAAAACGTTAAACTCGCTTATAAGTTAAACGTCTATGATTACAAATAATTTTAACGTTCAGATAAATTAAGAATGAACAAATATTTTTAGATGAAACAATCCAATCCCAATTTTTCACTTTGTGCCTAAAAAAGTAGAAGTCTTACAATAATGTATATAATCAATAAGCACATCTTAAAATTGCAACAGTTCAATGAAAATGATTTACTCTTTCACGTGTTTCATTGCATCAACCAATCAAACCATCAGACTTTTCATCAGTTCATCCAAAAAAGAATGTTCCCTTTTTTCTTAGGTTTAAAAGACAATAAAATATCTACTGGTTAATGTGCAGAAGAGAGAAGTTTAGTTCGTATAACATGACTTAATTAGTTGGATTTTACAGGCCCTATTTAAATTCATATAAAGCTTTGAGCATTAATACATTTTAATAATTTATACTATTAGAGGTGAAAAGAATTAGAATTAAAATTCATAAAGAAACTAAAAAATATGTGAATAATAAAAATACGCTAAAAAAGTTGGAAGAAATAATTAGTTGAATGTTTACTATAAAAAATTATTTTTATCAAAATTAAAATAACTACTAAGAATATCAATTCTCTAATGTTAATTCACACCTTTCGATGGCTTTTTTCATATACAAACATATATATTATAAGACTGTTGATTTCTAAAAATAAAAGTAAATAAATAAGGAACTAATTCTGTTGCAGTAAATTATCATGCGTATTAACAAATATATATTAATAAATATGTAATGTAAGGAAAATATCCAGTTTAATATCAAACACATTATAAATAAGCGGCTATATTTTTCCACACACATGACTTAAAACGAAAGCTATTTCAAAAGACCATATTATTATCCATTGCTAAGTAACTAGATTATATATTGATTTGTATTATTAACTTTAATTTACTGAGTATTTAAATTCACTTTTCCTGTAATATAAACTTATTATATTTCTATTGGATGCAATATATATTTATTATTGTCAGTAGCAACTATGGTAGTTGTATGTTTATTGTTTCTACAAATTATTACTATATTATTCGGTGTATCAAATAATGTGCTGAATGCAAGTAACAATTTGTTTAATTTCCAAAATAAAAAATATTTTAATCAAAATTAAAATAGGTATGAAGAATATCAATTCTGTAATATTGGTCAGGTAACAATTAACAGCTTTCGAGAGCTTTTTGGTATACAAATATGTATTATTAGACGTTAATTTAAAAAATGAAATTGCGATAATCGATTATTAAAACTGTTTATATCATTTGGGAATGATAATAATGCATTAAAAAACTGTTGATTTCTAAAAATAAAAGTACAAAAAGTAAGAACCTAATTCTGTTGCATAAAAAAATTAAATTATTATGAATATTAACAAATATGTAATGTTAGGAACCTAATTCTGTTGCATAAAAATCGCTATTAATATCAAACACATTATAAATAAGTGGTTATATTTCAACGCATATGACTTAAAACGAAAGCTATTTTAAAAGACCATGTTAGTATCCATTGCTAAGTAAGTAGATTATATATTGATTTGTATTATTAACTTTAATTTACTGAGTATTTAAATTCACTTTCCTGTATTATAAACTTATTATATTCCTATTGTTAGCGATATATTTTTATTATTATCAGTAGCAACTATTATTATATTATTGTATGTTTATTGTTCCTACAAATTATTACTATATTATTGTTTATTTTACTTTATTAATTGCATAATTCCTTTATCTATTACAAAATACTATGAATAATATTAAACATTTAAACAATATGAATGTGAATTACGTGTTTATTTCTGTGATTTTTAAATGTTTTATAAAGTTATGTTTCTTGTTTTGTTGGCATGATTAAAATAAACAATGATATTAAAATATTAAATTTCATTTATTTTTTATTTGCAGATGTTCCTGCTTGAATGTTTTTAATGAATATTAAGGCACCATCCTTCTCCTTAAACATTATTCTATACACAATTATTTCCTTACGTGGCAGACAACAAAAACGGCAGCACACAACATTATTAGACATATATGTGTGAAGAGTTATCTGGATTGTTTAGCAAATAGTGATAAGAACATCACACATATTTAAATTTGTGAAATTTTTGTTTAATGTTTTTATAAACTATGAGATATCGAATTTAACATTTCAGAAAATTCGGCTAATTTACAAAAGAAAATATTTTAACCTTTATACTACGAAATATGACTTATAAAATAAACTAAGTGATACAAATTGAAATTTCTTTAGCATAAAATCTTACTTGAATCAACAACACCAGATTAAAATTGAAAAAGTCAGGATAGCAAGACATATTTATAACTTGGGAGTGATAATCTTGCTCCAGTTGCAATTTAATTTAAATATGAACATACACATTAGGGAAAAGCCACATTCTTGCGAAGTGTGTGGATATTCTTGTTCTCAAAAATCCAAATTAGTGATGCATATTAGAACTCACACTGGGGAAAAGCCACATTCTTGTGAAGTATGTGGATATTCTTTTACTGAAAAGTCAAATTTAGTGAGACATATAAGAACTCACACTGGCGAAAAGCCACATTCTTGCGAAGTTTGTGGATATTCTTGTTCTCAAAAATCCAAATTAGTGATGCATATGAGAACTCACACTGGGGAAAAGCCACATTCTTGTGAAGTTTGTGGGTATTATTTTTCTAAAAGATCAAATTTAGTGAGACATATGAGAACTCACACTGGCGAAAAGCCACATTCTTGTGAAGTTTGTGGATATTCTTTTACTGATAAATCAAGCTTAGTGAAACATATGAGAACTCACACTGGGGAAAAGCCACATTCTTGTGACGTGTGTGGATATTCTTTTTCTGTAAAATCAACATTAGTGACACATATGAGAACTCACACTGGGGAAAAGCCACATTCTTGTGAAGTGTGTGGATATTCTTTTACTGTAAAATCAAAGTTAGTGAGACATATGAGAACTCACACTGGCGAAAAGCCACATTCTTGTGAAATGTGTAGATATTCTTGTTCTGAAAAATCAACATTAGTGACACATATGAGAACCCACACTGGAGAAAAGCCATATTCTTGTGAAGTGTGCGGATTTTTTTTTGCTCATAAATATAATTTAATGAAGCATATGAGAACTCATGCTAGGGAAACTTCGAATGAGAGAGCAGAACTTCGAATGAGAGAGCAGAACTTCGAATGAGATCCTAAAAGAGAAAATCAAGAACTCTGACCTCCCTGAAGAAAAAAAAGCAGACAACAGTTGCTAAGCTGCGATCCCTTTTATTACAAATCAAGAGACACATAACAGAAGACGAAAATAGCATCAAGTATAAAGCCCTAAAAGATGCTGAAAATGATTACCTCCCTATTCAGGAAGGGGAGACTGAGAAAAGACTAAAGTCCAGATGGAGTAAGGACGAAAAGTGGACTTTAATTTGGGCTATGGAATATGTGAAAAGAAAATATGCAAAACAAAAGTAAAGGACAGAATTCTGGAGGGAAATTTTCTTCTATGTCTGTCCATGGAAGAATAATAATCCACATTGTAATTTAACCTCTCAAAAGAACGAGTGTTCCATGAGGAAGAACATAAACAGAAGAGAGAGGAAGTAACAGTTCTACTGAACACAGTGCAACATTTATCGGAAACTACTCAACAGATAACCCTTACAATGTAAAATCCAGCAGAAGTGCATAACTCCATATCAGGAACCCAAATATCCTCTCCACAACATCACTTTCACTATAAAGCAGATTACACATCTCCATCCCCATCAATATGTGAAATAACTCCCTCATCAAGAAAAACTCTATCTTGTGTTTTGCTTCCAGAACCAGATGATGATCAATTGGAAATAGAAGAAGAACTGTGTAACACAATAGAAAAAGATACCAACTTGAGCATGGAAGATAGGCCTAGCTTACCTAAAATACAAGCCTCAATATTCTTTAAGTCATTGATCATCAAAGTCAATATTGCTCTTATAAGGCTTGTTCTAGAAGAAATAGAACTTAGGCAGCTAAATAACGTCACATATGCAGCTGGAATGTACATTGCAACAATATACTTCCTCTGAATAAACACCAAAATAGAAACAAAAACCCTAATGTAACCAAAGCAACTGTTATGTAATGGATGACCGGGACCATCCGATACATAACTGTGAAAATAAACTTCTTTAAAAGAAAAAGACGAAAATATTTGAAAGGTGGGCATCGAATAATCGATTGTCTACCAGTCGAAGCGAAAAAATAATTATGTTGTAAACAGTAATCGGACGACGATTTTTTTTACAAAAAATGAAAGTTTGTGGGGGAGATGGAGGTTTGGAATGTCATATGAAGCTAGCAGGAGGTTGTGGACTCACGTGTGTAAACAAAGTCAATAGTCGGTCAGCTGAAGAGAAGTGGGTTACGATGTCTCTGGGTCAGATGCAGAAATGCATGTGTACAACGAAAACTGAGAAACGTGACCAGGAAATGCATGATCCATTATCGATAACAGAGTGATCGACCAGTGGCGTGGAAAATCACCGAGCAAAAACACATGCTAATATAAAGAGGTGATTTTTGGAGTCCAGCAGAAGAATAAAAAAAGGAGGGAGAGAGAGACGCCGATACATGAGATGTGCGTTGTTGAGAGCATAACGATTCCCCCCTCTCCATCACTGAAACAGAACAGTAAGCCGCACCATTAAATTGTGAACTGTTAAAAATCTCTATGTACAGAACGAGAAAAATAATTCTAACACAAAATATATTTTTATATAAAAAGCCAGCGTGTCTTACGTCTTGATTGGTATGCTGAGTTACGTCTGATCTTTGTGCGCATGTTAATTTTCTTTCAGCCGTTAACATTGACAGCTGACGGTGGAAATAACATAACATAAATATAACAATCAGAAAACTAAACAAAATTGACGATCAATAAAAGATGGCTGCTTAGTTTTGTTGCAGCGGGGAACTTACTAACTACGACTGTTCACAACCTGGGGTCCTCGCGCTATAAAACAAAACCTATTTGGTGCCCGTGAGCCAGTTTGCATCAGCGATGCAAAACCGAACCTGGGGTATATATAATAAAAACTATTTGGTGCTGTTCGACCAGTTCACTCCTCAAGAGTGATAGGTAAGACCTTTAAAAAAAAAACTCTTACACGAAAAACTATTACACAAAAAACTCTTACACGAAATAACTCTTACACGAAAACAACGGTTACCACACAAACAAGAACTAATTCTACCAAAACAAAGAGAAAAACGCACGCAAGGAAAAGGCAAGGTCAGTGATTTTTTTCAATATTTTTCGTAACCTCGGCTCTAAAACTTGTGTTGAAAAAAAATGTTTTTCTTTAGTTCTTTCTCATAATTTTAGGGTATCGAGTAGATAATTTTCGAAGATGGAACAGCAGTTCTTTACAGATTTCGCTCAGATCCTAGGGGCTGAACTATGTAGGGAAGGCCATTTCGAACTCTCTGAGGGGAGAGGCGTTATTAGCGAAAATAAAAACTTTAGACTCTCGACAAGCGCACGAATATAGTAGGTGGCTTAGCAATATAGATAAGTATACAGGAATAATTAGACAAACGGAGGAAGAGAAATGTCAGTTAGCATTATTAACTACGGCTGGCCCAGTGGGACAGTTTGTTTCAAGTCTGCTAACCAACAATGCGAGTTTGGCATGGGTAGACTTGAAACGAGCTTTAGATAATTATTTTGGAGTCCAGGCAAATCCTACCAAATTTATGAGGGAGTTGGCAAATATTAGTCTAAAACCGTGGAGTTTCCCGATAGTACTAGTAAAAAAGAAAGACGGAACGAAGAGGCTCTGTGAAGATTTTAGGGCCCTGAACAAGATAACAAAGAAGTATGCCCGAGCGCTACCAGTAATTGATGATATACTAGCTTCGTTTGGGTCAGCAAAATACTTCTCAAAGTTTGATTTGAAATCAGGGTATTGGCAGGTAAAGTTGAACGAAAAGGATAAAGAGAAAACCGCGTTCACCTGTCATTGAGGACTGTTCCAATTTAATGTAATGCCATTCTGACTTGCTAACGCTCCAGGAGTGTTCCAGGAGCTAATTTCCGTAGTATTACAGGGACAGGAAGAATTCGCCGTGCCTTATTTGGATGATATTTCAATATTCTCCAAAACAAAGAACGAACATGTTATGCATATAGAAAAGGTGCTAGGTAGTTTACGTAAGTTTACGTAAGCATAACCTCGCGTCGAAGTGTGAGATTTTCGCCAAGGAAGTGCAATATCTGGGATTCAGAGTGAGTGAGAAAGGTATCCAGCCGGATGGGGACAAAGTTAAAGCGATTCAAGCAATTTCGACCCCGACCACTGTGAAGCAGGTTCGATCCTTTATAGGCATTACATCCTATTACAGGCGGTTTATCAAGGATTTTTCCATAATTGCCGAACCATTAATTCGGTTAACTAGGAAGCATGCACGTTTCTGTCAGTCTGCTTTTAATCGATTGAAATTGAAGCTTGCAGAGATGGTGACGCTGGCATACCCGGACACTAGCAAAGGATACAGACTATACACAGATGCCTCTGATTATGCGATCGGAGCATCCTTGTCTCAAATGGTCTACGAACTAGAGGAGGGTCGGGAGATAGAGAAACCCATTTATTTTCTATCTGATAAGTTGTCAGATATCCAGACTAGATGGCCAACAATAGAGAAGGAAGCATATGCGATTCACTATGCCTTAAATAAGTTGAATCACTACTTGCACAGTGCTACGTTCATCTTTTACACGGATCACAGACCATTGGAGTACTTGTTGAAATCTCTGATACAGAATAGAAAAATACAGACGTAGGCTTTAAGTATGGCTGCCTACGATTGCACCATACAGTACCTGAAAGGAAAGGATAACGTCTGTGTGGATCTCTTATCCCGGGCGGTAAATGCGAGTCGGGATGAAGACCATCCTCTAGTAGAGATAGACGATAGGAATTATACGGTGAGTGTGATAAACTCGAATCGTTTTGAACGAAGAGAGTTTGTATCGCATAGGGATGACGAAGACTCACCAGTAGAAAGCGAGCGTCCTACACTATCAGGTTTGGATATGTGTAAAGAACAAGATGCCGATAGTCAGATCGTCGAATTAAACAAACGGATGAGGAGCGGTAAAACGTCCAAGATGGAAGAAAAAAAGTACATCATAATGGACGATATCGTATATTATTTATCACAACCCGACGATGATCCAGTAGTTAGATTATATATCCCGTCACATTTGAGGATGAAGGTACTGAATCAATACCATGATGAGAATGGTCATATGGGCGGGTAGAAAACGTTCCATGCCATTAAACAGAAGTATTTCTGGTCTGGTTTGTTCAAGAAGGTGAACGAACACATACGGAAATGCGTCCCATGCCAGACCAGAAATGTGAGGAGGCAACAAGCTCAAATGCAGGAGACCGACATGCCTTCTTTTCCTTTTGCTAAGATTGCATTGGATATTTCCAGACCCTATCCGAGGACTTTGTCAGGCAATCAATACATAGTCACGTTCATCGACATGTATAGTGGTTGGCCTGAGGCTTTTGCTGTGCCTAATAAAAAGGCAGAGACAGTGGCGCATCTCTTAATTGAGGAGATATTTCCCAGATTTGGTGCACCATTGCAGTTACTTACGAATAACGGACCGGAGAATGTTAATGGAATCATGAAAAGGGCTTTAGAAGCGCTTAATGTTGATCACGTGACCACCTCATTTTACCACCCGCAAAGTAACGGGAAAATAGAAAGATTCCATAGGACGATGCATGACGTACTAGCAAAGAAAATATTGGACAATGATCGTTCGTGGGACATGTACTTGAACCAGATGCTGGCTGCTGTAAGGTTTCATGTCAGCGAAACAACAATGTTCTCCCCCTATTACTTGCTTTATAATAGAGACGCTGTCTTGCCGTTAGACAACATACTGAGGCCTCATAGAATTTACTACGGGGAAGAGGATCACGAGATCGCTCTGCAGGACATGCATCGGACCTTTACATTAGTCAGAAACAATGAAAAGAGAGCTAGGAAGAAAATGGTAGATAGGGCCAACGAGAAAACGAAAGCAGTCGATTTTCAAGTTGGCGATTTAGTTTATTATAGAAATCATAGGAAAAAGGGAAAGCTAGACGTAAGATGGTCTCCATTTTATGTAGTAATAGAGAAGACGGGGCCAGTCTCGTATAGGATTAGAAGTCAACTGACAGGGGCAGTAACAAAAGCCCATGGGAAACACCTTCGAAAAGCAGAACTGGAGGAATGGAATATCCCCAACGAGCAAGAGGGCTGTAGAAAAACTACCCTGTCAGCACCGGTAGAGGAAAGTAGTTCCGATACTGAATCCTCTAGTGGGGAGGAAGAAAATTATCCCCAATAGAGCTGTCGCCATCAACGGAAATCCCCAAGTCAGGAAAACAGGGTCCCGTTGATGGAACGGAAAATAATAACATGCAGCATGACGGCTGAAAGGGCTAAGGAAGTTAACGAAATATCTAAGGACGATATATTGAACTTAGTGCCCAGGTCGTGCGGTGTTGATTATGATAATAGGGACCAGCCAACCGTAGCTAGGGCTAGCACGGGGGTTGGGAACTCAGATTATAATCAAGCTGCGGGTTGGGAGCGCGAAACAGGATGTTTAGACTGGGTAAGGAAGTTACTCTGTGGATTTTAGACAAAATCCTTATTGTTAACCTACTAACGGGGGGGGGGTTCTCGTTGCAGGAAAATGGGAAAAATTATATGGTGGTTGGTGTGGCTTCCAATATTAGGGAGTTCGATGTTGCTACTAACATTTAGGATCCTGGCGTTCTGATCGAAAATTTGTACTATATGCTGCTCACATTTTAAAAAAGTAATTAAAATGTTAGACTCATATTTAATTAATTAGTCATTATTAATTAAAGGGCCGAGGTAGTAGAGAATATTGGACAAATTGACCACTTCGTAAATTTGCAGCATATATTTCGCTGTTAAGTTATACCGAAGAAAGACCTTATGCTTTCTTGTGTTGCTGTTTTATTATTATTTTTTTTTCTCTTTTTTTCCGTATGGAATCCATCGGAAAAATTTGTGACATTTGTAAAAGAACGTTGTATTGTGAAAAAAAAAACAGAAAAAAGGAAAAAAAATAAATGATAATAAGGGAGGAATGTTATTAACGGATGTCTGGGACCATCCGATACATAACGGTTAAAATAAACCTTTTTAAGAAACTCGAAAGGAGGGCATCGAATATCGATTGTTTACCAGACAAAGTGACAAAAATAATTACGGCGTAAACAGAAAAATCGGACGACGATTTTTTGTTTACAAAGTAAAGTGACTGTGGGGCAGATCGCATATTTTGCTGGAATGGGACATTCCTTTGCGAGAACAAAGAAAGATTGGAATGTCCTGGAAAAAAACAATTATGGTCAAGGCTGGAACGTGTTGTAAAGACACGTGCAATAAACAAAAACAATAGTCGCCCGACTAAGAGAAAATGGGTTACTGGAGATCTGGGTCAAATGCAAGCAATGCATTTTGTAAACAAAGCTAAAATTTGCCTGGGAATTGAAGAATCAATTAACGACAATAAATGAATTAACCAATCAAATACAAGCCAGTGGAGACCGTAATATTGGAAAAATACGGGAACAAAAAATCCTGTGAATATAACGATGTGATTATTGGAGTCAGAGAGCAGAAGTAGGTCTGAGGACCACCGAAGGACGTGCGATTGTCGAAGTGAAATCGCGTTCTCCCCTCTCCTATCGCTCAATGAAAGGAAAGCCAAGCCGCAGAACTGAACTATTTGATAAAATGCATGTAAGGCTTTAGTTAACAATACACTTTTATACGAAAAGCAATCGTGACTTACGTCTATCCTTTATGTTCTGAGTTACGCCTGATCGTTATGTGCATGTCAAAACTTTGTTTCAGATACCGTCGTTTTTTTGACAAGATGGACAATTGATAAGTCAGCTTGAATGAAAAATGCCCGGGCAAGGGGGAAATAACCATGCTGTCTTAGCAGTTGCTATGACAACCGTTTAGCTCGGGTCGTAAACAAGTTAAACTAGCGGACGATCAATGAAATTGACGGCTACTACGTTTTTGTTACAAACCTACTAACTACGACCGTTCCCAACCTGCGCAACGTAACATGAGTTCAAGCTTTATGCCACCTGAAATACACAATAGTTAAATTACTACGAAACAAATCTAAAATCTATAATCTGGCAAGGTGCCGACTAAAATTAAAATATCTCTTCAGCATGGCTAGCTACAAGGTCATATGAGCTAATGACTGTGCAGCTACTATTAGTAAGGTTTACAAAATTAACAAGCTGGAGACGCCATTAGACCAAACCAAATATTGTCCTGGAATTCACCAAAACAATAAAGTCCACAAAAAGACATAATATAGTTTAATAGTTTATTGAGAAAACGAATTAGTTACTACCAATTCGCTTACTTGAAGTATTAGAAGTTGGAAATAATGAAATATAAAATATTCAGAAATCAAATGCAATCCTTTCCTTCCCACTAGAACGAAAAAATTATATTTGATTTTATCACACGAATGTAAATAACTTTTTAAAAGATATAGTAAATAAAGTAAACAATCAGTTTATATGAACAAACCTTCATTTGCACAAATCCAATTGAATTGAACGATAAAAAAGTTGATGCTGATATCGAAAATTTAATGTCTGAATAAAACTCATTAAGTTGATAGAAAGAATTACAATGTAATGCCCATTCAATAAAATACAATTGTTTTATATGGTTTCGCTTTTCAAGATATGGAGGAACGAGAAATTCTATATTCGAGACTGAAAGACAATTGTTTTATATGGTTTAGCTTTTCAAGATATGGAGGAACGAGAAATTCTATATTCGAGACTCAAATACAATTGTTTTATATGATTTCGCTTTTCAAGATATGGAGGAACGAGAAATTCTATATTCGAGACTCAAGTACAATTGTTTTATATGGTTTCGTTTTTCAAGATATGGAGGAACGAGAAATTCTATATTCGAGACTCAAATACAATTGTTTTATATGGTTTCGCTTTTCAAGATATAGAGGGACGAAACATTCTATATTCGAGACTCAAGTACAATTGTTTTATATGGTTTCGCTTTTCAAGATATGGAGGAACGAAAAATTCTTTATTCAAAACTTAAATACAATTCTGCTCCAGAAGAAATAATAGCTATTTCTACGACCAGCAAATTACTAATAAAAATTAGTTTATCACCAAAAATTTACATATCTCAAAAGATGTGATAGAACTCAAGTAAAAGCTGCCATTTTAAAACAAATGATTAATTTACAAATAAATTTCCACAAAACCTATTTAATAGGTAATAAAAATTGACGTTGACGTGAAAATTAGATTTTTTATCTTTAGAGATCTATAAAAATAAAACAGTTTTACATATCAAAAAGTATGATAGAACTCAAATAAAAGCTGCCATTTTCAAAACATTAAAACAATTGATTACGTTACAATTAAATTTCCACAAAACCTATTTAATAGGTAATAAAAATTGACGTTGACATGAAAATGAGAGTTTGTTTATCTTTAGAGATCTATAAAAATAAAACATTTGAAACAAAAAAAATGCTGCCAAATTCTCAAACAAGGATATTTGAATCGAACAATAAAAAAAATTCATGCTGATATCGACAATTTAATATGTCTGAATAAAACTCACAAAGTTTATAGAAATAATTACAATGTAATGTCCATTCAATAAAATACAATTGTTTTATATGGTTTCGCTTTTCAAGATATGGAGGAACGAAAAATTCTTTATTCGAAACTCAAATACAATTCTGCTCCAGAAGAAATAATACCTATTACTACGACCAGCAAATTACTAATTAAAATTAGTTTATCACCCAAAATTTACATATCTCCAAAAATGTGATATAACTCAAGTAAAAGCTGCCATTTTCAAAACATTAAAACAATTGATTACTTTACATTTAAATGTCCATAAAACCTATTTAATAGGTAATAAAAATTGACGTTGACGTGAAAATGAGAGTTTGTTTATCTTTAGAGATCTATAAAAATAAATCATTTTTAGAGATTATAAACTTAAATTATTTTTAGAGATTATAAACTTTAACATTTACCTTAGTTATGACAGTATGTTTTCAAGCTGAACATTTGGTTATATTGTAAAGCTTATCAAAACTAAGTATTTTATATCTTCTACAATAATTTAATGCACATATTTTAGAAATGAAATATTTTTATCACTATTTAAAGCATTGTAATTTGGATTTTATTTCGGCAAACACATATTGAATTTTCTTATTAATATCATGAATATTCTGATAAAATTTTTATTCAATTATTTAATGTTATTTGATTTGGATTTTATTTCAGCAAACACATATTGAATTTTCTTATTAATATCATGAATATTCTGATAAATTTTTTATTCAATTATTTAATGCTATTTGATATAGATTCAATTTTAACAAACACATATTGAATTTTCTTATTAATATCAATATTCTGATAAAATTCTTATTCAATCATTGAATGCTATTTGATTTTGATTTTATTTCAACAAACACATATTTAATTTTCTTATTAATATCATCAATATTTTGATAAAACTTTTATTCAATTATTTACTGTTATTTGATTTGGATTTCATTTTTACAAATACTACACGTTTACTGAATTGTCTGTTGGATACCATTAATATTCTTGCAATAATTTTTACGATTATTGTAATATGTTCATGTTTTCTTATTTCATTGTCATCCTTCAATGGGTTGGTATTTTTTAAAATTCCATATTTTCAATTAGATTTGTATAAGTATTTCTCGGCTGAATAACCTCGATATTCTGAAAATAAAGTTATTTATCACCGTATAACTTTGTTTTTTTATTGATCATAATCAACCCCCACCATAATAATAATGAAATTTATAAATTTAAATGTAGTTGCAGTGTGGATTACGTGGGTCGGATGTCGTTATGACTTTATAGTAGAGTTCAATTGCGCGTACCTAGCAAAATCAGGAATAGAACTTATTTACAGAGTTTTTTTACGAAAACAGCCGGTTTTTCTATAGCTGAACATTTGCTTAAGAAGCTGGCATGTGCAACGATTTTTAGCACTGACTTATTCACAATTCTGAGCCATGCTAATTCGATCTATCACCTGGAGATCTTGGAGACTATTCACGTTCGTTTGAAGAAACCTTATCTCTGCAAGAAGAGGGAATGTCTCTTAGATTTGAACGTGATCAGTCTCAAAGTGATATCAAAAGATAATTTTAAAAAGAGGCAATGCAGATGAGTTTTAAAAGAAGGGGTAATTCCTCTAAGGGAAGTAACTCTATTTTACAAAATACGACGGTTGAAAAGAACTTGCTTGTGAAGAGTGCGACGTTTGCGAGAAAAAAGACCTGATTTAAAGAATTTCAAATATATACGTGTTAAATATAAGGCTTAACACAAATTAATTAGCTTTCTCGTGATTCGTTCAACTTTGAAAAGAATTTCTGGCGTTTATATCACTTAACACAAATTACTTAGCTTGTCGCAGCACGAGGGAGGAGAAAGCTATCTCGGCTATTATGGCTTTCGGTCCAAAACTCATACTTTTTGTGCGCTTTTGCGCATGCTCGTCACATATTCAATACTAGCAAGGATACCCGGAGTAGATTGGGATCGTATAAGACAATGAGAAAAATTTTGAACATACCTGCTATTCTTAAGACGGAGGAAGTTTTTATGACTATGTATCATTTGCCATCTATAGCAAAAGAATACGTTACCTACCTGTTTTCTTATTAAGGCAAACTGCAAATAAGTTGTGAGAGCAGTTATCCAACACTTTTGTTTTGGTTCTGTTGTTGGTGTGGGGGATCCCTGATTGTAGATGGATTCCCTTTATCAGAAGGCTGTTGATTGTCTGACTGATTATTGTAGTAGGTAGCGTCTAGAAGGGCGTCATCTGCAGATCGTACAGCTTAATGAGAACGATCAATGATAAGGGCATGTTCTATGAGCACATTTAAGACATTAAAATGAAACACGCCAAAAAGCAGGTTACGAACATTATATATATACAAGGAATATTTATTGACACAGAATATTACGAACATTACATATATACAAGGAATATTTATTTACACAAAAATTACGGACATTACATATATACAAGGAATATTTATTGACACAGAAGATTACGAACATTACATATATACAAGGAATTTTTATTTACACAGAATATAACGAACATTACATATATACAAGAAATATTTATTTACAAAGAATATTACGAACATTACATATATACAAGGAATATTTATTTACACAGAAGGTTACGAACATTACATATATACAAGGAATATTGTATGTATGTACACTAGCATGCACATAGATAAAATATCGTAATCCAATCATTTATCTCTCGTCTTCTACAAACATCAATAATGATCTTGTTAATCAATTGTTTCTTCATCCCAAACAGTTTTGTTTGTTCTTATTTTGAAGTATCTTCTAGACGTTAATTGTTCATATATGCTGTATAGAAGCTGGCCATAGAATAGCTTGTGTTGTAGTATACTGATATATATATATATATATATATATATATATATAATATATATATATATAACATGAATATATACGTGTCAAATTGTATAGCATCTACATAACCATGTTCATGTAAATATGTCTTTTGATGTATATATAGTGTTCTTTCTGTTCTGTTAGTATACAGCATCTATGCTATTCTATGTGCGGGTGTATGTACATATTAACCCTGTTTACAACTGGAACAAATAACGTACGCTTGCGGTTTTGGTGGTTTGTTATGAAGAAGGAATACATTTCCTCTGAAGATACCACTATAAAACTAAGTAATATTTTCATATAAATATATTCCATGGCTGTTACTTCTGTCTCGGTTGCAGACAATTCTCTGTGTGTTCTACATCGTTACTAATTACTCTATTTTTGCTTACAAGATTTGCAGAAACATAGATGAATTTCTTATGAAGATTAGTTTAGTTGATGAAGGTTGTGTCGTCTTTTATGAGCCATGCTTGGTGAAAACCCGATAAAATTGCATTGAAATGATTTATTTGTATTTGTTAAGCAACAACAAAAGATACACTTCAGACAATAATATTTTAGATATGCTGTATAAAACTAGTTAGATAAAGAGATTTTGTATTGTAGTAATTGCAAGCAAATCAGGCTAATTCTTCACCTTGTTTTTGTTATATTGAGATATATTTAATGTCTACTTAATCTCTTGATTATTTCTTTATTTTCTAATTTCTTCTAACTTTGGTGAGAAAACTAAGCGGATGCCAAGTATAAACCCTTTATTTTGTACATTTCATTTTAAGATCCTAACATTCCCTTTAAGCACACTTGTTTGAATATATATCAAACATGGTTCACCGGGTATATTTGCCAGATTGTTATTGGTTTTTATTTTTTGTTAATTTACATACGTTAGTTTTAAAAGATCGAAGAGTTTTATACTTGATTACATTGCGATTTACATTTATATCAAAAGATTTGATTAAGGATTTACATGGTGTCGTTTATGGTTGCCAACTGTATTTCAGTAGAGCTTCATCTTCCACAGTGTGAGCTTATGGTTGCCAACTGTATTTCAGTAGAGCTTCATCTTCCACAGTGTGAGTTTATGGTTGTCAACTGTATTTCAGTAGAGCTTCGTCTTCCACAGTGTGAGTTTATGGTTGCCAACTGTATTTCAGTAGAGCTTCATCTTCCACAGTGTGAGTTTATGGTTGTCAACTGTATTTCAGTAGAGCTTCGTCTTCCACAGTGTGAGTTTATGGTTGCCAACTGTATTTCAGTAGAGCTTCGTCTTCCACAGTGTGAGTTTATGGTTGCCAACTGTATTTCAGTAGAACTTCGTCTTCCACAGTGTGAGTTTATGGTTGCCAACTGTATTTCAGTAGAGCTTGGTCTTCCACAGTGTGAGTTTATGGTTGCCAACTGTATTTCAGTAGAGCTTCGTCTTCCACAGTGTGAGTTTATGGTTGCCAACTGTATTTCAGTAGAGCTTGGTCTTCCACAGTGTGAGTTTATGGTTGCCAACTGTATTTCAGTAGAGCTTCGTCTTCCACAGTGTGAGTTTATGGTTGCCAACTGTATTTCAGTAGAACTTCGTCTTCCACAGTGTGAGTTTATGGTTGCCAACTGTATTTCAGTAGAGCTTCGTCTTCCACAGTGTGAGTTTATGGTTGCCAACTGTATTTCAGTAGAGCTTCGTCTTCCACAGTGTGAGTTTATGGTTGCCAACTGTATTTCAGTAGAGCTTGGTCTTCCACAGTGTGAGTTTATGGTTGCCAACTGTATTTCAGTAGAACTTCGTCTTCCACAGTGTGAGTTTATGGTTGCCAACTGTATTTCAGTAGAGCTTGGTCTTCCACAGTGTGAGCTTATGGTTGCCAACTGTATTTCAGTAGAGCTTCGTCTTCCACAGTTTGAGTTTATGGTTGTCAACTGTATTTCAGTAGAGCTTCGTCTTCCACAGTGTGAGTTTATGATTGCCAACTGTATTTCAGTAGAACTTCGTCTTCCACAGTGTGAGTTTATGGTTGCCAACTGTATTTCAGTAGAGCTTGGTCTTCCACAGTGTGAGTTTATGGTTGCCAACTGTATTTCAGTAGAGCTTCGTCTTCCACAGTGTGAGTTTATGGTTGCCAACTGTATTTCAGTAGAGCTTGGTCTTCCACAGTGTGAGTTTATGGTTGCCAACTGTATTTCAGTAGAGCTTCGTCTTCCACAGTGTGAGTTTATGGTTGCCAACTGTATTTCAGTAGAGCTTGGTCTTCCACAGTGTGAGTTTATGGTTGCCAACTGTATTTCAGTAGAGCTTGGTCTTCCACAGTGTGAGTTTATGGTTGCCAACTGTATTTCAGTAGAGCTTGGTCTTCCACAGTGTGAGTTTATGGTTGCCAACTGTATTTCAGTAGAGCTTCGTCTTCCACAGTGTGAGTTTATGGTTGCCAACTGTATTTCAGTAGAACTTCGTCTTCCACAGTGTGAGTTTATGGTTGCCAACTGTATTTCAGTAGAGCTTCGTCTTCCACAGTGTGAGTTTATGGTTGCCAACTGTATTTCAGTAGAGCTTCGTCTTCCACAGTGTGAGTTTATGGTTGTCAACTGTATTTCAGTAGAGCTTCGTCTTCCACGGTGTGAGTTTATGATTGCCAACTGTATTTCAGTAGAGCTTAGTTTTCCAGTGTGAGTTTATGATTGCCAACTGTATTTCAGTAGAACATAGTTTTCCGCAGTGTGAGTTCTTATATGTTACACTAAAATTATCATACGTCAGTAAAGAGGATTTTCTGTTTTCTTATTTAAATGTATATTAGAGGTTTCTTTTAAGAATATATAATGTTTTCGTTTATCTTTTCTTTTTATTCTACTTCAATAAGTTTTAAGACATTCTGCAATCTGTGTTTTGTTACAGCTCGGTCCACCAGCGATTGCTTCTAATTATGACTGAGGATTCGTTTTTATTAAGTCAGTTGCTCGTATCACAACCGGTAAAAAATATTTTTTCAGAATCCGTATCGTTTTCAGATCATTTTTAATTTTCATATTATATTAAGGCCAAAGTCATTTGAGACTGCGGCTCGATAACGAGTGCAGTTCTTTCAGGCTTGTTCCATATTACAATGTCTGACTTCCTCCTATAATTACTGAGATGATAGAAATCTTCGTAAGATTCCATTTTTTGTCATACATGGGACCCTGGTATTTCATAATCTTTTTCCTCTCAAATCTATTTTACCCAGCACATTTAGGGACTCTGACTTCTACTAAGGTCGCTTTATTTTCCTTTTTATCCCATATTACTATGACAAGTTTATAGCTCAGTTTTCCCCCAGTGTAAGTCCTCATATGTTTCACCATATATGATTTTTAGAACAAGAATATCCACTTCAAAATATGTTGCTTTTCCCAGGTGTGAGTTCTCATATTTGCCACTAAATCATATTTTACACAAGAATATCAAACTCTAACAATTTGTCTTAGTAATTTTGATTTTTAAAAAAGAATGTCAAAACATTTCACAAGAATGTGGCTCTTCCCTTTTTTGTTTTATTTTACTTCAGTCGAAGTTCTCAGAAATCAAGGGGACCACAACCTATGGCTAATACTTGAAGTCTATATGAGATACATAGATATTCGAATGTTCCATTAAAGTTCTTTATCTCTCAAGTAGATAAATTGAGAACATAATTTTCCTCTTCCCAATTAACCATTTTTATACGTTGTAGTATATCTTTCATCTTGGTCTCTTCGTTTTACTGGATTTCAGGAGAAGAATTTATCTAGTCTGGTGGAGTATCCAGCTTCGTGCTATTACTTGAGGTAATATCACTTGGAGAAGGAGCACTATTCCTCGGAAAAGCAAATGTGGGTTAGCTGTACTGAGGAGATCTTATCTGGGTTGCGAATACTATGTGATTTTTAATATTTGGTCAGGGTTTACTTCTATGGAAAAAGTATCCTGATGCCAGATTGTTCTGACAAACCCATGTACAGAGAGGCCTTAGACACTCGAGGACAGTGTCTAGTAGACATTCAAGTTCTCCAAGTGTGAGTTCGCACATATATAATTAACTGTGATTTTTGAAACAGGAAGATCCAAACAGTTGACAAGAATGTGCCCTTTCCCTAATGTTTGTTCTCAATTGTGCCACTAACGTTAATTTATTAGAACAAGAATATCCACGCACTTCACATGTATGTGGCTGGTTTAGTTGTCATGTTTTATTATATCTGAATTTACAGAACAAGAATATACACACTCTACCAATGTGACTTTTCAATACAATCCATAGGCCAGTTGCTCCTATCACAACCAATATAATGTTTATTTTTTTCACAGTCCATGTCGTTTTCTGATCATTTTTTAGGTTCTGATATTTTGTTATCTTTTCCCGTTCTGCTTTATTAATGCCAAGTCGTTTGGAACTGTGACGTCGATAATGAGTGCAGTTCTTTCGGGCTTGTTCCATATTACTATATCTGGCTTGATGGCCTTGTCTTTTATGTATCTGCCTGTATCTATGTCTTTGTCGTAGAACACTGCCACTTTTCCATTTGATGTTATTGGTGGTGGTTCATGTTCCCAGATGTTCGACGACTTATCTAGTTGCATCTCTTCACAGATCTTCCAGCGTAAGTATCTACATACTTTGTTATGGCGGGCAGTGTAATAACCATCGGCTGGAAGCATCTTTTGTCCAGGCATTAGGTGGTTTGAGCTTTCAACAGTGGAGTGACAGAATCTGCATTGGTCGTTTTTTTGTAGACCAGCCATTTTCTTAAATCCATTTGTTAGTAAGCCTTGCTCTTGTGCAGCTATATTTAATCGTTCTTCATCAAATAGAAATTTGTCACTCTTAAGCCATTGTATTGAAGCCTCCTTGTCAATGTAGTTCTGGTTCAGTTATTCCATGATCCTACCTGCTCTCTTATGTTGTTGCCATCCTTCTAGTCTTGTCTTCAGTTCCCTTTTTGTATACTCTTCTGTCTTCTTTCTGGCGATTATGGTTGCTGGATTGTCATATTCTATTGTGTTCTCCAGTGTTTTACCACTGAAATTTTCACCAAGCTGAGGCAGATGGTGTGATGTTCATTCACCATTTTCATTTTTGGGTCAGAAGAATATTTGATATATTGCCCTATGCCTTCCACTGAAGCTTGGTATGCATAGTTAATTTCAGTGAGACCTAAACCATCATCGTTCCGTGGTAAGTACAGCCTGTCCATGCACTCATGTTTGTAAATGACTTTATGTAGGGCCAGAATTTTTCTGAGTTTTTACGTCAAGGTTATTGATGCAGTTCTGTGGCCAATTGATTATGCCAAATCCATAAGAGACAACAGATATTGCCAATTGATTCATGGCAGTAATTTTGTCTTTTGGTGATAGTTCTGATGAAAGAAATTTTAAGTCGCTTGACGTATTCTCCCTGCACTTTTTCTTTCACCTTTCCATGTTCAAGTGTCTCATTCTCTACTCCCATGCATTTATAGACAGCATCTTCTTCAAGGTCTTCAATAGAGCCATTGTCAAGATTAAGATGTTCTGATGCTGTCTTTCTTCCTTTCTTTATGGTGCACTTAGCGCATTTGTCGAATCTAGGCTCCATGCAGGTGTCCTCTGTATAATTTTTTACAATGTCTGTCTGAGAGACAAGTTGTGTCTCGGATTTCGCATAGAGTTTCAAGTCGTCCATAAACTGTAGATGGTTTACTCTTTTATCTCGCTCCTTCTTTTTGCCCATGCTGAGATTGTATCCAGTATTGGATCGTTTAAGTAGTTTACTTAGTGGATCCATTGTGAGGCAGAAAAGGAGCGCCAAGAGGCTGTCTCCCTGGAATATTCCTGGCTTAATCTTTATGTTTGGGAGACTGTGTCCTTCCTTCAATGTGCTGAAGCGTAGTTGATGTGCATAATCTGGGCATTTGTTTTAGAAGCAATGATTTAATATCAGTGTGCACATTGTGCAGCTCCAAACAGCGAAGTATCCAGAAATGAAGTATACTGTCAAAGTTTTTTTTTTATAATCAATCCAGGCCATTGACATATTTCGTTGTCTTCATCTGCACTCCTCTAATATTGTTCTGTGTACAAGGAGTTGATCTTTTGTGCCTAGTTTTATGTTGTATCAGCGATTATCCCTGTTAGGAGCTTGTGGGTTGTTGTGAGGCAGTGGATTGGTCGATATTTCGTAGCCATGGGGGAAGGGGTCCTCATTTTTGGGATAAGTGATGTACTGCCTACAGTAAGCCATGAGCATTCTATTGAATGCCTTGGCATAGTGATGATGAAGTGCGCTCAGTTTTTTTCAGCGAGAAATGTAGTATGTGGTCTACTCCTGGTGTTTTGAAATTACTGCATTGAGCTACCTTCCTGCAGACAGCTTCCTTGGTAATTTTTAGAGCTGGCATCTTTTTTCTCCTTGTTCTCCTCTTTGGTGGTATTTATTCAATTGTTTTCTTTATGTACTTTAGTGTCCTATTAGGGTGGCTTCCAGAAGTTTTCAACTTCTTGTGTTGGTAGGGAGCTCACCTTTATTTCTTCTTTAACGAGGCTCCTGTAGACCATTCTTATAGTGTCTTCTCCTAGTATTTGTTTTCTTTTGCTGGATTTCAGGACTAGAATTTGACTTGTCTGGTGGAGTGTCCAGCTTAGTGTTGTTACTTGTGAAAGCATCACTAGAAGAAGGTGCACCGTTATTTTCTCTCATATAACCCAGTACCTAGCAATATTGTGAGATCTTTTTTATTCTGGACGCCGTCCTGCCATGTTCTTGATTTAGTTTTAATTTTCATTTAAATTTTAACGTATGATCAAGGTTTACCTGAAATTGAAAATATCTTCATACCAGAGTTCCTGGTAAACCCCTATACAGAGAGACTGAAACCCGAGTTTGGTGTCTAGTATGCATTCAATTCTCCCCAGTGTGAGTTCTCATATGATTTATTAACGATGCTTTTCGAAAACAAGAATATTCACACACTTCACAAGAATGTGGCTTTTCTCCAGTGTGAGTTCTCATATGTGTAACTAATGTTGTTTTTTGAGAACAAGAATATCCACACACTTCACAAGAATGTGGCTTTTCTCCGGTGTGAGTTCTCATATGTCTCACTAAATTTGATTTTTCAGTAAAAGAATATCCACAAACATTACAAGAATATGGCTTTTCCCCAGTGTGAGTTCTCATATGACTCACTAATTTGGATTTTTCAGTAAAAGAATATCCACACACTTCACAAGAATGTGGCTTTTCTCCGGTGTGAGTTCGCATATGTCTCACTAAATTTGAGTTTTCAGTAAACGAATATCCACACACTTTACAAGAATATGGCTTTACCCCAGTGTGAGTTCTCATATGACTCACTAATTTGGATTTTTCAGTAAACGAATATCCACACACTTTACACGAATGTGGCTTTTCCCCAGTGTGAGTTCTCATATGTCTCACTAATTTTGATTTTTCAGTAAACGAATATCCACACACTTCACAAGAATATGGCTTTTCCCCAGTGTGAGTTCTCATATGACTCACTAATTTTGATTTTGTAGTAAAATAATATCCACACACTTTACAAGAATTCAGCTTTTTCCCAGTGTGAGTTCTCATATGACTCACTAATTTTGATTTTTCAGTAAAAAAACATCCACATACTTTACAAGAATGTGGCTTTTCCTTCATATGTTTATTTATGTTTAAACAAAATTGCTCCAGGAGAAAGATTATCACTACCAAGTTATAAAAAATTTTAATCTGGAGTTGTTGATGCAAGTTAGATGCTAAATAAATTTCAATTTGTATCACTTACTTTATTTGATAAGAGATATTTCGTTGTGTAAAAGTTAAAATATACTCTTTTATAAATTAGCAGATTTTATGAAATGTTAAATTCGATATCTTATGATTAATAAAACCATTAAACAAACATTTCACAAATTTTCATATGTGTGATGTTCTTATCACTATTTGCTAAACAATCCAGATAAAATAACTCTTCACACATATATGTCTGATAAAGTTGTGTGCTGCCGTTTTTGTTGCCTTCCACGTAAGGAAATAATTGTGTATAGAATATTGTTTAAGGTGAAGGATGGTCCCTTAATATTCATTAAAAATATTCAAGCAGGAACATCTGCAAATAAAACATAAATTAAATTTAATATTGTTAATATCATTGTTTATTTTAATCGTGCAAACAAACCTAGAAACATAACCTTATAAAAGTTTGTTTTCTTTTAAATGTGTTAATGTGCTGAAATTTTCCAATCGAGGTGATCTTGTCAATTTCATTCATTCATCTGTTGTGAATGCGGTTTGTTTCGTTTGTAGCATAACTTATTTTTGCTTGTGTAGGGAGTGCTGACTTATAATTCACGAAAATGTCATAGAAGGCGGATTTTTTATAGAAGTTGGTATTTACTTGACCTTTTTCATCTCAGATTATCCAGGTTGTCATTGTAGACATACATCAAAGCAGCAAACATAAATGTGATAGTGCGTCAGCCTTCGAACATTGGACCATTATTCCTGATATTCATAAACGACCTCCTTGTTAATATTGTGTCCAAGATGTGTATATTTGCTGATGATACAACGCTCTATAAAATGCATAATAAGACAATGAGGTGAAATGTGGCCACAAATGAGTTGTAACATTTAATGCTGGTAAGACTAAGCTGTTCTCCTTTACAATCACAAGATGCTTCTCAAACCACCGATATTCATGACAAATAAAACCTACCTTAGAATTATTCATTCAAAGTCCTTGACTTTGCATTTGCGGGCAATATGAACTGGAACAAATATATAGAGGACATTGCAAAGGCTGATGCAAAGAAAGTCGGTGTAGTGAGCTAGAAAACTACTACCATTAAAGAGGGTCCTGTACCTATACAAGTGCACCATTTGCAACATCTGGGCTGGTGAATCAAGCATTAGTGTCCCCCTCTAGGATAGGGTACAAAAAAGTGTTTCCAATCTAATAGGTCCCACTTGTTAATGAAACTCCAACCCTGCCCCATTGCGGCAATGTTATGTCTCTGCGCCTGTGTTAGAAGTACTTTAATGGAATTTGCCCTGATGAAGTCAATACACTTTGACAAACCCGCTTAGCAACAACATCTCACCACTTCACTTTCTATTCTAATACTTTCTTTTCTTGAATATTAAGACTTGGAATTCCCTTCTGCTACTAGCCCCTAACATTCAAGTGGCAAAATGCCTGGTAATGGATGAACGTGAGGAAAAATATTGTGCCCCTCTCACACATAATACATGTTACTATTATACAAAAAATCGAAATAAAAAATTATTTTGATGCATTTTTACTAACAAACCTTACTTTTACTCCTTAAAAAATCAAAATCTTTTTCTTGCCTATTACATTTCAATAAAATATCAGTGAAAGAATTAGAAAATATTAAATATGTAAACTTTTAGAGAAGGGAATCACTTGTTTAATAAATTTAGTATAAAAAAAGCACCTACGTGATGGCCAGTTTATGATTAACAACACACGTGGCTGCTCACAGCTTCCAATTTTCAATGCTAGTAAGACTAAGCTGCTCTCTTTCAACAATTACGAGACGCCTCTCAAACCATCTATATACATGACAAAAAAAACCTACATCAGAGTTCTTCCTTTAAACTCCTTGGCTTTGATTTGCAGGTAATATGAACTGGAACAAATACGTAGAGGACATTGCAAAGGCTGCTGCAAAGAAGGTCGGTTCCATTAATCGAGCTAGAAAACTCCTAACACTTGAGAGTATCCTGTACCTCTACAAGGGCACCATTCCCCCATAAATGGCATATTGTTGCCACTTCTGGGCTGGTGAATCTACCATTAGCCTCTCCCTCTTGGATAGGGTCCAATAAAGAGTTTTCAATCTAATATATCCCACTTTGTTAACAAAGCTCCAACCCCGTCTCATTGCTGCAATGTTACATCTCTCAGCCTTGTTTACAAATATTTTAATGGAATGGGTTCTGCTGAACTCGTTGGCCTTGTGCCAACCTGACGTACACATCCTCGACAAACGCGCTTAGCAACAAAATCTCACCCCTTCATGGTGAGGTACCTAAATGCCAGAAAGCTTTCTATTCTGCTAGTTTCTTCCCTCGAAGAACTACACTCTGAAATTCCCTTTCATTACTAGCCTCTAACATTCAAATAGCAATGTGCCTTGTTAGGGGTGAATGTGAGTGAAAAAAATTGTGTCCTCATCATCATCATCATCATCTCACATAAAAAAAACAAAATCATTCATTGTTAGGGGTGAATGTGAGTAAAAATATTGTGCCCCCCATCATCATCATCATCATCATCTCACACGCAGAACATGTTATGTTTATACAAAAAATCGAAATAAATAATTATTTTGATAAATTTTTACTAACAAACCACATAAAAAACTACTTTTTTATTGTATATTGCATTTCAACAAAAGAAAGAATTAGAAAATATTGAATATGCAAGATTTTAGATCAATTTCCTATATAAATTTAGCATAAAATGAGCAACTACTTCACGGCCAGTTAACGATCACCCAGATATGTCATTGGACGCAGCTTCCAATTTTTCAGCAACTGCTGGGACGACTAATAGGTTTGGACTTTTTAATGTTTTTTTAGTTGTTTTTTATATGTTTTAACTTCTGTACAATTCTTACAATTTAATAAACAAAAGATACAAAAATCTTAACTTTGTAAAATTTAATATTCTAATTCATATTTGATATTTTAAAGAAGTATTTCATATTTATATTATATATTTTGTTTTATATAAAAAATGAAGTGGGTCATATTTTTTTAATTTCAATTTAAAATTGGAGAGCGGGATTTTTTACTCGTACAGGTTGAAATGAGAAAATTTTCACTCAAGAAAATACGACATGATTGTATTTCCATTGATGAAAATTGGTTTTCTATTTTTGGTGCAGACCATCTACTAGTTGGCCTGTTGTGTACAAATCCAGAATTACACAATGTTAATGAAAGAGATCCTAGTTATGACAACAAGACGGTACCAATGTTTTTCTGACCTGATGTTCATATATATATATATATATATATATATATATATATATATATATATATATATATATATATATATATGTATATATGTACATGTGTACATATATATATCTACAGTTATATATATATATATATATATATATATATATATATATATATATATATATATATATATATATATAACTGTAGATATTTACGTATATACATACATGTGACTGGACGCAGCTTCCAATTTCTCAGCAATTGCTGGGAGAACTAATATGCTTTAGCCTTTTTTGTTTGTTTTTTTAAAGGAGAGATAAGAACCCACATGTGTTTTAACTATTCTGTACAATTCTTACAATTTAATAAACAAAATATACAAAAATGTTGATTCCTTAAGTTTTAATATTCTAATTCACACTTGATATTTTAAAGAAGTATTTTCAATTATATTTATATTATATTTTTGTTTTATATAAAAAATGGGGTAAGTCATATTTTTTAAATTTCAATTTAAGATTGGACATCAGGGTTTTTTTTTACTCAAAAGCGTGGCACGAGAAAATTATCGCCCTAACAAATTCGACATGATTCCATTTATATTTGAGGTTTTCTTTTTTTTGTTGCAGACCATCTACTAGTTGGCGAGTTGTGATAGGATCGTTCTATCATGTGTGAAAGTTACACAATGTTCAACAAGTGAGATCGGAGATGCATCGCTGTTCAAATCATGTTCTTTACCGATCCAAGTTATAACAACAAGACCTTTGTCAGCATCCTAAAAATGAGAAATCGGATGATGCAATGCTTGAGGGCACAACTTAATGCATCAGATGACCCACAGTTATAGTGTTTGGCGTGGGTTCAAATGAAGTCAACATCTGCCACCTGTTGTCTTCGAAGTCAACACTAAAGTGTACCTGAATGTGCTGAAGAGTGGGGTGATCCCCTGGTGCAATCAGGTGACCACAACTTTATACATTTGCCCCTGTCTCCTTCTCCCCCACCCTTTTACCCTTCCCCCTGTCTCCTTCTCCCCCACCCTTTTACCCTTCCCTTGTCTTTTTCTCCCCCACCCTGCTGGACTACTTCATTTAGTTATACATCCAGAACATCACCAACATGACTTCCAACAACACCAAATTAGCCTGATAGTCACCATCCATCAAGTATTCGCTTAACGCTTACCAGTGCCTGTGAAAAAGGCATGCTCCCAGTTCAGGACCCATATAAAGGCAGCGATTGAAGCTGAAGGCGGCTACATTGAATATACGTTAGCTCTATTACAATTGTATCGTTCTACCCTGCACATTGTATTTTTTAAATTTTATTGAAACAAAAGAAACACCATCCAGATTTGATAATAAGTTTATTATTTAGAAAATGAGGTATTTGTTAAGTAATTTGCTCTTTCACCTTACAATTTTTAAAATACAAGAGGCTAATTTTTTGTTATAACTTATTCACATAGAGAAAATGAGTATCCAGTCTTATGGTAAAAGAAAAAATGGCCGATATAAAAAGGTCATCTAGGAAGTCCCGATAATATCTCAAAAATCCAAAATTAAGCAAAATATTGTTAATAAACTAATCAATAAGTGGCAGGGTTACATTTTGTAAAGTTTAGTTGTGTCCAACGATTTTTTACGATATCCTTTGTTTATTAAATTGTTAAGTAAAAGTACAGTATAGTTAACAATACATTGGATTTGACCCTATCCAAAACAATGTCAGAGAGTAAAAACTGATTTAAGCCCTCCACTCCCCTGCCACAAAAACTAGAAACTTTGAACTATTATAGGTATCACAGACTGCTAACTGGTCATGCAATGGCTGCTCATTTTATGTTAAATTAATATAAGAAAGTGACCATCGATAACATTTCTTTAGCAGATATTTTAACGTAATATATATATATATATATATATATATATATATATATATATATATATATATATATATATATATATATATAGTTAGGGGGTAGGTGCGTCAGAAACTGACCTTACGCATGCGTGAAATATATTGAATAATTCGACCCCCTGTCTTTCCAAGCTTATAACTATGCGAAAAATGTAATTCAAACCCTATTTTTTCTTTCAATTAAAGGAGCAAGAACCAAGGTTTCATAAAAAAAAACAACGTGGGTTAAAAAAAACAGTTTTTAACTTTGGACTTTACAGATAAATTTCTAAAAACACTTCTTTTCTTGTTTTAAATTTGAATATATTATTTATTGATCTTTTATCTTCAATTTGTGATATATAAAACTTTGGTGAGTAAATTAATTATTTACTTTTTAATAGACATTTCAAAATAGGGGGCGTGAATTAACAAAAAAACGTTTGTCTAAAGTATTATGTTCGGTTTATTGGAAAGAGCATAAAATTTCACATTGACCCTGAAGATATCGTAACAATTGAATCAATAGAAAAATGTTGAGAGATTTTTAAAGTTTAAAAATTGAAAAATATTGAACTCGTAAAAATCAATTGATTTCATTACAGTTTTTTTTTTGTTAAAATAAAAATAATAATATTTCTATTACTTTTTATGCAACTTTAATAGTTTGTTTTGGAAGTATAATCCATGAAGAAAATAAACAACCAACTTTTAAAAGAGAAATTACGATTTTTTAAAAATATTTTAATCGCAATTTCGTGTTAGAGTGTCAAAATTCCTCCCAAAATTCTGATACACCTTTATGGGATAAATTATTTGGAGTTAAAATTGTTAAGATTTACCAAATTCTTTTTTTTCATCAAGTAACTGCTAACTAGTGATGGCCAATATATATGTGTTCATTTTATGTAAACTTTATAAAAGAAATTGTAACATCTTAAATATTTTAAAAAACTTAAAAAAAAATCAAATAGAATTCTCAAGCGATATAATTGATTACTGTAACAATTACAAACATAATTTGTTTTTAAATTTAAATGCCAGATTGAATAATATCTTTTCAGGAGATTTTTTTAATCTGAGTTTCATACTTTTTTTTTTTTTTGTATTCAAGTTTGTTATAAAGCATGGCAGAATTATTGTTTTTTATTTGATTGTAGAAAATAATTTTTATTTAAAAGTTTAAAATTATTGTAAAAGTAATTGAAAATAATTTTTCAGTGTAAAACAAAACAAAAAAGAAAAAAATGAGAGAAAAAAAGAAAAAGATACAAACTTACCTTTCTTTCCGGGATTTCAATACGAAAATAAACAAACAAATAAAATACCGGAATGAATTCGCTTTTCTTTTGTGTTCCAAACAGAAAAATTGTTTTCTTTAGTGAATTTATATAACTTTGTTTCGTTTGTGCAATTCATTAAGAAATAAAATATATGAAAATATAAAAGAATCCACATTAAACCAAGAAAAGCACGATTTAACCGTGAAATTATTTAAAGAGAAAATCTACTGCAAAAGAACAATGATTTTAGGTCATCATGACACGGTGTAATGATTATTTCGTTCCTCGTGTAAACATGTCCGTTTATTAATAATGTGTGCCGAATTGTTTTCCTGTCAAGTTTAGATTATATTTGACAATGCTTCAGACTTGTTAGGATTTCTTTTATGAATTTATGTTTTTTTATAATTTTTTTTTATTTTTTAGTAATTAACAAATTGAATATTTCACATAAACAACACAAAAAAACTGGAAGGAATTTCATAAAACGGTGAAATCAGTCAAATCACAAAAATAGATTTGAACTAAGAAAATAAACTGCAAACATATGATTACATTATGAAATTTATAACTTATTTTTATTAAAACAGATTTGATTTAACTTATGATTGCCTTTCCTTAATATTTCAGTCTTAATTTGCTAATTATCCTACCTGTTAGACATACAATCAGAACCCAGTGAACAGCGATGAAACCGTAATATCTGTTCCCTGCTTTTATGTTCATGTAATCCATTTTTCCATATTAAACGTTAATTGGCAAAATTCATCGCAGCATCCTAAACTAATAGAAGACATTAATTCCCGCTTCGAAATGGAAGTAAATAATTTCTAATAGCTGAGGGGGGCCGACACTAGATAATTCCAGTTTGGACTTGCTGGTCTTTTTTCTTTTGTTTCTTTTTTTTTTCAGGTAAGAGTCACGTTCTTTATCTGCTTAAATATTAAACGTTAAATGGATGCATTCTTCGGAGAATAACAAACTAATAAAAACCATTTGCTTAAATTTATTGTTTTTTCTAAGTTTACCTTTTCCCATGTTTAAAGTAAAAAAAAAGGTGTTTTAGTGTTTTGATTGTTTCCAAATTAGTTTATTATAATGTCAAGGTTTGAACACGTTTTCATGAAATGCCCATGAATTTGGAGACAGTATTCTAAAATGCAAGTGTAGTACATGTTTCTGGTTTATGTACTCATCATGTTTATAAAAAGGAATGCTTTGTTTGTTGAAATTTGCTAGAGTTACGGTACGCGCAATTTAATGGTTACTTCCGTAGGGGGGGGGGCATGGTTTTTAACACCGGTTAATCATAATAATTTTTTAATATTTTGAGCATTTTTTATTTGTATTTGAAAGATTATAGTTTAAAGTTGATTTCTGTGTGAAATAAAAAATACATGGAATAATTTTATCTCAAATCTGAAAAACTCTAGATTTCACGTAAAAATTCATCATAACAAAAATTAATTATGCCAAAAATCGCGTTTACATTTTTCTGACAAGGAAAATATAAGTTTTCTTGAATTATTTCCAAATCAAGTATTAAGTTAAAGTCTTAAGATAATGAATTAATGCAATAACTGTACTTAACTTTTGTTAAAAAACAATAATTATCCAAAAATGTATCACTGGTTGGAACGAGACTTGTTTATCGTATCCAAAAAAAACCCTGACGGCAAAATTGAAATATGGAAGGACAAATTAGACATAATTTATGTCTTTATTTAACATTATTCTGGCATACCAAGCGACTTTTTTTTCTTTTTCTTTTGGGTTCGTAGACCCTCCTTCCTTCATTAAAAAAATTCAGAAATGTTAATTAAATTCATTAGTTATACAACCGACAATTTATTCTTTGAAAAAAAAAATGTACGCACCATTATTTATTAATATTAATACAGAATCAGAATTGGTTAAGAAAACAATTTATGATCATTGAAAAAATTACACACTAAAAGAATATAGGCTTACATCAAAATTTATCATAATGTTTACGTGAAAGTTAAAGTTGATAAACACAAACAGGCATGTAGCTGAAAAGGAAAGGAGGGTTGGCAAAACAGACTGGTTTCTTTTCAACTCTGCGCATCCGTACTTACCGACATGGAACGTTCGTATAATTTCTGCCATTTTTAATTAAAGTATTTTTTTTATGTTCCTGTTTTTCGATTTAATTTTTTTCACGTTATTTTCCAAGATTATATGAACATTATTTTACGGTGATAATTATACGTTCTTGCGTGCAATGGAAATATTAGATTCTTACATGTAAAGATTACATTAAAAATGTAAGCGTAAAAAAAGTAGATATGATTTTTGCAATTATAATTTTTTTGTGAAAATATTAAATAAACAATGCTTAATTCGATGATAATATTGGTAGTTCGAGAAATTCATTTTTCTTCGAGTTATATCGAATTCATTAATACGGACTTCAGGGGCTTTGTCGTAATTTCCTGTAAACATTATTTTATTTTTATTTTATTGTTACAAATTACGATGCTTTATTTACATAAAAAAGCAAAAATAAATTCTTGCGTTTTTTATTTACTACTGAAAACCATAACTTTAGTAAAGGTATTTTTTGTTTAAACAAAATAATACATTTTCACTAATACTTCAATAAAACTAATTAGTTCATTATATTCCGCGATCATCATTTGATAAATACTGAAAATTTCATTTAAATTAGTTGATGTTCTGATTTCTGGTGAATTTTTAAGTAAAGGAAGAAGTCAAAATGTGTATACATTTTGAGCATCGGCATTCATTTTGCCCGTACTTAGTTATATCAGTCTGTAATGTTGCCATCCAAGGGACATAACTCAAAAAAAAATCATATACTAAATTGAAATTAGTTTGGCTGTTGAGGTTTGCACACGTTTTAAAAAAAAACAAAAAAAAACATTTATTAATATTGAGACAATACTCTAAAATGCAAATGTAGTATTTTTTTAGATTTATTTATGTACTCATAGCAACCATGTTTCATTATTTATTATCACGGCAATTTAAAAGCTTTACTTGTTGATTTTTTTTAGATTGCAGCTGAGTCTCATGAGTGCATCACTACATCATCCTGTAATATTCCGATCAAAAGGGCATAACTCCCAATAGAGTTACCTGCCCTTTAAATCATATATAAAAGGGGGGAGCTTGCGCGTGTCGCATATTCACACCTATGAGCATTTTACAACATTTCTCTTCTAGGGATCCTTGTGAAAAATTATTGGTTGATTAAAGATTATGCAATCAATTATGCTTCAAGGCGAGTCAAGATGTTGGCCCATAAATTGGAAAAATCGAATTTAAACATTGACTTGGTTCATTGCCAGGGAACCATCCCAAACGACGTTTACCATTTTCATATTCATTTTCCATCATCAATGCCGTTTACATCTGCATACTTTTCACAGACAACTCATCTCACTCATATATTGCAGTATTTCTTTGGTAAATATTACATTACGTTACAACAGACCATCGATCACTTTAATTTGTTTTTAGAGGTATTTGAGGTCGCTGACAACGAATCGGATAATAAAACCCTCACTAATTTACTGTGTGCATGGTATTAACCCATAGACCCTGGGGCTATTTTGCGCCATTTTACTGCCTTCGTTAATGATTGCTACATTAGTTTTTTTCTATATGATGTGTTTACATGCGCATGAGCATTGTAAGGTGACTTATCACATCGAGGAGGAATCTTTAGCAGACATTTTAAATAACAAGAATTTAAAAAATACTTCATTCTTTTATGTTGTTATGTAGTTTTTTATGCTTTTTAATTGATCTAAAAATAAGTTTTCATGAGTTTTCAAAACATATTTTTATGTTTTTCGTTCTTTTTTGGGAGAGGGGGGTTCAATTATAGAACTTGTGCAGTTAAACAGATGCTTCTGCAGTTTAATTAACCGTTTTCCGTAAGTAATCTGCCGACATTTACCGAGTAGAATACCGTTTAACATTTTACAGAAATTCTTTGTTTACATTTGGAGCGGGGCGGTTATGGCGGGTGCATCGTACCATTTTTTAAAAATATTTTAAGAACTTATTGTAAACGTGTGGTATGAGGAGGGCTTCAAAAATAAAAGAAATATATAGGCTAATTGCTATATCTTAACATAGTCACTAGAAACACCATTATATTCAGGCAAGTAAGCTCGACCACAACTCCCAAGGAAGAATTGTCTCACTCTGACTCTGACTCTGTGGGTGGGTATAAACAAAACAAAACAAAAAACGTGGAACACACATAATACCAATGACTGACCAACTTCAGATACAAAACTTATCACAGAAAAGATTACCTCAACCAGACTCAAATACTTACTAATAAAGTAACATATATATTCTGCAGTTCGATTAACCGTTTTCCCGTAAGTAATCCGCCCACATTTACCGAGTAGAATACTGTTTAACATTTTACAGAAATTCTGTGTTTACATTTATTTTAAGAACTTATTGTTTACGTGGGGTATGAAGAGGGCTTCAAAAATAGAAAAATATATATGCTAATTGCTATATCCTAACATAAGCCACGTAGTCACTAGAAACACCATTATATTCAGGCAAGTAAGCTCGATCACAACTCACAAGGAAGAATTGCCTCACTCTGACTTTCACTCTGTGGGTGGGTATAAACAAAAAAAAAACCTTAAACACACATAACCCCAATGACTGACCAACTTCAGATACAAAACTTATCAAGAAAAGATTACCTCAACCAGACTGAAATACTTACTAATAAAGTAACATATATACAAAAGAGAGCAATGCATCCACCAAGAATGAGAGGAATGTAACGTTGCAATTAAAGGGACATAACTTCTAATTAAAAAATGCATATTAAATGATATATAAAAAGAAAAGTAAAATGTTTGCAAGTTAGTTACACAACGAACAGGCGGTTGTTTATTATCGATTTATGTTATGCTATCTTTTCTTGCATATTAGCACCAGCAAGCCGGGACATTTTGCAGTATTAAAACAGCTCAGGCATTATCTCATCCATTGCCAATAGCTGTGGTGTTATTACTTCGAAACGCTAAGGATCTTTGTTGTTTTATGTTTGGCTCATGTCAGAGTGACTTCCTATCTTTCCCGCGTTTAATGACCCTTATGTTACATATTTGGCATATCGTAAATAATGAAATGTATATGCATAAAAAAAACATAACAGAAAAATGTCATCTCAATGGTCAAATTATTAAATAACCATTAGAAGAAAAAACGTTACAAGATGTGTTATTGTAAATAGAGTTTTGGTTGTTTCATACTAAGAAGCAAAACAAATCTACTTGAATTACAAACATTTGACGCTTACTTCGGGCTTATTGAACTAAAATCAAACATCATAAAATATTTCAATAAATATGAGTAAAGGAATAACTGAAGAGGCAAGTCAAATCACATGCAAAAAGATAATTCGAAACACAAATGTATTTTGTAAAGAAAGAACGATCATAGTACTTGCTGGGTGGTTATTATTATTATTATTATTATTACTATTATTATTATTATTATTATTATTATTGTAGACAAAACAAGTAGGCGTTTCTAACTAAAATTATAATTTGAACCTTAAATTCACGGTTAAACGAGGAATTGTCTTACACGTGTTCGGATGTTTTATGTTTCTGTTTTCGTGTACATTTTTCCAGTCAAAAGTAACATCAGCGGCGAAGTTTAAAAAATCGCAGACGAAATAAGTAAACGTTTCTAACTGAAATTATAATTTGAACTTTAAATTCACGGTTAAACGAGGAATTGTCTTACACATGTTCGGATGTTTATGTTTCTGGTTTTGTGTACATTTTTCCGCAAATCAGCAACATTAGGGGCAGAGTTTAAAAAATATCAGATGAAGAAAAAAAACAAACAAAACTAAGCGTTTCTAACTTAAATTATAATTTAAAACTTAAATTCACAGTTAAACGAGGAATTGGCTTTCACATGTTTTGATGTGTTATGTTTCAGTTTTTGTGTACATCTTTTATTGTCATCAGCAATACCATCAGAGGAGTAAAAAGAAAAACAAAAAAAAAGCAGGCGAACAAAGTAACAGTTTCTAACTGAAATTATTTTTATTATTGTCATTGTTCTTCTTATTATTACTATTATTATTTTTTATTATCATTTTTTTTCATTATTATCATTATTATTATTATAAATATTATTATTATAAAAAATACTTTTTTGATTATTGCTATTACTACTAATATTACTGCTAGTGGTAGTAGTGGTGGTAGTAGTGGTGGTATGTTTTTATTTCTACTGTAGCTGTAATGGTAGTTGTTACTTTTTGCTGTCATTGCTATTGTTGTTGTTGCTGTTATTATTATTGCTACCGATATTAGTGTTGCCATTAACAGTGTATATTATATTCCTACTGTAGTTGGTGGTGGTAATGCTGATAGTGGTGGTGATGGAGGAGAAAGGTCGGGAGGGGATCTTTGGCCTTGGTGGGGAACCCTCATAGAGATGATGTCTCGATAAAACTATCGCTGTTGGTGTAACCTAAAATTCACTAATCCATTAACGATGTGAATGAGGCTGGAACACGAAGGGTGTTGGAAAAGGAAATGTCAAAAAACCATGGACGGATGAGGAATGAAGAGTAGGGTGGGTATGCTTTGTAAGAAGTGAAGTACCAAATCTGGTGGATATATCCGAAATGTGAAGGAAGAATAGGAATCGAGAGGAGGAGGAGGAACTAGAAGTGTTGCGAATTTGGTATCCCACTTAAAACAAATTAAAATTAACAATAACAACCTACTTTCAGTGATCACAGGAGAAGAGATTGAATGGGTGGTTAGGAATGAAATGAATAACGAAAGTAAAATTGATGAAACTAGCTCTGATGAAAGAACTGAGAGAGTGGAAGTGCAGAAGGGAAATGTAAGCGATGATGGGAGGCGGACAACTGAGGAGGAATGGAATCCTATGGTTAGAGGAAGTAATGAGAAAGTTTGAAGGTTCTAAGGCAGATGAGATCATTGACTCTGAGACAATGGAACCAGTGAAAGGAGCAGATGTATGGAGAAGTAGTGATGAAGTTCGAACTTTGACTTCTGTAGAAAAATAAGTACTTCTCAAGTTAAGAGAGGTTCTCCTTAGAGACGATATCATAGAGCTTCAAAGTATGGAGAGTAGTGATAGGCGGAAGGTGAAAAACGAGGTAAAAATCGTTCAAGCAGTAATTCACGACATCATAAGAATGAACATATCGATTACGGAACTTAATAGGCTTCTGTATGCAGCGTCATACGTTATTGCGAATCGTCTTGGCTTATTACAGAAGAAAAAGAAAGAAATGAAGGATAGAAGTCCACACTGGCAGAGCAGGCTTGAAGAAAGTATTAAACGGTGGCGGAAAGATATTGGTTGAATCGAAGAAATAAGAACATGAGTTAAACTAGGATAGAAAGCTAAGGACGAGCTTGAAAAGAGGTATAGATTGCTGAAAAAGGGAACGATGAACGTTCTAACAATGCTGAAAGAGAAGAGATGTTCTTGGTATGAAAATTAGGAACTTTGTTGGAAAAGGTGTTGTGTTTTGGCAAAACAAACTTTCCGGAACAATCAGTCTCAGCTGTATAAAGAATTAAATGGTAGTAAACAGGGGGGGGGAATAACAACACTCCAAATGCAAAAGATGCAAGGAAGTTCTGGAGTGGGATTTGGTGTGTCGAAGGGCGATATAATGAGAAGGCTAGCTGGTTGGGAGAGGACAGAGAAAGGCTATCAGAAATGCAGCAGATGAAGAACGTTGAGATAACCATCGATGACATTAAGGCTGGCATACGAAGAATGACAGATTGGAAGGCACCTGGTCCAGATGGAGTGATGGGCTTCTGGTTTAAACAGTTTCCATGCCTTTATCCACTTATAGCTTCTGCCCTGCAAAGGATTGTATGGTCGGGAGATGTCCCTAGTTGGCTTGTGAAGGGAAGAACAACACTGATTAGGAAAGATCCTGCAACAGGAACAGATGCCAATAATTATAGACCAATTACATGTCTTCCATTGATGTGGAAACTTTTGACTGGACTATTTGCGGAGAAAATTTATGAACATCTTGAGAGTAATGGTGTTTTTCCTGACGAACAAAAGGGGTGCAAGAAAGGTTCAAGAGGTACTAAAGAGCAACTACTAATTAATAAAGCATTAATGCAGGATGCGGAGAAGAATCTGAGCGTAACATGGATCGATTACAGAAAGGCTTATGGCATGGTTCCTCATTTATGGATACGCTAAACATTATTGACGATGAAGGTTTCTGAGAATGTGGCAGGGCTTTTGGAGACAAATATGGCTCAATCGAAAACGGTGCTGACAGCAAACAAAGAGATGGGGCAGGTTGGCATTAAACGTGGAATATTTCAAGGATATTTGTTATCGCCACTTCTTTTTGTAATGATAATGATGCCACTGAGCATCCTCTTGAAGAGAGAAAAACTAGGCTATAACTTTGGATCTGGTGACAGACGCCTCAACCATCTACTATTAATGGATGATTTGACAATATTTGGTAGAAATGAAAAGGAAATGGACAGACTGGTAGAACTTGTGGGGACATACTCAGAAGACATTGGGATGGAGTTTGGGATTAGTAAATGTGCGGTTCTGGTGATGAAAACAGGAATAAAGGTTCATTCGAATGGAATAGTACTGCCAAATGGAGAAATCATGAAAGAAATAGAAGATACAGGATAAAAGTATTTGGGAGTGTTGGAGGAACTGAAGGAGAAAGTAAAAAGGAGTATCTTAGAAGAGTGCAACTAATTGCAAATCGAAACTATATGGAGGAAACCTATTAAAAGCAGTCAGTGTTTTGCTGACAAGGATTTGCATGCAATGGATATCAAAACAAGAAAAGTTTTAGCTATGTTTGGTATATTTCACATTCGAAGTAGCGTAGCAAGGCTGTATCAAAAGAGGAAAGACGGTGGGAGAGGAGTGAAAAGTGTAAAAGATTGTGTTAGAACTGAGATGTCTTTGAAAGAGCAAGTGGTTAGAAGTGAGGAGTGGATGCTTAAGCTTGTGGCCAATGAAGTGGGAGTATGTGAAACCAAGGCTGAGTATGTGAAACGTATGGATAGAGAAAGGGCAGAGGAGCATGCTAGGAATAAAATGCATGGAAGGTTCTTGCACGATCTAGCAGAAGTGGCTGATGAAAGATCATGGCAATTGCTTAGAGCTGGGTATCTGGCTAAAATTACTGAAACTTTTGTTTGTGCAGCACAAGAACAGGCATTAGGAACACCATTGTTCAAAAAAGTGATTCTAGGAGAGGAAGTTTCTGCAGAATACCGGATTTGTGGTAAGACCTCAGAGTCAATTGCGCACCTTGCAGTAGGGTGTATTGGATTGGCCCAGAGAGAGTACTTCAAAAGACACGATCGCATGGGACTCCGGATATATTGGGAGGCGTATAAGAGGGTTGGGGTGAAGTGTGTTGGAAAATGGTTTGAGGAGGAGCCTGATGAAGTGAGAACAAGTAAGGATGGAACGGTAGAGGTATGGTGGGACAAAAGTGTCATAACGACCAAACAATTGGAACATAATCGTCCGGATTTGGTCGTCGTAGACAAGGTCTCAAAATACTGGCAGATTGTAGACTTCTCAGTGCCCTAGGACAGGTATGTGAAAGAGAAGAATGAGAAGTGGAGCAGTTATGCTCCATTGGCCTTGGAGATAAGGCGTATACACGGGGTTAAAACACAAATAATCCCGGTCGTAGTTGGTATACTAGTAGTATCAAGTCGTCTTGAAGTACAATTGAAAAAACTACACATCCCCGATGTTTTAGGCGGCCTTCAGACCTCTGCAATTATAGGTACCATCAACATCCTTAGGAAAACCCGTGATCATTTAAGCTCCTGGTTTGAAGCCGGAATTAAGGGAAATGTTGTTGTTGTTATTATTATTATTATTATTATTATTATTATTATTGACACAGACCATTGGACCACTGATGTGCAGAGATTGGGTTCTAGAGGTGCGGAAGCATTTGTCTCTTTTAATCCTGTTTTAAAAGTGATCTTTTGCAGAAGAATGTATTATAGGATCGTTATTATTATTATTATTAGTGTTATTATTATTATTATTATTATTATTGATGCAGATAGGTTTGGACCGCTGACTTAGGGGGTCGGTGCTACCAACCTTCACTAAAATAAAGATGCATTTTGTCCCAATATACACCTAAGCATAGACGTGCAGAGAGCGGGTGCCAGGGGTGAGGAAGCATCTGTCTCTTTTAATCCTGTTTAAAAAGTGGCATGAGAATGTATTATAGGGTTGTGCCAACGAACTTGCTCATGAGCAACTCCATGGTAGCAGTGATAGCATCGTCAGCTGTACAGACTTTCTTCATTCAACAAATCACAACAAATACAATCACAGACTAAACAATTTTATTGATGCAAGAGCCAAGATAGTAAGTATGAAGTTCAAATCAGAAAAACAGCCGGAGAAAGATTCATTGACAAAACCCGGATGGAAAATAAGGCTAGAAACCCAAATAAACAAACATAAAAAAGAAACTAAAACGAGAAACAAGAAGAAAATTGAAAATGTGACTAGCAAATGGAATGTGACGTAAGGTTCTCTTGAGGAGTAGTTATTAAGCTACTCTTCAAGAGAACCTTACGTCAGCTGAATGTCAAGTGGCGCACTGCATTTAATATCCAACTGTTTACAGATGGTCCAATAAACATATTTACACACAAATCGTACAATAATATAATACTCTTCAAGAGAACCTGACTTTAACTGAATGTCAGGTGGAGCACACTCTCTACTTTCTTTCTTTTCATGTCATGAAAAACATTGGCATTTCATCATTTTTCCCTTTTAACTTTCTTTAATCCAACATAATTGGAAATACTGAGTTCTTGCCTTATAACATAATAACATCCAGCATAATTGGAAACACTATGTTCTTGCCTTATAAAATAGTAACAGTGAACCTTAAATCGTTTAGTGGGGATATTTACACACTTCATTGTTTTGCCTCGTATGTCTGCTTCTATATGACAATCTGCTGTCAGTGTCTAAAATATTTATAATAATGCCGTGATGTTCAGCAACCATAATAATTCTGTCCTAATTATCGTGGTACGATCCACTTGTTAACAAGGCTAATATTTACAAATACTCAATACTACGGGAAAACAGGGGACATAGTTTCAAATTACTTTTTGGTTGTAATTTATTTATAATCCATCCAGATATTACGTTTAACTCAGACTTGTTTGCTAAACTTGTCCATTTCGTTCCAGTGTGAATGATCATGTTTCACTAATTTTTTTCAGAAGAAGAAGAATAGCCACACATTTTTCATAACTATGGATTTTTCCCAGTGTGTTTTTTCATATGTCTTGTTAACTTTGATTTTTGGGAACAAGAATATCTACATATTTCACATGAATATGGTTTTTCCCCAGTGTGAGTTCTTATATGTGTCACTAAATTTGATTTATCAGAACAAGAATATCCACAAACTTCACAAAAATGTGGCTTTTCTCCAGTGTGAATTTTCAGATGTGTCACTAAATGTGCTTTTTGAGAAAACGAATATCCACACGTTTCACAAGAATGAGTCTTTTCTCCAGTATGAATTCTCATATGTCTTACTAACGTTGATTTTTGAGAATAGGAAGATCCGCACACCTCACAAGAATGTGGCTTTTCCCCAGTGTGAATTCTCATATGTATCAATAATGTTGATTTTTGAGAATAGGAATATCCACACACTTCACAAGAATATGATTTTTCCCCAGTGTGGGTTCTCATATGTGTCACAACATTTGATTTTACAGAAGAAGAATATCCACAAATTTCACAAGAATATGGCTTGTCGCCAGTGTGGGTTTTCATATGTGTCATTAAATGATATTTCTTAGAACAAGTATATCCACACACCTCACAAGAATGTGGCTTTTCACCAGTGTGTGCCTGCATGTTTCATTCAGATTTTTCTAGAACAAGATTATAAATGTACTAATAATAAGCTTGCAATTATTTTTCGAATTTAAATTTAAACGCATTCATTCAATTTTTCTGCAATTTTTTATTCTATTTATTTGTACCTTTGCATTTATTTGCACATTAATCAGCTATTTCACATAACATTCTCTTCGACATGTTTGATTTTTTTCATTATTTAAGAGAGTTTGTGGAATATCCTAAACAGTATATAGTCGCATAGATGTCTTTGTTTTCTTCCAAATAGAAGTCAACAGTTGTTTTTATAATTTTAAAGTAAACGCTAATTCATTATAATTCAATTAACGTGTTTAATCAGGAACATCTGTGAATAAAAAATAAAACAAAGTCAATATTTTAATATCGTGGATCAAATATTAGTTTTTGTTTGTTATAAATATAATAGGATAGACTTACAATTATTTTATCAATACATAAGAAAAATGAGCACATTGGATTTGTAAACGAGTATCTAGAAGTGTAACCCATCTTTAGTTTCAGAACAGTTTCCGATGGTTCGTTGCTCTAAACAGGTCTTGAGAAGTGACTAATTTGCAGTAGACAGAACAGTTTCCGATGGTTCGTTGTTACACACAAGTGCTGATAGGTGACTGGTTTGCAGTAGACAGTTCCATAGAGCAAAATATTCTTACCGTGTCGAGATGGAAAAAACATGCGAAATTTCTACAGAAAAGATTTAATATTTATGGAGCAATTTTGGTTTCTGATTGGTTGGTAGTAGAACCTGAATTAATTCGATTCGTCAGTTCCTAGCAGCATCGTTTATAAATAGAATCGTCCGACTGTGTGGGATCATACTCCCTTATACGACCAAAATATTGCAACAGAGTATGTGCTGGTCTGCGGAAATGTAGTCCAGTGATAACAAATTCCATATACTAGAGGCACAGACAAAGAAGCCAGGCACATATCGAAATAAGAGAAATTCAGCAACACTGTCTTTATTCAAAAGCATTGCAAGATAACACATTCCATAGACTAAACGCACGGACAAAACAGCGAGGCACATATCAAAAGAAGAGAACCCACGCTGTCATGAAGTATCCTCTTTGCTATTTTTACTGCGAACTTTACTGACGATTAAATTCAGGTAATGTCATTGGGAATTGTATTTATTTTACAAACCAAGTCTGACGAAAGTGCTGTAATATGTGGGGAGTTAAATTTGTGACAACATTTTAAGGAATTTATAAATTTAAAACATAACTCAAACCCCATACTGTTGTATTTTGTTAAGATAGACGGCAACATTTTGAGAGATGAGTTTATTGCAAACTTAAACTTAAAACAATTAGAATAAATTTTTTTTCAAACATAACTCCATCCTTCAACAATTTTCTTATATTTTCTTAAGTAAAAATACAAGCATTATTGTAACAACTGTTGACCAAAACAGATGATTGGTAAGAAAAAAGAAATCATTAATCACAATGTCCATAAGTCATTCTAATAAATTGGCAGATAATTTTCTATTAATATATTAATTCGCGAATATCACAAGTGAATCGTAATGCAGTCACAGAAAAGAACATTGTAAAAATAAATGAAATTCATTTGATTCAGTCAGGGAAATGACTGAGAAAGATTTAAATGTAACCTTCTTTAATTTTTTAAGGGAAAATTTCTAATGTTCTAATGAGTTAAAATGACTGGAATAGAGTAATGAGCTAAACAATTTGAATAACTATAACCTAATGCTTCAGTCAAGAAAACAGGAATTGCAAAGAATTTTTACTATTTTTTTTCACGCATTCTTAAGGTCGGTTTCTGATACTACTAACGTATCGGCTCTACTCCCTCTCCAAATCAGAAAGCAAAAAAAAAAAAAAAAAACGACAGGGTCACAAGTCTGCAAGCCTCCTCCGCCACAAAAATTAGAAACTACAAACAATTACATGTCTTGTTGATCACTAACTTGCCACAAAGGGGTTGCTCATTTTACATTAAATTTTTATCACACACCCTGAAATCTTAATTATTTATTGTTCTTATCAATTCTTTCTTTGTGGATATTTTTATAGGTTTTTGAAACGCAATAAGAAAAAAGAAGATTTTAAATTTGTAGAGGATAAACTATTCTGCATAGATTGCAAAGATTCACCAATATTTTTTCTACATTCCGTAACTGCTAATTGGTGATGGCCAATAAATGGGTGCCCATTTTATGTACACGTTATAAAAGAAAGTTACCTCGATTGTAAAATCTTAAAAATTGGATAAAACATCAAAAATCAAACATTATCCTCTATGTAAGTGTAAACAGAAAAAAGATTGTTTAAAATCTTAAAACAATTTAATATCGAAAAAGCAGTTTTGACCAACTTTGAATTAAATTATTATTATTGTAAATTGTTGTGTTTATGGTAAACATTATTATTTTCTCAGAAATCACACAATGTTTACTTAAATAAACAATTTTTTACAGAAATCTAAATGTCACATGGAAAATATTACTTAAAACATATACATTTTGTACTAAAAACTTATATCGGACTCAATATGTGGAACCAATTTTTTTCTTTAGTGAATTACAATAAAAATGTTTTTTTGGTACTAGTGCACTTATCGATCCATGCTGAAATAACGTTATTATTTAGAATGCCATTCTTAACATAGGGAAGGGGAGGGTGTTTTGTACTTATTCTGAATTTTAACCTTAAAATTAAAAACAGATGGTGTTGTTTTACAATTTGTCACTGTGCAGAGGTAGACAACTCTAGTTTACTGAGAGATTCATTTTTTTCAGCTCATAAATGAGAACGCGATGTTTTTTTGTTTTTTTTTAATCCAAACATTAAAAAAGTAAAGGTGCGACGATTGTTTTTTTAATGTAAAACAGCGCCAAACAGATATAACAAAACTTTAATAAAACTTGAAAGCACTATTAAAAAAAATAAAAAATAAAAAAATAGCGCGGATCAATAAGTGCACTGACACTTTTTTTTTATATTTAAGACTATTTTACACCATATAGAATGAGATTGTTTGAATGTCAAAAAGAAACAAAAAAACGTACCTTTCATTCCAAGAATTAAATGAAAAAGATTGGATTGGAATATTTTTTTACATATATATTTAAGATTATTTTAAAACATGTTGAATAGAATTGTTTAAATGTCTAAAAAAGAAAAAAATACAACTTACCTTTCTTTCAAGAATTCAATAAAAAAAATAAGTGAAATGTTTTTTGTTTGTTTTTAGTTAATCGACACACCTTTTGTTTTGTGTGTCCAATTCATTAAGAAATAAAATATATGAAAATATAGAAGAATCAAAATAAAAACATGAAGACCACGAGTTAAACGTGAAATTATTTGAAAAAAAAAAAAAAAAAAACTGCTAAAGAACTATTAATAATTGAGGTCATCGTAATACGGTGAAACCATTATTTTGTTCCTCGCGTAAAAAATGTCCGTGCATTAGTTAAGTGTGCCGAATCGTTTTGTTTTTATTCTTTCATAATATATTTCACTTGAATACATGTTAACGATAAGTAAAGACAATTGACAATAAAAAAGGAAACTTGTTTTGTTTTTAGTAAATCGATACAACTTTTTGTTTTGTGTGTCCAATTCACAATGAAATAAAATATATGAAAATATAAAAGAATCAAAATTAAAAGATGAAAAAAGCGATTTAAACGTGAAATTAGTTAACGAGAAAGTCAACTTAAAGAATCATCATAATACGTTGTAATCATCATTTGGTTCCGCGTGTCAAAATATATTCATATAAACATATTTCACTTTAGCTGTGAAGACATAGGTGTATAAGAATTTTTGTGGGAATTTTTGACACCCCTAACACGAAACTGCGAATAAAATATAAAAAACTCGTAATTTCTCTTTTAAAAGTGGATTGTTTATTTTCTTTATGGATCATATTTCCAAAATAAACAATTAAAGTTGTATAAAAAGTAATAGAAATATATATATATATTTTTTTTTAAAACAGTAGTGAAAATAATTGAATTTTGCGAGTTCAGTATTTTTCAATTTCTATCAAAAGTTTTCTTTTGATTCAATTTTTAACGATATTTTCAGGGTCAATTTGAAATTTTATGCTCTTTCCAATAAACCGGTTATAATATTTTAGGCAAACGTTGTTTTTTTTTATTGAAATGTGTATTAAAAAGTAAATAATTAATTTATGTCTATTAAAAAGTAAATAATTAATTTTGAAATGTCTATTAAAAAGTAAATACTTAATTTATGTGCCAAAGTTTTATATATCACAAATTGAAGAGAAAAGATCAATAAATAATATATTCTAATTCAAAACAAAATAAAGAATAGTTTTTTTTGGAAATTTGCCTGTAAAGTCCGAAGTTTCAAATTAAAAAATTAAAAAAAACCCACTTGTTTGTATTTTTTATTTTTAAATGAAACCTTGGTCCTTTCTCGTTTAATTGAAAAAAAAGTTAGGGTTTGAATTACATTTTTCGAGTAGTTATAAGCTTGGAAAGACAGGGGTCGAATTAATTCACGCCCATATTTTGAAATGCCTATTAAAAAGTAAATAATTAATTTATGTGCCAAAGTTTTATATATCACAAATTGAAGAGAAAAGATCAATCGATAATATATTCAAATTTAAAACAAACAAACAAAAAAAGAATAGTTTGTTTTTTTTATGGAAAAGTACCTGTAAAGTCAGAAGTTTAAAAAACACATGTTAATAATTGAACGATAAGTAAAAACAACTGGACACATGTGTTTATTGAACGCTGCTATTAGTAAGTTGGCAGATTTGCCGTTTAGTTGTATAAATATCCTCAAAACAGGTAATTATTGAAAATGTGATCATCGTTATTAAAATTTAATTTAAACTAACCACGTTGTTTTGACAAATAAAAAAGAAAATGCAAGATGAAGTTTTAAAATGATTAAATATGTTTTATTTTATAATTTAACATTAAAAACATTGAACAACAAAATGGAATTTTTGGGCACTTATGTATTTTTTGTTACTGTGCTAAAATAATAATGTTATTATTTTGAAAGTCATTCTTAACATAGGGAGGATATTTTATAACTAGTCTGTGCTTTAGGTGTGTCAGAAATTTCGTGAAAATAGTGAATAATTCCACCCCATCTTTCCAAGCTTATAACTCCTCGAAAAATGTAATTCAAGCCCTAATTTTTCTTTTTCAATTAAAGGAGCAAGGACCAAGGTTACATTAAAAACAAAAACAAAAAAAAAAAAAAACAACGTGTTTTTTAAAAAAAAAAAGGTTTTAAACTTCGGACTTTACAGGTAAATTTCTAAAAAAAAAAAACAGTTCTTTTTTTGTTTTAAATTTGAATATATTATTTATTTACCTTTTCTCTTCAATTTGTGATATATAAGACTTTGGAACATAAATTAATTATTTACTTTTTAATAGACATTTAAAAATGGGAGGCGTGAATTATTCGACCCCCTGTCTTTCCAAGCTTATAACTCCTCGAAAAATGTAACTCAAGCCCTAATTTTTTTTCAATTAAAAGAGCTAGGTTCCATTAAAAAAAAGAAAAAAACAAATAACGTGGTTAAAAAAAAAGGTTTTAAACTTCAAACTTTACAGGTAAAATCCTAAAAAACATTACGTTTTTTTGTTTTTGTTTTAAATTTGAGTACATTATTTATTGACATTTTCTCTTTAATTTGTGAGTAAATAAATTATTTACTTGTCGGTGAGTAAATTAATTATTGACTTTGTAATAGAAACTTGAAAATGGGGGGGGGGCGTGAATTTAAAAAAAAAATGTCTAAAATATTATATTCGGTTTATTGGAAAGAACATAAAATTTCACACTGCCCCTGAAAATATCGTAAAAATAGAATCATTAGAAAAATTTTGAAACATTTTTAAAGTTTAAAAAATGAAAAATATTGAGTTCGGAAAATTCATTACTGTTTTAAAAAATATATATTTCTATTACTTTTAAAACAACTTTAATAGTTTATTTTGGAAGTATAATCCATAAAGAAAATAAACAACCCACTTTTAACGGAGAAATTACGAGATTTTTATATTTTATTCGCAGTTTCGTGTTAGGGGTGTCAAAAATTCCTACAAAAATTCTGATACAACTATCTGTGCTCACACCTTACAGTAAAAAAAATATATATATCGTGAAACTTAAATTTAACCTGAAAAAAAAAAAAACATTAAAAAATAACGTGATATCTAAAACGCATAAGCACCAAATTTTGGTTTAATTTTACAGTAGATATTGTTATCGGATGTATACGATGGAAAATGGTACCGTGCTATTTTTAGGGTTTTTTTTTTCAGTTTAAATTCAAGTTTCACGATGTCTTTTTTTTTTTTTAAATCTTTTTATTATAAGGTGGTAGCGGAGAATAGTTACAATTTACAAGTTATTTATTTATTCCTTGTATCTAAGTGGTACGAGCTTCTTTAGCATAGCGTTAAGTTTAACATCTGTACTTCCAGTTTTTGTTCTTTTTCGGTGGAGGAGAAGTCCTTCACGACTGAGACATTTTTTTTTTTTTTTTATACCTTTTCTTCACGTTAAAAAAAACGACCCTGGTGTCTAACTCTGTCCCGTGAGGAGGCATTGCAAATAGGTACAATAGCGTTGTTGCCAAAGTATAAAAATATTTAAATCCAAAAAAAGGGCCAAAAAAGGCCAAATTGATAATGGTAGTCAAATTTTCATAAACAAAAAAAAAGCTAAATTGAACATTTAAATTCTTAAACGAAATAACAGAAAATGTGTGCGTAAATGTAAACATTCATATGAATTTATTTGTGCTTTTGTCGATTAATCATGTTTTAAACTTACATGTTTCAAGTGAAAACATTATTACGTACTTACGTGTCTTTTGTCGATTAATCATGTTTTAAACTTACATGTTTCAAGTGAAAACATTATTACGTACTTACGTGTCTTTTGTCGATTAATCATGTTTTAAACTTACATGTTTCAAGCGAAAACATTATTACGTACTTACGTGTCTTTTGTCGATTAATCATGTTTTAAACTTACATGTTTCAAGCGAAAACATTATTACGTACTTACGTGTCCGTTTGAAATTAGCATGAATTAAAATAAATAAATAACAGTTCATGATGTAGAATCATTTCTCTTTAAAGAATACTCGGATATCTTAGAACTAAGTGAAACTAACTTGTACTCCTTCATCTCCTCTGACCACTTTTACATGCCTGGTTATCATTCTATTGCAGTGCTTAAAATAGTACACGAGTTTTCCATCATTTTCAACGACAAAATTAATTTACTAACGATAAAATTTTCCCAAATTTTAAAGTAATTTTCAAGGAAGAATTATTCGAGCAAATCCCTTAATTGAAGGTTTAATTGGGATTAGACCTTCAATTAAGTAATTTTAAGTAATTTTCAATGAAGAATTCCTTAATTGAAGGGTTAATTGGGATTAAACTGAAGTATAAATGTTGCTGAAGTGTTGATTGAAAATATTTTGGAAAAATTAAATTGATCCTTGAAAAAAAAATCCTCAGTCTGGAAGGATTTCTCCTTCATTAAATGAGGACAGATATTGCACATTGATCTAGTTGAATTTAATGGAGGTTCGAGATGGTTGAAACTTAAGTTTTATCAAGCTATTAAATTTTACAAAATTGGTCATTAACTGATTTAACTTCCAGGTGTGACGAGAATGGATTGATTTTAAATGATCTTTTAATTATAAACTAATTACTTTGAAGGGTTTCTCAATTCGAAAAGAATTTGGTAATGATCTAAGAATTAATTATCTTTAATAATAAATTACTTTAAAAATTGAAATATATTCTGAATTTTAAGAGAAACTAATTATGAAATGAAAAAAACTTGGGATGTTTCTGAATTTCATTGCAAAAAGTGGGTTAGATCGAAGGAAATTACTGTAATGATGAATCAAATGCTCTGAAGTGTTTTAAATATTGAAAGAAAGTTTATTATAAACGAAAAAGGTGTCACGATTTAACTAACAAAGGACACAACCGTTCTTCTTTATGTCAGTGTAAAATAAGATATAATGCGGCAATAATAAGCTTCCTAGGAATTATAGGAAAACTGTTTTCCTAGTCAGAGAATTGTTAAACATTTAATCTGAAACCAAGAATAAAATGTAGCTTACTGGTTTCTTAAAGCTGAACATTTTTCATGGTATGACGTCAATAACGTTATTTATGCAAAGGAAAACAACTGTGACATTCTTATTATCGATTTATATGAATATTAAAAAATCTTATTACCGATTTATATGAATATTTAAAAATCTTATTATCGATTTATATGAATATTAAAAAATCTTATTACCGATTTATATGAATATTAAAAAATCTTATTATCGATTTATATGAATATTAAAAAATCTTATTACCGATTTATATGAATATTTAAAAATCTTATTATCGATTTATATGAATATTTAATAATCTTATTATCGATTTATATGAATATTAAAAAATCTTATTATCGATTTATATGAATATTAAAAAATCTTATCGATTTATATGAATATTAAAAAAATATTATTATCGATTTATATGAATATTTAAAAAATAACCAAATGTTAAATAGAAATGCATAAATGAAATAACGCAATTATTTTTATGTTGAGGAAATGATTTTATTTGCAATTTTTTATGCTGTTTCAAATTAAGAAATATTTGAAAAATGAATTTAAAAAATAAAAAAAAGCAAAATTTCACAAAATATTTGAAGCATTAAATCAGTTTGACGTTGGTAAATTGTGCAAGGGGTGTAGTCTGTTTTATGGATGAGAGGACACTGTTCTTTTAGTTAACTGCTAATAGTCTGTTATTACTTTCTTTGAATACTTAATAAACTAATGTGATTTTTCAGAGAAATAATAATTTAAACGTGTTTTAAAAGTTTATTCTACAACTAAATATATAACATTTATTGTAGTGACCACTTAATTTGACCGGAACAAATCTCTGGAAGAGACATTCTAATAGCAATCACCGTTTTCAACACGTACACGTTTGAAGAGCATGTAAAGAGACAATATCGTGATTTGCCCATTCGCATAGGGGGTCCTTGAGATTCTTAGGCAGCGGTGAAAAACTGAGCTACTACTAACATTATTTCTCAACCCATTTTGTTTGGGGTTCACAATTCATGTGGTATTTTATTGTATCACACCTATTTTCATTTAAAAAATTCCAGAATCAAATACTCTGTAATGTTAACAACGTTTTTTTACGTCATTTCGTCAATTGTTTATTTGTACACGATATTTATTACAATTACAGAATTATGAATATACTGTGTGCAAAAATATTGTCTTTGGTTATTTTACGAATACCAAAATATTGACGTAATGTGCAAGTAATCTGGTGTTTGCAGTCATTTTGTCATTTTCCTAAAGGTTTAATTGTATAATATAGATATTTTCAATTGTTTTTTCACACTTTAATCACAAAAACATGAATATTCAATTTTTATTTCACAAAACTTTAATCACAAAGACGTGAATATTTAATTGTTTTCTTCATAACACTTTAATCACAAAACATGAATATTCAATTTTTATTTCACAAAACTTTATTCACAAAAACATGAATATTATATTGTTTTTTTTCACAACACTTTAATCACAAAACATGAATATTCAATTTTTATTTCACAAAAACATGTTTTTTCATAACACTTTAATTACAAAAACATGAATATCCAATTGTTTTTAATAACAAATTAATCACAAAAACATGAATATTATATTGTTTTTTTTTCCATAACACATTAATTACAAAAACATGAATATTCGCTGAGAGCAGTGAATGCTGTCATTGTGTGCAGAATATGCTTTTTGGTAATTTGTTGATTTTATAGGAAAAACATCAATAATGACAAATTATATACTTTTAATTTCTTTTTATTAGACTATTCTTTTCTACAACACCAAGGAAAATGTTGTTTTTTTTAAATCTTTTCAGACACATTGAATAGATTCCTCAATATAGATTTTCAATCTAAGTCTGTTTTATAATAAAAATTCTTAGCTTTTATTACTTGTGGCAAGAAAATCCACATACATCAAAGTAATTAATGTGGCTTTTTCTGCAAAGTGTGTCCTCATATGCATCACTAAATTTGATTTTCGAGAAAAAGAATATCCACAAACTTCATTGAATATGACTTTTCCTTTTTTTATATTCTACTTTTGTTAGTTTGAAGAGATCTAGGGGCTCCTTTCTGGGGCTAACACTTGATTCTATTACAGTTTAAATTTATATCCGAGGGCTCTTTTAACAATAGACACTGTTCCCTTTATGGCTGCTATCTGTATTTCCTCACCGCTTGGTTTCCCAGGGATTGGTTCTAAGTATATATATTATTCCTTAATTGGAATTCATTTTTTTAGATTTAAATTGGTTGATTTTACAGGAACAGCATTAATATTGACAAAATGTATACTTTTAGTTTCTTTTTTATTTTTATTAGACTATTCGTGTACAACACCAAGGAAAATGTTTTTTAATCTTTTCAGACACATTGAATAGATTCCTCAATATAGATTTTCAATATAAGTCTGTTTTATAATTAAAATTCTTAGCTTTTATTACTTGTGGCTTTTAATATGTATTAGTAAATGCCATTTACAAAAACAAAAATATTCATATTTGCTGTGAGATTTCTCAAATGTGGAAATAAAAGAATATCCACACTTCACACGAATGTGGCATTCCCCTAATATGTTTCAGTAAAGTTAATTTATGTAAACAAAAAAATAACATTTGCAGTGAGAAGACTCTACTCTCCTTTGCATTTTTTTTTATTTTTGTCTCATTTGTACAAAATGTTTAGTAAGTTTTGTGATGGAAGTTTTGTTCCACTGTTTTTGCCTTCTGGTGTTCATATACAATCTTAACGTTTGGATACTTTGCTCATCCATTATGGCTTGGTTTCGGTGGTAAATCTCCGAGAAACCAATATCATTTTCTACTTGAAACAAATGCAACCTTGGTGACAATGGATTCTGTACATTATTTTGTATAGTGTCAGCATTTTGTTTTAGTATTATGATCATCATAGAATGATAAAGGCTTCATAAACACCTTTAAAAGATGTGTGGTCTCAGTGTCAGTAAATGTGATTTTTTAACACAAAAAAATCCACACACATCAAAGTAATGTGGCTTTTCCCGCAGAGTGTGTCCTCATATGCATCACTAAATTTGGTTTTCGATAAAAAGAATATCCAGACTTCACTAGAATGTGGCTTTTCCTTTTTTATATTTTACTTTTGTTAGTTTGAAGAGATCAAGGGGCTCCTTCCTGAGGCTAACACTTGATTCTATTATAATTTAAATTTATATCAGAGGACCCTTTTAAGGATAGACATTGTTCCCTTTATGGCAGCTATTTGTATTTCCTTACATCTTGTTTTCCCAGTATTTCTGAAGGTTTTTTATTAGTGCAGTTGCTCCCGTCACAACTGATAAATTTCTTATTTCTTTCAGTGACAATGTTGTTTTTAGATCATTTTCTACGTCCTGATATTTTTTTATCTTTTCCCATTCAGTAAAGCCACACACCATTAAAGCCAAAGTCATTTGGAACTGTGACGTCGATAATGAGTGCAGTTCTTTCGGGCTTGTTCCATATTACTATATCTGGTTTGATGGCCTTGTCTTTTATATATCTGCCTACCTGTATGTCTTTGTTGTATCTTTTATGTATGCCTGTCTGTATGCTTGTCACTTTTCCGTTTGATGCTATCGGTGGTGGTTCATGTTCCCAGACGTTCGAAGACCTATCTAGTTGCATCTCTCCACAGATCTTCCAATGTAAGTATCTACATGTATTGTTGTGGCGAGCAGTGTAATGACCATCGGCTAGAAGGATCTTGCATCCAGATATTAGGTGGCTTGGGCTTTCAACAGCTGAGTGACAGAATCTGAATTGGTCGAGTTTTTTCAGACCAACCATTTTCTTAAATCCATTTGTGCGTAAGCCTTGGTATTGTGTAGCTATAATTAATCATTCTTCATCAAATGGAAATTTGTCACTTTTAAGCCATTGTAGTGAGGCCTCCTTGTCAATGTAGCTCTGGTTCAGTTCTTCCATGACCCTGCCTACTCTCTTCTTTCTTTATGGTGCACTTAGCGCATTTGTCAAATCCAAACTCCATGAAGATGTCCTCTGTATAATTTTTAACAATGCCTATCAGAGAGACAAGTTGTTTCTTAGATTCTGCATAGAGTTTCATTACTCTTTTATTTTCTTCTTTCTTTCTGCCTATGCTGAGATTATATCCAGCATCGGATCGTTTAAGTATCTTACTTAATGGATCCATTGTGAGGCAGAAAAGAAGTGGTGAGAGGCTGTCTCCCTGGAATATTACTCGCGTGATCTTTATGTTTGGGGTCTGTATCCTTCCTTGCGTGTGCTGTAATGTAATTGAGGTGCACCATCTGGTCATTTGTTTTTGAAGGAATGATGTAATACCAGTGTGCACATTGTACAACTCCAAACAGCGAAGTATCCAGGAATGAGGTATACTGTCAAAGGCCTTTTTGTAATCAATCCAGGCCATTGACAGATTTCTTTGTCGTCTCTTGCAGTCTTCTAATATAGTTCTGTTTACAAGGAGTTGGTCTGTTGTGTCTAGCTTTTTCCTCGTATACCCCCTCTGCTCACTTTCAAGGTAATCACTAGCAATGAGATGGTCGTATGTTGCATCGGCGATTATCCCTGTTAGGAGCTTGTATGTTGTTGTGAGGTAGCAGATTGCTTTATATTTGCAAGCCATGTGGGTGTCCTCATTTTTGGGAATAAGTGATGTACTGCCTACAGTAAGCCACTCAGGCGGTTATTCCTCTCCACTAATGATTCTATTAAATGCGTTGGCATAGTGATGATGAAGTGCGCTCAGTTTTTACAGCCAGAAATTTGGTATTTGGTCTGTTCCTGGGGTCTTTAAATTACTGCATTGAGCTACCTTCTTACAGACAGCTTCCTTGGTAATTTTTAGAGCTGGCATCTTTTCTTTCTCTTTGTTCTCCTCTTTGATGGTATTTATCCAGTTGTTTTCTTTATGTACTTCAGTGTCCTCATAGAGTGGCCTTTAGAAGTTTTCAACTTCTTCTTGTGTTGGTGGGGAGCTCACCTTTATTTATTCTTTAACGAGGCTCCTGTAGACCATTCTTGGGTTTGTTGCAAAAAGTTTATCCTTTTTGCTTCAAAGTTTTTGGTTTATTTTTTATTTGTGCAACTAAGGCTTTTCTTTCAGCCTGATGTTCTGCCATCTTTGCTTTTAGCTGTGCTGGGTTTTTGGAGGGAACAGTAAGTTTTCAATTTATTCACCTTCTTATTTAGTTTTTTGCATAGGGTTTCCCAGGATAGGAATGCATATATCTGGGCAGTATCCTTTCAGAGTTTATCTATTTTCTGCTGGAGTTTTCGTTTTCAGGCTGGATTATATGATTTAGCCTTCATGTTTCCTCTTTTACTCTCTTGCTGTTGGGGTAAGTTTTAACTGAATAAACTAAGCTGCCCCGTATATTGTATGATTTATTTCACTCAGCGGTGCCTTAATTGGAGTGATTCTTTCGAAGGCATCGTTGACTTTTGAAACAAGCATCTTGAAGGATTTATTCATAATAATTTTTACCAATCTGGGCTGATCTTCAACAGCCAGACCTCGTGCTATTTCTATCCTGTTGGCCAGCTCTTCCTCTAGTTCCAACTGGTTCGCGTACAGTGTTACATCTTCAAGTGGAACATACTGTTAGCATGTCTGCCCATATTTAAATTGTTTTGGGTCTGTTGGGAATGATCCCTGGGGAGATGTTTCATTATTTGATGGAGTGACACATCGGATATATTAACGGTTTGCTTTTGGTAGGCATGTAAAACTTGGACTAAGGTAGCGGTGTCAGGTGAGAATATGTTGTAGTGTCTTCTTGCTTGGTTTGGCACATCATGCTATAGGGAGGGGGATTGCTGATTTGACAAATGAGGTTTTTAGCCATTTCATGGATATTTTTTTAGTTGGGACATTTGCTAAACAGGAAAGACATTGTTCCTCAAAGAATTAGACTTCTGACATGTTAACTTTTCCTTCTCAATCCTCTTCTTGTTTGGGAAGTAGTACTTAAACATATTTTGCCATTTCTTACAACTTTTTGCGAATTTTTGATATTTTATATTTGCGTATTCCAAGGACCAAATCAATGTCCATTTTTCTCCCTATTCCACTGGCTTTGGGCAAATTCAGCAGTGTGAAATTTGGTGAAATCAATCGCTGCTTCACTAAAATCTTTCTTAATGTACTCTCTAAAAAATTTTTAAGAGATATTTATGTATTGTAGATAAACTGAAAGTAAATTCTTAGTTGTAGTTAGTGCTGTTTTTTCTTTTGTCAAGGGATAAGATTTTAATTGAGCCACAAATACTTTGTTTTTTCCTCCCCCATTTTTCACAACTTGAATATGCAAAACAGTGAAAAATAATTTTCGTCTCCTCAATATACCACTATACTTGGTTATCGTCTCTTTTGCTAGTAGTCTTTCTTTTCTCTTGCCGGATTTCAGGACTAGAATTTGACTTGTCTGGTGGAGTGTCCAGCTTAGTGTTGTTACTTGTGGAAACATCACTAGGAGAAGATGCACCGTTATTTATCTCATATAACCCAGTACCTAGCAATGCTTATGGGACTATTTTGTTCTGAACGACGCCCTGCCTGTTTGTTGATTTAGTTTTATTTTGCATTTTCATTTAAATTTTAATATATCATTAGTGTTTAGATGAAATTGAAAGTATCATCATACCAGAGTTCCTGGTAAACCGCTATACAGAGAGACTGAAACCCGAGTTTGGTGCCTAGTATGCATTCAGTTCTCCCCAGTGTGAGTTCTCATATGACTCAATAAATTTGATTTTTGAGAACAAGAATACCCACAAACTTCACAAGAATGTGGCTTTTCCCCAGTGTGAGTTCTCATATGTGTAACTAATGTTGATTTTTGAGAACAAGAATACCCACACACTTCACAAGTATGCGGTTTTTCTCCAGTGTGAGTTCTCATATGTGTAACTAATGTTGATTTTTTAGTAAAAGAATATCCACAAACTTCACAAGAATGTGGCTTTTCCCCAGTGTGAGTTATCATATGTTTCACTAAACTTGATTTTTCAGTAAAAGAATATCCACACACTTCACAAGAATGTGGCTTTTCACTGGTGTGAGTTCTCATATGTCTCACTAATGTTGATTTTCGAGTACAAGAATATCCACATACTTCACAAGAATGTGGCTTTTCCCCAGTGTGAGTTCTCATATGTGTAACTAATGTTGCTTTTTCAGTAAAAGAATATCCACACACTCTACATGAATGTGGCTTTTCTCCGGTGTGAGTTCTCATATGTTTCACTAAATTTGATTTTTCAGTAAAAGAATATCCACACACTTCACAAGAATGTGGTTTTTCCCCAGTGTGAGTTCTCATATGTGTAACTAATGTTGATTTTTCAGTAAACGAATATCCACACACTCTACATGAATGTGGCTTTTCTCCGGTGTGAGTTCTCATATGTCTCACTAAATGTGATTTTCGAGTAAAAGAATATCCACATACTTCACAAGAATGTGGCTTTTCCCCAGTGTGAGTTTTCATATGTCTCACTAATGTTGATTTTTCAGTAAAAGAATATCCACACACTCTACATGAATGTGGCTTTTCCCCAGTGTGAGTTCTCATATGTGTCACTAATGTTCCTTTTTTAGTAAAAGAATATCCACACACTTCACAAGAATGTGGCTTTTCTCCGGTGTGAGTTCTCATATGTGTAACTAATGTTGATTTTTCAGTAAAAGAATATCCACACACTTTACAAGAATGTGGCTTTTCCTTCATATGTTTATTCATATTGTAACTAAATTGCTCCTGGAGCAAGATTATCACTACCAAGTTATAAACAAATTTTAATCAGGAGTTGTTGATGCAAGTGAGATTTTATGCTAAAGAAATTTCAATTTCTATCACTTAATTTATTTGATAAGAGATATTTCCTTGTGTAAAAGTTAAAATAGTCTCTTTTGTAAATTATCATTTTTTTCTGAAATGTTACATTCGATATCTATGATTTATGAAAACATTAAACAAAAATTTCACAAATTGAAATATGTGTGATGTTCTTATCACGATTTGCTAAACAATCCAGATGAAATAACTCTTCACACATATATGTCTAATAAAGTTGTGTGCAGACGTTTTTGTTATCTGCCACGTAAGGAAATAATTGTGTATAGAATACTGTTTAAGGAGGAAGATCATCCCCTAATATTCATTAAACACATTCAAGCAGGAACATCTGCAAATAAAAAATAAATTAAATTAAATATTTTAATGTCATTGTTTATTTTAATCGTGCCAACAAAACAAGAAACATAACTTTATAAAACATTTAAAAATCACAGAAATAAACACTTAATTTACATTCATATTGTTTAGATGTAAAATACTATTCATAGTATTTTTTAATAGATAAAGGGATTATGACATTAATAAAGGAAAATAAACAATAATATGGTAATAATTTGTAGAAACAATAAACATACAATTACCATAGTTGCTACTGATAATAATAAAAATATATTGATGACAATAGATATATAATAAGTTTCTATTACAGGAACGTGAATTAAAATACTCAGGAAATTAAAGTTAATAATACAAATCAATATATAATCTAGTTACTTAGCAATGGATACTAATATGGTCTTTTAAAATAGCTTTCATTTTAAGTCATATGTGTGGAAAGATAGCCGCTTATTCATAATGTATTTGCTATTACACTGGATATTTTCCTAACATTACATATTTATTAATACTCATTATAATTTAATGCAACAGAATTAGGTTCTTATTTTTTTACTTTTTATTTTTAGAAATCAACAGTTTTTTCATTCAACAAATTTTTTAATCCCACGCTTTTGAATGCATTATTATCATTTCCATATTTTATTATACAAATGATATAAACAATTTGATTATCGCAATCTTATTTATTTTAATTAAAGTCTGGTAATACATATTCGTATACATTATATTCTTATTATTGTATATATTCTTAGTAGTTATTTTAAATTTTATAAATATAATTTCTTAATTTTTTTACATTCAAGAAATTGTTACTAGCATTCAACGAATTATTTCATCCAACTTTTTTAGCATATTTTATTTATTCATATATATCTTTTAAAATTTTTTAATGATTTGTATCTTAATTATTTTCACCTTATAATAGTATAAATTATTAAAATGTATCAATGTTGAAAGCTTAGTAATAATTTAAATATGGCCTGTTAAATTCAACTATTCAACTCATCGTCTACGAACTAATCTTCTCTCTTTCTTCTGCATATTAATTATTTTCACCTTCTAATAGTATAAATTATTAAAATATATTAATGTTGAAAGCTTAGTATGAATTTAAATATGGCCTGTGAAATTCAACTCTTCAACTGCTCGTCTACGAATTAATCTTCTCTCTTTCTTCTGCATATTAATTATTTCCACCTTCTAATAGTATAAATTATTCAAATGTATTAATGTTGAAAGCTTAGTATGAATTTAAATATGACCTGTGAAATTCAACTTTTCAATTCATCGTCTACGAACTAATCTTCTCTCTTTCTTCTGCATATTAATTATTTTCACCTTCTAATAGTATAAATTATTAAAATGTATTAATGTTGAAAGCTTAGTATGAATTTAAATATGGCCTCTGAAATTCACTCTTCAACCTATCGTCTACGAATTAATCTTCTCTCTTTCTTCTGCATATTAATTATTTTCACCTTCTAATAGTATAAATTATTAAAATGTATTAATGTTGAAAGCTTAGTATGAATTTAAATATGGCCTGTGAAATTCACTCTTCAACCTATCGTCTACGAATTAATCTTCTCTCTTTCTTCTGCATATTAATTATTTTCACCTTCTAATAGTATAAATTATTAAAATGTATTAATGTTGAAAGCTTAGTATGAATTTAAATATGGCCTGTGAAATTCAACTCTTAAACTCATCGTCTACAAGCTAATCTTCTCTATTTCTTCTGCATATTAATTATTTCCACCTTCTAATAGTATAAATTATTAAAATGTATTAATGTTGAAAGCTTAGTATGAATTTCTTCTGCATATTAATGCTGACTCACACATTCCAATTCTGTATGGCAGAACCTGCATTCGTTGTCATTACTGATACTTGCCATTTTCTTGAATGCATTGCTCATCAATCCCTGGTCTTGAGCAGCCATTATAACCCTTTCCTCATCGTGGTGTAGGGCTCCCCTTTTGAGCTGAAAAATGCTTAATATAAATTTAAATATTACCTGTAAAATTAGCCTATTCAACTCATGGTCTACGAACAACTTCTTAGTTCTGCATATTAATGTTGTATCTATAACCAGTAGATTTATTACTGTCTTTTAAACCTTTTTAATTTGTTTTAAAATTACTTTTCCTTAACTTTTTTTTTTACTTGATTTGGATATTTATATCTTTTAAACTTTTTTAATTCGCTTTAAAATTACGTTTCCTTTTTGAACAAAGAAAAAATGAACATTTTCTTTTTTTCTATTTCTTCTTGTGTATTTCTCAATATGTCAATCCTATTATTCCAAACCAATGAAGAAAAATATTTGTTCATCTCTAATTCAGCTTAACATATTTTTTAAAACATAAACGTGTTTAATGTTTTATATTTAATATTAGTAAGACAAAATATTTAAATTATTATTAACATACAAAAACATTAAACCTATATCATTTTGGTTTTCAACTAAACATTTGATAACAATACAACTAGCACATATAGATTAATATTTTCCTCGCTTGGGACGATTGCATTTTCTATTTCTTCTCGTGTATTTCTCAATGTGTCAATCCTATTATTCCAAACCAATGAAGAAAAATATCTGTTCATCTCTAATTCAGCTTAACATATTTTTAAAACTTAATCACATGTAAGATCAGCACATTTAATAATAAATCTATAAAAATGGTTTTATATTTAGAAAGTTAATTCTGTTTCCTATTTTTAAGGAATATAGTTTTTAGAGATTTTATAGTGAATTGTTATAGCCAATGAAAATGGACAGAGTAGAGTTCCACGTCTACAGCTTTGAAGTGAAAGGTATTGGAATATGATGATGTATTATAACGAGGTACCTGAACAGTGAATTAATTAACACTAGATCAACAAGTCAAACGAGCACAAACTTGTCATTATTATTGATTTTTTGGTTGAATAAAATATTATTTAATATGATTATCATTATTATTGAGTTTTTTATTGAATTAAATATTATTTCATATGATTATCATTACTATAAAGTTTTTTATTGAATTAAATATTATTTCATATGATTATCATTATTATTGAGCTTTTTATTGAATTAAATATTATTTCATATGATTATCATTATTATTACGTTTTTTATTGAATTTAATATTATTTCATATGATTATCATTATTATTGATTTTTGTATTGAATGTAATATTATTTCATATGATTATCATTATTATTAAGTTTTTTATTGAATTTAATATTATTTCATATGATTATCATTATTATTGAGTTTTTTTTATTGAATTTAATATTATTTGATACAATTATAATTATTTATGAGTTTTTTATTGAATAAAATAAAATGTCATATGATTATCATTATTATTTAATAAAATTCATACATTCATATGATTATCATTATTATTGAATAAATAAGATTTCATATGATTATCATTATTATCGAGTTTTTTTATTGAATAAAGTAAGATGTCATACGATTATCATTATTATTGACTTTTTATTGAATAAAATATTATTTCATATGATTATGAAAATTATTGAGTTTTTTATTGAATAAAATCTTATTTCATATGATTATCATTATCATTGAGGTTTTCATTGAATTAAATAGTATTTCATATGATTATCATTAAATTGAGTTTGTTTTATTGAATAAAATATTATTTCATATTATTATAATATTATTGAGTTTTTATTGAATTAAATATTATTTCATATGATTATCATTATTTAGTTTTTTATTGAATGAAATATGATTTCCTATAATTTTCAGTATTATTGAGTTTTTTATTGAATTAAGTATTATTTCATATGATTATCATTATTATTGAGTTTTTATTTAATTCAATATTATTTCATATGATTATCATTATTATTGAGTTTTGTATTGAATTTAATAATATTTCATATGATTAGCAATATTACAGAGTTTTTATTGAATAAAATATTATTTAATATGATTATCATTATTATTGAGTTTTTTATTGAATAAAATAAAATGTCATATGATTATCATTATTATTGAATAAAATTCCGACATTCATATGATTATCATTATTATTGAGTTTTTATTGAATAAAATAAGATTTCATATGATTATCATTAAATTGAGTTTGTTTTATTGAATAAAATATTATTTCATATGATTATAATATTATTGAGTTCTTATTGAATTAAATATTATTTAATATGATTATGATTATTGAGTTTTTATTGAATTAAATATTATTTCATATGATTATTATTATTGAGTTTTTTATTGAATTACATATTATTTCATATGATTATCATTATTATTGAGTTTTTATTGAATTCAATATTATTTCATATGATTATCATTATTATTGAGTTTATATTGAATTATGACTTTCATGCTTTTTGAGTTTTTTTATTGAATTAAATATTATTTCATATGATTATCATGATTATTGAGTTTTTTATTGAATAAAATATTTCGTATGATTATCATTATTATTAAGTTTTTATGTAATTAAATATTATTTCATTTGATTATCATTATTATTGAGTTTTATTGAATTAAATATGATTTCACATGATTTTCATTCTTATTGATTTTTTTTATTGAATTCAATATGATTTCATATGATTATCATTACTATTGACTTTTTTTTATTGAATTAAATATTATTTCATATGATTTTCATTATTATTGTTTTTTTTATTGAATTAAATATTATTCCATATGATTATCAGTATCTTTGAGAGTTTATCGAATGAAATATTATTTCATATGATAATCATTAATATTGAGATTTTTATTGAATTAAATATTATTTCATATGATTATCATTATTATTGAGTTGTTTTTTTATTGAATTACATATTATTTTTTATGATTATCATTATTATTAAGTTTTTATGTAATTAAATATTATTTCATATGATTACCATTATTATTAAGTTTTTATTGAATTAAATATAATTTCATATGATTATCATTATTATTATGTTTTTATTGAAAAAATATTTCATATTATTATCATTATTATTGAGTTTTTGTTGAATTACATATTATTTCGTATGATTATCATTATTAGTGAGTTTTTTATTTAATTAAATATTATTTAATATGATCATCATTATTATTAAGTTTTATTTGAATTATGATTTTAATGATGTTTTAGTTTTTTATTGAATTAAATTTAATTTCATTTGATTATCATTATTATTACGTTTTTATTGAATTAACTATGATTTCACATGATTTTCATTATTATTGATTTTTTTATTGAATTAAATATTATTTCATATGATTATCATTATCTTTGAGTTTTTATGGAATTTAATATTATTTCATATGATTATCATTACTATTGAGTTTTTTATTGAATTAAATATTATTTCATATGATTTTCATTATCTTTGAGTTTTTTATTGAATTAAATATGATTTCATATGATTATCATTTGTTAACGACTTTAAAGTGTTTCTCCCTTTAACATCGAATATATTGAAAGATATGCTAATTCAACGAACCCTGAGTATCCATATTGTCATTAAATATCATCTTTACTGTTTGTATAGCAAACTTTACCCGA
>NC_136527.1:180536898-180766898 GCF_053919585.1 Euprymna scolopes
ATATATGTACACAAGGTATATACACACTCGCTGATATATGTACACACAGTATATACCCACACAAACAAACACACACACACTGATATATGTACATAGATATATACACACACACTGATATATGTACACACGGTATATACACACACACTGATATATGTACACACGGTATATATATACACACACACACTGATATATGTACACACGGTATATACACACACTGATATATGTACACGGTATACACACACACTGGTATATGTACACTCGGTATATACACACACACTGATATATGTACACACGGTATACACACACACTGGTATATGTACACACGGTATATACACACACACTGATATATGTACACACGGTATACACACACACACTGATACATGTACACACGATATATACATACACAAACTGATATATGTACACACTGCTACATAACAGTATCTCTTGCCATCGCCTAGGCTTATTGAACATTCTCTAGTAAAACACGAACATTTCCAAATGAACATTTCTTAACTGATAATTAATTAGCAGATTTATCATTATGTAAAATTTGTTCAATTAGTGTTTAATTAGTTTTTCACCATACACAGGTTTTCTTTATTACTTGATGGTAATTCAAAGCATCGTAGTAGACACGTGTATAGTACAGTATAGTATGTCTTTTGGTAATCAATCCAAGCAATGCATAGATTTATCCGTAGCTTCTTACAACACACAGTGATTTTCCTTTTAATCAGCAACCGATTCTTGATGCCAAAACACTTCCTGCTTCATCCTGTTGGTTCTTTTATAATAGACGATGTAGACAAGAACGGTTCATAGATGAAGTATGCAACCAGGAGAGTGAAAACTTATATATTGTAGAGGCACAGCAGATTTATGTGCACTTGTTGTGGCATTGTGTCTCAATATTACGGGTTACGTATGCTGGTTTTATTAGCCATGCTTCCCTGGCTTACTTATTAGTTAAAGGGTTAGTGAAGCAAGACTTTATTTTCTATGAAGTTATTAAACCAGAAATGTGACTGTTTGTCTATGCAGGGATTTGTGATACTAGAATCGATCCAACATTATCTTAAAACATTATTTATTCTCTACTGGGTCGCTTTATCCATTTTTTAATATGTTTTTATCATTTAGTTCTCGCTGAGGATAGGCATCCGATCTGATAAAAGGTATTCAACCGCTATATCGTATATTGCAACCGAGATATACTTTTAAAGATCCTAAGCATCTCTTTATGTGCAATTGTTTAAATATCTTGGAACTTATTTCACCGGGTATATTTGCCAGTAATTTGTTATACTTTTTTCTTTGTTTGGATTTACCAGACTTTTTTCTTTGTTTGAATTAACCAGACTTTTTTCTTTGTTTGGATTAACCAGACTTTTTTCTTTGTTTGAATTTACCAGACTTTTTTCTTTGTTTGAATTAACCAGATGTTATTCTTTGTTTGAATTAACCAGACTTTTTTTCTTTGTTTGGATTTACCAGACGTTTTTCTTTGTTTGAATTTACCAGACTTTTTTCTTTGTTTTAATTAACCAGATGTTATTCTTTGTTTGAATTAACCAGACTTTTTTTCTTTGTTTGGATTTACCAGACGTTTTTCTTTGTTTGAATTAACCAGACTTTTTTCTTTGTTTTAATTAACCAGACGTTATTCTTTGTTTGAATTAACCAGACTTTTTTCTTTGTTTGAATTTACCAGACTTTTTTCTTTGTTTGGATTTACCAGACTTTTTTCTTTGTTTGAATTAACCAGACTTTTTTCTTTGTTTGAATTAACAAGACTTTTTTCTTTGTTTGAATTAACCAGACTTTTTTCTTTGTTTGAATTTACCAGACTTTTTCTTTGTTTGGATTTACCAGACTTTTTTCTTTGTTTGGATTTACCAGACTTTTTTCTTTGTTTGAATTAACCATACTTTTTTCTTTGTTTGAATTTACCAGACTTTTTTCTTTGTTTGAATTAACCAGACTTTTTTCTTTGTTTGGATTTACCAGACTTTTTTCTTTGTTTGAATTAACCAGACTTTTTTCTTTGTTTGGATTTACCAGACTTTTTTCTTTGTTTGAATTAACCAGACTTTTTTCTTTGTTTGAATTTACCAGACTTTTTTCTTTGTTTGAATTAACCAGACTTTTTTCTTTGTTTGGATTTACCAGACTTTTTTCTTTGTTTGAATTAACCAGACATTTTTCTTTGTTTGAATTAACCAGACTTTTTTCTTTGTTTTAATTAACCAGACTTTTTTCTTTGTTTTGATGTACCAGAATTTTTTCTTTGTTTGGATTTACCAGACTTTTTTCTTTGTTTGAAATAACCAGAATTTTTTCTTTGTTTGAATTAACTAGACTTTTTTCTTTGTTTGTATTAACCAGACTTTTTTCTTTGTTTGAATTTACCAGACTTAGTAAAAGATTATGCATGTTTCCCCAAAATATGGCTTTGTCAATTTTTAACTTTTACAATACTTTACTGGAAATTAACAATATTAACATAGTGTGAAAGTAATATAAACATTATGAATTTGCTACAGAAAATAAAGTGGTTCCATATGCTAATCAATACATGAGAAAGTATTAACAACTGCACTAAAACTGCCAACTAGACCATCTATGTAATAATCTAAGATTTTCAAGGTTTTAAATACAACATATTGTGTAACAATGAATCTGCTGGTCAATAAGTGAGAAGATGTAAACAACCTGAGCTAAAACTTCCAACAAAACCAAGAGAACCACCTGTTCCTTTGAATACCTAAGAGAGAATGCTGGCTGTAAATACTTCGTAGTTAAAGAGTATATAACGAGTCAAATGATGAACCATAATGGTCCAAAAAGTACATCAGTCTCGAATGATGAGAGATAAGGTTCGGGGAGAATTAATCAACCGCCATAATAAATAAATATCACTTAAAATAACTGCCATCTTTTGAAGACCTAGGATGCTATCTGGCGGATTATGAAACAAGGTTCAAGAAGATTATATCAGTCTTGGATGTTTAGAAATAAGTTTTAGTGAAAATATATGAAGCGTTTAATCAAATTCTCACATTGGAAATATCACTTAAAATATATAAAGCGCCTTAATCAAATTTTCACATCTGAAATATCACTAAAAATATATAAAGCGCCTTATTACAAATACCCTCATAAGAAATATTACTTAAAATATATAAATATATAAAACGTAAGGAAGAGGTGGCTGGTCACTTTTAATGCATCTAAAACCAAGCTTCTATCTTTACATCATCAACGCTCTGATCTCATCTGGCATCAATTGAAATGGATGCCCCTCGTCTTGGGAAGGCTCCATGTTTTGATAAGCGTCTGGGTTTGACCTTTATTCCTGATCTGAAATGGAACACGTACATTAAATCTGTTGCCAGGGTCGCTGGAAAAATGATGAGATACTTTTACCGCTCCAGTAGATATATCACTCCTGATGCAATTTTCTACCTATATAAAAGCTAATTACGTTCAAGGATGGAGTACTGCTGCCATATCTGGGCAGAAGCTGCGAAAAAAAGCCTATCCTGCCTTGACAGAGTACAAAATAGACTTCGTAGCCTAGTGGGGGATGCCCTTTTCTCTTCACTGCAACCTATCTCCCACAGAAGGGACATTGCGAGCCTGTCGTTGTTTTATCCTTATTTCCATGGCAAGTGCTCGTATGAGCTCCAAATCTAAGGTCCCCCTCGCCAATCTTTCATGAAAAACACCCGTCTAGCTGAAACTACTATCAGCAATTTTCCCCACTATTTATCTGTTCCTAAATCCAAACGTAGATTCTATGAACAAAGCTTCTTTCTTAGAAGTGCACGCCCGTGGAACTCTCTTCCGCTTGCCTGTTTCCCACCTTACTACAACTTGGATGTCTTAAAGTCCAACATAAACAAATTCCTGATAAACCGCCCTCTTAAGTAAGGCACTTTATTAGATCTCCATTACTAGCGATTACTACGATATTGTTCCATTGAGTACTGTACACACTATAACCCTTATCCCCGAGTGGCCTCCAGGCCTTAAGAAGTGGTGACATCCATGAAAATAAGCGCCTTATTCAAATTCTCACATCGGAAATATCACTTAAAAAAAATGTAATCAATTACCTGACAAAAACTGGATGTTTCATTACTGACCACCATGCTACATGATTTGTCCTTCACACCAAAACCGGAAATATGCTGCCTTAACATAATATCATTTACCAATATACAATGTAATACAAATGTGTACTTAAGAGTAATTTCAATATGTACTTAATATGAACAAAAGGTAAGTTATCCTTTAAAGAACCTATAGATATAAATTTATCTCGCGAATCAAGTGGTACAGAGTAACTTGAAAACAAAGTAAACTATGACGGAAGAAATATACTTGTTGTGGTAGGGATAATTTTCCTAACGAAAAATTTTTTGAAATTATGCAGAATCCTTGCAAGTGTATCAGAACTTTTGTAGATAAACTATATTATATGTAGTGTGTTTTGCCTTATAAACTAATAAATATTTGTTATCCACATAATAAAAGATTAAATATAAATTTTATCATGAAATCTGTTTATATTTTTAGATATTGCTTAATCTGTTGTCTTGTTTATATTTTTAGTTATTGTTTCATCTGTTAGAGACAACTTTGTTAAAGACAAGTGTTTATCAATTTATTAATATTTACATTTTTTCCTTTATTTTTTCATAAACTCTGAATAAAATTAACATATGAACTTCATTTAATTTTGACATTAGTAAATTAACAATAAAATCATAGCGAACTGTTTACACCTGCTAAATTCGCTCTGCCGCCCAGGCATTCCAAAGATTCACATATTAAGTCCTTCATGAACTACTCTTGGTCTATACATGCATCGCCGACATATTGATCGCAAACTCCACACAACAAGAATACTGAGTCTCCCAATGTTTACAGTCCGTTTGATTAAAAATCAATGAAAAGCAAATTCAGTGCTAGTTCTTCAAAAGTGCAATCAATCCAGGATTTTCCCGTACCAACTTCATTGTGTAAACTTTGTCATTACATTCAGGTTGTGAACTACTACCGCCAGTTCATACCCAACTGTTCACATAACCTGTCCAAACTCAGAGACTGACTAGGTGTGTCAGAAATTTCGTGATAATAGTGAATAATTCCACCCCATCTTTCCAAGCTTATAACTCCTGGAAAATGTAATTCAAGCGCTAATAAAGGAGCAAGGACCAAGGTTTCATTAAGAAAAAAGGAAAAAAAACAACGTGTTTTTTAAAAAAAGGTTTTAAACTTCGGACTTTACAGGTAAATTTCTAAAAAAACAGTTCTTTTTTTGTTTTAAATTTTAATATATAATTTATTGACCTTTTCTCTTCAATTTATGATATATTAGACTTTGGTACATAAATAAATTATTTATTTTTTAATAGACATTTCAAAATGGGAGGCGTGAATTATTCGACCCCCTGTCTTTCCAAACTCATAACTCCTCGAAAAATGTAATTCGAGCCCTAATTATTTTTCAATTAAAGGACCAATGACAAAGGTTCCATTTAAAAAATAAAAAAAGAAAAAACAAATAACGTGGTTTTAAAAAAAAGGTTTTAAACTTCAAACTTTACAGGTAAAATTCTAAAAAACACTACTTGTTTTTTGTTTTAAATTTGAATATATTATTTATTGACCTTTTCTCTTAAGTTTGTGAGTAAATTAATTATTTACTTTTCGGTGAGTAAATTAATTATTTACTTTTTAATAGAAACTTGAAAATAGGGGGGGGCGTGAATTAAAAAAAAAAACGTTTGTCTAAAATATTATATTCGGTTTATTGGAAAGAACATAAAATTTCACATTGACCCTGAAAATATCGTAAAAATAGAATCAATAGAAAAATTTTGATAGATTTTTAAATTTTAAAAATTGAAAAATATTGAGTTCGGAAAATTCATTACTGTTTAAAAAAATCTATTACTTTTAAAACAACTTTAATAGTTACTTTTGGAAGTATAATCCATAAAGAAAATAAATAACCCACTTTTAACAGAGACATTACGAGATTTTTTTGTATTTTATTCGCAATTTCGTGTTAGGGGTGTCAAAAATTCCTACAAAAATTCTGATACACCTAGAGACTGACTCTCTCATGAAACCTCACATCTTTTCACGCATTCAAAATTGCTCTGGTGAATTTCACAAAGACATTTTACCTTTATCCTGACCCGACAGCTTCTGTGACCTCAAAGCTAAATCTTTCTTTCTACAGATGCTTCTGGTGTAGCTGTTGGTTCCGTACTCAACCAGGTGATAAATGTTCAAACAGGACCACTGTCTTTCTTTTATGTTAAGCTGAGCCCAATACATCATTTTCGGTCCAGAACAAATCGCCATGTATTTATCAGTAAAGTATTTTTGTTTTATGTTGGAAGGGAGACAGTTCACAATTTTTTCCGACAACAAACCTCTGATCGCTTACCTTACATCTTCCACCCCTAGAAAACATACACCCAAAGAATTGTGACGCAATATCCTGCTGACATTCAATATTTACCAGGAAAAACGAATAATGTAACTGACACCCTTTCCCGCTTCTGTGACCTCAACAGTTTTGAAAAACATCTGGATTAAGATGATATCGCGACTGAACAGGAATGACACACGTCATTGACAGACTTCATGTGAAAATCAAACATTTTTTTTCAGAAAGCTAATCTGGTGCGAGATGTCTGTTGCATGAAAAACCCTACTTACCTCCTTCTTGTTGTAAGAAAGTATTTCGACACTTTAACGACTTGCCACAACCCAGCAAGCAGGCAACAGTCAGGCTTATCACAGCTCATTTTCTTTTTTGCCTAGCATGACTGGCAATATACGTCGATGAAGTGAGGCACGTATTTCATGCAAAACTACAAAAGTTCATCGTCATATAAACTCTACCCCAGGCAGCTTCTCTGTATCTGACGCACGTTTCTCCCTTGATCACCTGGACATTGTTGGACCACTGCGACCTTCTGATATAGTCATCGCCACATGCTCACCATGGTAGACTCTTTTACACGTTCGCCAGTAGCAATTTCTTTGTATGACATTTCAACAGACGTCATAGGCAACGCATTTGTAGAGAACTTGATCTCTAACTTTGGTGTATTCACCACTGTTACCACTGACAGATGTTCCCAGTTTACATCACAAACCTTCCGAGACCTTTGCCAATCCTTCAAACTTTCTCACATAGCAACAACCGCCTATCATCCTTCTGTAAACGGGATGGTAGAGAGCTTTCACCATCGACTCACAGCTGCATTAACAACTCAGACCAAACTGCATTGCTGGAGCAAACACGTGCCACTCATGCGCAAAATAAGGTCATCAGGCAGAAAAAATTTGAAAACTTTCCCCCCCCCCAAAAAAAATGTTTTGAAAAAACATAAATTTGCAACAAAAATTGTCATAAATATATTTTATAACAAGCAAAACATTACTTGAGATGAAATTAGAAAAAGATTAATTAAATATTTTAAAAAGCGGTTATGGTCGAAATAAAATTAAAATCCAGTGTTGAATATTAATCTATATTTTTACAATTTTTACTGATTTTCTTATGTTTTGTAAAGATAGATTAAAAAAGTTTTGATGAGAAAAAAATGACACTGAATGATTATGTAGCAGAGTCAAAAGCAATTTATTTTATTTTCAATCTTTGTATTTATGTTCTTGTAAATCAACGATCTGATTGCCATTTAGCATAAATTGAAATGAACCGCTCTCGTCTTTGTGAGGCTTCATGTTTTGACAAGCTTCTGAGTTTGACCTTTAATCCCGATCTGAAATGGAACACGTATATCAAATCCATTGCCAAGCTCGCTGGAAAAATGGTTGGATATTTCTACCACTCCGGTACATCTTTCACTCCTGATGCAATCCTCTCCCTATATAAAAGTCAGGTACATCCAATGATGGAGTACTGTTGCCACATCTAGGCAGGAGCTGTTAGAAGCAGCCTATCCTGCCTTGACAGAGTTCAAAATAAACTTCGTAGCTTAGTGGGAGATGCCATTTTCTCTTCCCTGCAACCTGTTTCCCACAGAATAGACATTGCAAGACTGTCTCTGCTTTATCGTTATTTTCATGGCAAGTGATCATGTGAGCTTCAATCTATGGTCCCCCCTCACCAAACTTTCACGAAAAACACTCGTGTAGCAAAAACCACTATCAATAATTTCCACACTCTTTATCTGTACCTAAACCTAAATGTGCATTCCATGAACAAAGATTCTTTCTTAGAACTGCACGCCTGTGGAACTCTTTTCTGCTTGGCTGCTTTCCAGCTGACTACAATCTGTAAACAAGTTTTTGATAAGTCGTTCCCCCCTAAGTAAATCAATTTATAAAATTCCTACCATTTATGTTTACTACGCTATGTACATCCATTAGCCATTATCCTCAAGTGGCCTCAGTGCCTTGTAAAGAGGTTATTCCTTTGTAAAAAATACTTTAATATTTCTCAATAAAAGATATTCTAATAAAATATTTAATAACATAATCTGTTATTGTCTATTCAAATATTTTTATTCCTATTTGTAAACAAGTTAATCATGCAAAAAGTAAGGGAAGACAATTCACAATTGATTTGTTTTATTTATTTATTATTAGAAAATAAAAGGAAAATATATTTAACCACCACGTATTAATATTAAAAAAAAACATTTTACTTTAAACATCCTGACATTAATATATGTAGACATAATTCATTAATCATTATTTCAGTTATTAATATCTGACCTGAATCACTTCTCTTGTTTTCATTTCAATTTTCATCTAATAAAGGTGGTTCGACTGTACATATTAGTAGGCCATAGGACATGCCTTATAATATACTGGTGTATATACATATAGATAACGTGCATACGTGTTCATGTAAGTTTATCTCTTTTATGTAAGTGAACTGGATTAGGTTTGCCAGAGTGTCGCATTGCTGCTATATGCTTTCTATAAAGTCACGTGATTGTGTAGTGGAACTGGATTAGTCTTCAAAGAATGTGGCATTGATGATGTATATATATATATATATATATATATATAATATATATATATATATATTATAGTATAATAATATAAAGTCACATTGCTCTCCTGGTGTATACACTAAGCATTTTTTTCATTTATTATATCTGAAATAATGCTTGAAGCGACCTTAATCATCTGTCTTTTCAATGACCTGTAAGAAAGGTGCTCTCTAATGTGATATGTTCGACTGTACATATTAGTAGGCAATTGGACAGATAAGAGAGCATGTGTTGTAGTATACTAGTGCATATATACATATACATAACGTGCATTTGTACGTGTCAGGTTGTATTGTGTATGTATCGTGTTCATGTAAATTTATCTCTTAATGTATGTTTTTTTTTTCTCTTTTGTAAGTATACAGCCTCTGTGGTTTTCCCTGTGTGGGTTGATACACATATCAACATTGTTTACAACCGGAACAAATATGCGAGACAGTTCTTTTAACATGACGAACATAAATCTTTGCATTCCATATCACACAAAAGGGAAACATACCTTATCCTATTTACTTTCGCTCTATTGGTGGTTTTTACCTTACAAGAAATACATCTTCTTCTGAACAAAACACTATAACACAAATATATATTATTATATAGCTTTATTCCATGTCTGTGATTTTTCTGTCAGTTGCACCCAATTATATTCTTTGTTATTATTTATTTACTAATATTATATTATTCTCTTTTTCTCTTTATTATGACAATATTCATTTAGAATTGTTACATCAATCATGAGTCCTTTCAAGTGTGTTCGATGTAATGTTGTCTAGTTTGAAGTTCTCATATAAATAAATGCAAATTCTTAGAATAAGACTATAAACATATTTTGCAAAAAATGGCTTTTACTAATTGTGCGATTTTAATATGTATCAATGAACTTGATTAAAAAAAAACGAGAATATTCACAAATTGTTCTAAAATATGAATTTTTTGTTTTGAGTTCTCATGTTTCAATAACTTTTTATTATTTATAAAAAAAAAACACACATTTCACAAGAATGTGGCTTTTTATCTTCTAATTTATCACTTTGTTTTTGTTGGGACTGGAGCCTTCCACCAGATGCCAAACATACTCCAATTATTTAGTTACGCCAACTGAAAGATCTTTTTAAGATTCTAACTGTCCATTGTTGTGCAATTGTTTGTATTTCTTTTTCACTTGGTTCACCGAGTATATTAGCCAGATGTTCAGGCCGCAGTTGAAGTGAGTGGAATGACAGATCTTTTGATTCCAGTTTCTTTTCATGTCGTACATAAGTCCTTGGTATTTTGATATTTTCTTCCTCTCAGCTCCGTTCAGACCAGCATCATTAGGGACGCTTACTTTAACTTGAGTTGGTACTTTCTCCCTCTTGTCCCATATCAATATGTCCGGCTTAATATCCCGTTTTCTATGCATTTAGGTGTAGGAATTTCGTAGTCATAATGGATGGTGTATGACTTATTACAAACTGTTGTTTCTGGTACATGTTCCCAAGACTTGCTAATACATGAAATATTCAAGATTTTACAGTGGAGTTACTTAAACACTCCATTCTGTCACATTGTATAATAGTCGTTACCAGCAGGACATTACAATTGGATGTCAAGAGGTTAATATTCTCTACTTCTGTGTGGACGAATCAGCAATTGTTGTTATTGCTGAGTGAGTTCTCATGTGTCTCACTAAATTTTATTTTTTAGAACAATAATATTCACACACTTCACAAGTATGTGGTTTTTCCCGTTTTTGTTTTATTTTACTTAAGTCGAAGTTCTCAGAAATCAAGGGGCCCACAACCTGGGGCTAACACTTGAAGTCTATATGAGATACCTAGATATTCGAATGTTACATTAAAGTTCTTTATCTCTCAAGCACTGAGTTAGTAAATAAATTGAGAACATAATTTTCCTCTCCCCAATTAACCATTTTCATACGTTGTAATATATCTTTCATGTTGGTCTCTTGGTCTTACTGGATTCCAGGACAAGAATTTATCTAGTCTGGTGGAGTATCCAGCTTCGTGCTATTACTTGAGGTAACATCATTTGGAGAAGGTGCACCATTCCTCGGAAAAGCAAATGTAGGTTAGCCGTAGTGAGGAGACCCTGTTTGGGCTGCGAATACAAAATGTGATTTTGAATATTTGGTCAGGGTTTACTTCTATGGAAAAAGAATCCTCATGCCAGATTGTTCTGACAAACCTCTATACATAGACCTTAGACACTCGAGGACAGTGTCTAGTAGGCATTCAAGTTTTCTCCGCCAGTATGAGTTATCTTATGTCTAATAACGCTTGATTTTGTTGTAAAACTAGATCCACAAACTTCACAAGTATGTGGCTTTTCCCCACTGTGATTTATCTTATGGGTAACTAAGCTTGATTTTTTAGTAAATGAAGATCCACACACTTCACAAGTATGTGGCTTTTCACCAGTGTGAGTTCTCATATGTGCGACTAAGACTGATTTTTGAGTAAAACAAGATCCACACACTTCACAATTGTGTGGTTTTTCCCCAGTGTGAGTTCTCATATGTCTGACTAACCCTGATTTTTTAGTAAAAGAACATCCACACACTTCGCAAGCATATGGCTTTTCCCCAATGTGAGTTATCTTATGGCTGACTAAGCTTGATTTTTGAGAAAAAGAAGATCCACACACGTCACAAGTATGTGGCTTTTCCCCAGTGTGAGTTCTCATATGGATGACTAAGCTTGAATGTTGAGAACAAGAATATCCACACACTTCACAAATATATGGCTTTTCCCCAGTGTGAGTTCTCTCGTGTATCATTAAATTTGATTTATGAGAAAAAGAAGATCCGCACACTTCACATGTATGTGGCTTTTCCCCTGTATGAGTTCTCATATGTATGACTAAGTGTGATTTTAAAGAACAAGAATATCCACACACTTCACAAGTATGTGGCTTTTCGCCAGTGTGAGTTCTCTCATGTCTCACTAAATTTGATTTTTGAGAAAAAGAAGATCCGCACACTTCACAGGTATGTGGCTTTTCCCCAGTGTGAGTTCTCATATGCATGACTAAGTTTGATTTTTGAGAAAAAGAAGATCCACACACTTCGCAAATATGTGGCTTTTCCCCAGTGTGAGTTCTCCTATGTCTGAGAAAGTGGCATTTTTCAGAACAAGAATATCCACACACTTCACAAGTATGTGACTTTTTCCCAGTGTGAGTTCTCATATGGATGACTAAGCCTGATTTTTTAGAAAAAGAAGCTCCACACACTTCACACGTGTGTGGCTTTTCCCCAGTGTGAGTTCTCATATGTATGACTAAATCTGATTTTTTAGTAAAATAATATTCACACACTTCACAAGTATTTTTAGAGAACAGGTCGCCTGTTCTTGTAATTAAAAGTGAAATAGGATAGTCCGAGAATTCGAATCTGGGAAGCTATGTTTGGAATTAAGATTCAGGAGAATTCCGATCGAGAGTTTAAATTAAATAAGCAGATGTTTGCTTAAAAGGAATTCGTTGTTTACTACTGTCACTGAAAAAGGAATTTGATGATTTAAGTATGCTTATTGAAAAAGGAATTTGAAACGAAATATGAAAATGTTAAAACATATTTGAAAGTAGCTTAGGCCGAAATAGAGAAAAAGAACATCCACGCACTTCACAAGTATATGGCTTTTTCCCATTGTGAGTTCTTATATGTATGACTAAGCTTGGTTTTTCAGAACAAGAATATCCACAATTCAAAAGTATGTGGCTTTTCCCCAGTGTGAGTTATCCTATGTTAAACTATGACTGATTTACGTGAAAAAGAAGATTCACACACTTCACAGATATGTGGTGTTTCCTCACTGTGAGTTCTCATATGTTTCACGAAATTTTATTTTTCTCAGTATTTATTTTGTAGAACAAGAATATCCACGCACTTCACAAGTATATGGCTTTTCAGGAGTGTGAATTTTCATATGCATTACTGTGATTTTTAAGAAGTATATTCACGCAGTTCACAAGTATGTGGCTTTTCCATTTTTTAGTTTTCATCCTTTGAAGATTGTAACGCTGAGTATGGGGGTCTAAAGCACCTGCCAATATTGTTCTGTTTTTACTGAATCCAACTGAGAGCTCTTTTTAGTATTCTCGTTGTTCCCTTAAGTACAATTATTAATTTGTTAAACTTGAAGATAAGAAGCTTATCAGATACCAAACATTTACCACCAGTCTTATATATTCAAACCGAGTTATCTTTGCAAATTGCTACATCAAAGAACTTAGCTTTTATAAAGTGTTAGTTTTCTTTTACAAAATTTTTCGTAGTGCTATAGTTTCTGTTGTAAAAAAATTTCTTACTGATATAGGTTCGGGTGCTGTAAAAAATATTATTTTCTTAAAAACACATTTTTCTTTCTACAAAATTTTTCTTACTTTTATATTTTCGGGTGCTGTAAAAAATATTGTCTTCTTAAAATCACATACTTTTCTTTCTACAAAATTTGTCTTAGTTTTATATTTTCGGGTGCTGTCAAAAATAGTTTTCTTAAAGCCACATACTTTTCTTTCTACAAAATTTTTCTTAGTTTTATATTTTCGGGTGCTGTAAAAATATTGTTTTCTTAAAAACACATACTTTTCTTTCGACAAAATTTTTCTTAGTTTTTATATTTTCAGGTGCTGTAAAAAATATTGTTTTCTTAAAATCACATATTTTTCTACAATTTCATCTCTTATTACCTTTTGTTCTATTCAACAAAAATATATTACCTTTAAGATGTGTTATGTTTCCACCAATGTTTCACAAAATTCATTAAATATTATTGTCAAGTATAATAAATCTTGTTGTAGATGTCGCTGTATTTTCCAAATGAAGTATTAATTGTTTAAAAGATTATGTTTAAAGAAACTGATACTCCATTAAAATTGCATAATAGCGTCCAATCAGGAACATCTGTAAAAATAAAATTCAATATTTTAGTATCTACAATCATATATTTGTATTCTGTTTGTTTATTGGGGCATAATCTAAAAAGAATTACATGTTCGTTTATTGGATATTATTGGAGTGAACACAATATCTAAAAAAGGTTATATGTTCCATTTTTTTTCAATATTATTGGACTGAACACAATATTTAGAAATATTTAATCTAAAAAAGTTGCATGTTTGTTTATTGTTGTAAATATTATTGGACTGAACACAATATCTAGATTAATTTAATCTAAAAAAGGTTATCTATTTATTGTATTCAATATTATTGGATTGAACACAATATATTTATTCAATCTTTAAAAATTATTAGCTTATTGTTGTCAATATAATTGTTTTTGTATTCAATATTAATGGATTAAACACAATACCTAAATTAATTTTATCTAATTTATGTATTCGTTTATTGTTGTCAATATTATTGGCTTGAACACAATATCTAGAATTATTTATTCTTTTTTTTTTTGGGATAAGACAAACTCACATAATAATAATGCACTATGTAGTGTGTATTGGATAAGACAAAGTTACCTAATAATTTTGAGATGTCACTATTTTATGTGTGCTTTTTAAAACTTAAAAGTATGAAATTATTCGATTCGAAGTAGAACACAAGTTGGTAAGGGTAGATACCAGTTTTTTTTTTGGAAAGAGCTGCAATTATTTAATTGATTATTTCAATTTTGTTTGCACATGAGCAATTAAAAAAAAATTAATAAAACGAAATTTAAATTTCCATATCATTTTTAATTATTTAATGGATTATTTCAATTTTGTTAGCACATAAGCAATTAAAAAAATTAATAAAACGAAATTTAAATTTCCATATCATTTTTAATTATTTAATGGATTATTTCAATTTTGTTAGCACATAAGCAATTAAAAAAATTAATAAAACGAAATTTAAATTTCCATATCATTTTTAATTATTTAATTGATTATTTCAATTTTGTTAGCACATGAGCAATTAAAAAAATAATAAAACGAAATTTAAATTTCCATATTATTTTTAATTATTTAATTGATTATTTCAATTTTGTTAACACATGAGCAATTAAAAAATAATAAAATGAAATTTAATTTTCCTATCATTTTTAATTATTTAATTAATTATTTCAATTTTGTTAGCACATGAGCAATTAAAAAAATAATAAAACGAAATTTAAATTTCCCTATCATTTATAAAACAACCACAAAACAGTTTCGGTAAGTATTTCTACATTTTTGAAGCATTTGTTGGTGACACTCATGTTTTGACTTTCTTACATTTTTTTACGGCAGGATCCAGTGTTTTATTAACTATTCTGAACTTTTACCTAACAATTTAATGAACAAAACATACCATAAAATAGCAGTAGTGGTTTTCTTAAATGTTAACATTCAAATTGATATTAAAAAATACATCCTTTTTATTTTTTTATATTATACTAACATTTCAGCCCGGTGTTGCCCCAGTGTTTAGATGCGTGTGTTGAGCAAAAAAAGGTGGTAGCAGGAAGGCAGGCTCGAACCCATATCACGAAGGAGGAAAAAATGTGACGTCTTTTCTGTTATGACCACTGCCAACCCGAGTCTGGTGACTTAAAATTGACAAAATTATTGCATAGGGAAAAGTACACACACAGACAGACACACATACAGACACATTCACTTTTAACGATATATAAACTAGCATTTCAGCCCGGCGTTGTCTGGGTTTTTGGATATATATGTTTAGCAAAAAATAAAAAAAAGTTGTAGTATGAAGGCAGGCTCGAACCCGTACCACGAAGGAGGAAAAGAAGGGGGAAAAACTTAGCGTCTTTGCGGTTATTACCACCGTCAAACCTGAAGTGGATTATGTTTAAATTAAGGCTAGACAATTTAAAGGAGATGATATCTTTAAAAAATATCGGCGAAAAAAGCAATCCCTCCTGTAGAAAAGTGCCTAGTTGAAGGTGAAGATATTAATGTTTTTAGCTAATTTTTCGATATTTGTCGTATGAAAGGTCGAACTGTACAATTTGGTAAAATTTGTCGCCTCTGTCGAAAGTTAAAAGCACACATGCAAACATACATACATGCATACATACATTTAATATGTTGGTAACTAAAAATTTTTTCCCCAAACCGATGAAAAAGCTTGCCTTATCTCTGAATACCGTTTTTGTAAAATTTAAAATGTTTAGACAAGAAATTGTCTGAGTAATTTGGTCGGGACCGTAGAGGTCAATTTTTTTTAACTTTGACCCCTATTATGGCCCCTTAAAATTTATTGTTTTGGGCTCAAATCAATTTATTAAGTTAGATCCATGTTCAAGGAACCTATATCTAAAATTTCAAGTGTCTAGACCCAAAATTGTCGGAGGAGTTTGATAGAGTTCTCAAAAGTTAAATCGTTGAACTTTGACCCCTTAATAGGCAAATTTCAGGCCGAAAACGGATGACAAAGATTTCCCCAAATCTCAGTACCCTGCATATAAAATTTCGAGTCTGTAGACTTAAAATTGACAAAGTATTGCTGTCATATTTGGGCTGGTGCATTTGCTACTAGTCTCTCGCTCCTAGACAAGGTTCAAAAGAGAGTCACCAATCTGATAGGCCCTGAACTGGCATCTAAGCTTCACCCTCTGTCTCATCGACGAAATGTCGCATCCCTCTGCCTGTTCTACAAGTATTTTAATGGAGAATGCTCTGACGAACTGCAAGCACTTGTGCCCCCACGACGTAAACATCCTCGACAAACCCGACAGGAAGCTAAATCTCACCCCCACATCTCTACTGAGATCCCTAGATGTAAAAGATCTTTCTACTTCAGTAGTTTCTTCCCCAGAACCGCAAGACTTTGGAATTCCATTCCGGGTCCCTGCTTCCCCAACTGTACTGACGTGCAGAAGTGTAACATGAACAGACACCTTACTGCCCAAATCCCTACATAGTACCCCAGTAGATGTTACCCCTGATAGTAGCCCCCTACACCAAAGTGGCGATGTGCTTTGTTTGGGGTGAAAATGTAATAAAATAATTTTTTTTTTAATTTATGCAAAACTTTATAAAAGAAAGAGACTCATATTATTAAAATTAAATATTTATCCAATATCTAATATTCAACAATATGAATAAAATTAAAACAGAATTCTCTAACGATATAATAGGGAAGTGTAGAATGAAATATTTTTTTAAATCTTAAAACAATGAAATATAAAAAATAAAGTCGTTTTTGTGATCAGTTGTTATTAATTCGATCAACTTTGAATTAAATTATCATTTTCTCCAAATTACGCAACGTTTTTTTTTAAATAATCTTATTTTTAACAAAAATTTAATATCACATTGAATAATATATTTTTTTTTAATCATGCTTGTTTTTTTTTTAATATGCGTCTATAATAAAACATGTTTTTTATTTGTTTTCTTTTAATAAAGCATGGCAGACATAAACTTATTTGAGGGTTTAAGATTTAAAATCCTTTTTTTTTTTACAAGCTAGTCACCACTTATCAAGGCCCAGAAGCCACATGGGATAAAGGTTATTGTGTGTACAGTACGTTAATGTTGGAGATTTGATAAAGTGTCTTACTTAAGGGGGCGGTTCATCAGGAATTTGTTTACACTGGACTTGAAGACATCCAGGTTTCTTCCCCAGAACCGCTAGACTTTGGAATTCCATTGGATGTTAGGTGGGAAACAGGCAACCTGAACAGAGTTCCAAAGGCATGCACTTCTAAGTTTTGATTTTGGCACAGATAATGAGTGGCGAAAATTTATGACAGTGGTTTCAGCTAGGCAGGTGTTTATCGTGAAAAATTCGCGATGGGGGACCAGAAATTGGAGTCCAGACCAGCCTCTGCCATGGTAGTAACGATAAAACAAAGACAGGCTCGCAACGTCTCTTCTGTGGGAGAGAGTTTGCAGGGAATAGAAAAGGCCATCACCAACTAGGCCACAAAGCCTATTTTGTACTCTGTCAAGGCAGGATAGGCTGTTTTTAGCAGCTCCTGCCCAGATGTGGCAGCAGTACTCCATCCTTGGACGTACTTGGCTTTGTTTCAGATAGAGAATTGCATCAGGGGAGAGATATCTTCTGGGGCGGTAGAAGGATCCTAGCATATATCCAGCGACCTTGGCAACTGACTTGATCTACGTGTTACTTTTCAAGTCAGGAGTAAAGGCCAAGCCCAGAAGCTAATCAAAACATGGAGCTTTCCCTAGACGAGATCAGGGCGTTGGTGATGTAAAGATAGGAACTTGGTTTTAGAAGCATTAAAAGTAACCAGCCACCTCCTCCACCTGAAATACATATTAATTTTTTCATTCCGTTAGCGGATATTGTTAAGGCTGTTGTAACGTAATAGTCAAAATAAAGTCAATTTTTAACAAAAATTTTAAGGGGATAAACTAGACTTGGTTTAGATTGAAAAGACTTACGAATATTTTTTCTACATGAAATAACTGCTAATTGGTGATGGCCAATAAAAAAAATTAAACAATGAAATACAAAAAAAAAATATTTTGTGATCGGTAGTTAATAATTTAATCAACTTCGTATTAAATTATCATTTCCTCAGAAATCACACAAGTTTTAAAAAAAAATAATATTTTTAACAAAAATCTAAATATCACATGGAATAATAAAATTTTAACATATTTTTTTTAATCATACGTTTTTGTTATTCACGTCTATTATAAAGCATGACAAAATCATTATATTTTATTAAATTAAAAAAACAAAAATAAAGAAACTTATTTTAATGTTTAAGATTATATAAAAAAGTTTTAGTGTAAAAAAAGAAAAAGATACAAACTTACGGATATTTCAAAGATTTCAATACGAAAAAACATCGGGATTAATTCGTATTTCCTTTGTGTTTGAAACAAAAAATTTGTTTTGTTTTGTTAAGATTTCTTTAGTAAATTGATACAATTTTTGTTTTGTGTGTTCAATTAATTAAGAAATAAAATATATGAAAATATAAAAGAATCAAAATCAAAAGATGAAAAACATGATTTAAACGTGGAATTATTTAAATAGAAAATCAACTGCTAAAAAACAATCAATTCAAGGTCATCGTAATCCGGTGAAATTATTATTTCGTTCCTTGTGTAAAAATGTCCGTTCATTAGTTGGATTTTTTAAAATTAAAGGTCTCTTCTTATTTGTATGTCTAATTTATTAAAATAAATAAGATACATGAAGATATTAAACTAAGGTTTATTTTTTACGACTGAACATTCTATTAGTATTTTAATTAGTCGAACTACTGTTTACATCCAAGATGAGAACAGTAATCCGAATAATCCAAATAATCCATCACATAAAAATATTTCACATAAATAAATTAAATAAAAAGGAAGAATTAAACGAATCAAATAAAAGAAAGGAATTACACAAAATGTAAAGTCAAATGACAAAAATAAATTTGGATTTTAAAAAAAAAAGCAAATTATAACTACATGATTACATTATGAAACTTGAAACTTATTTTTATCAGTTATGATGACCTTCCCTTATTATTTCAAACTTAATTTGCTAATTAGCTTGCCTCTTAGACATACAATCAGCAAAGAAACGGCAGTTACTCTCATACCAGCCATGTTTTCATATTAAAAGTTAAATAGCTAAATGCTTCGCAGAATCTCAAACTAAAAAAAAAAAGACTTTATTTTCAAAGTAGTCGAGCTTTGGACCCGTTTTCATGATGAAACGTTTATGAATCCGGAGACAGAACTATAAAATGAAAGTGTAGTATCTGTTTCTGATTTTTTGTACTCATATCAACCATGTTTCACATTATTATTATCACGACAATTTAAAGGCATAATTTTGTTGTTGACATTTGTTATAATTCAGCTGACTTTTATGAGTTGCATGATATCGTAATGTTGCCATCAAAGGGACATTATCCCCAAAAGAGTTACCTGCCCTTTAAACGATATATAAAAAGGCAAAAAAAAAAAGTGATTTAATTAATTATCGATTTGTGTTCTATTCTGTTTTCTCACATACTCACCCCCGCGAGCAGGGCATTTTACATTTCATCTGGTGATGAGCATGTAAAGATATAAGGATTTAAAAGCAACTGTTTCATGAACATATCAAGTTTTTAACAGCAAGAATCGGCACTTATACATGACAGTTACATGTGGCGAATGTTTGTATTTTAGTTTCGAGAATCGCGATAGATGTCGCTTCTTGTCAGGGATCGATAACTCTTCCTTTTCGAAAAGTTAGTGCAAACTAAAATTATATTTTTATATATTTTTAGATACGCTTGCATAATTTGACCCGAATTCTCGTGAATTCCCGTCAAGCATGGATCGGACGAGACCGGCAATCATTGGTGTCAGCCGAGCGTCGTAACCTTTCCCTGACAATATATATATATATATATAAATATATATATATATATATATATGGTTAACTTTCGCCACCCGTTGTTTACAAAGCCATTTGCCGGAAGTGACGTTTTATCTACGGATGATCAAAACCGTATAGAATGAACCTTTTTTTTTTTATATATAAGTTTTATTCAAACAGGGTTTATTTGAACTTAATGGACTTTTTTATTTATTTATTAACTGTTTTATTCTTTTTATCAAACAAAAATAGAATTTTTATATTGACATATTATGGACTGTTTTTCGAACATCGAAATTTTAAAATTAGTTTTATTTAAAAAAAAAAAAGAAAGACGGTGTTTTTTTTTAAATTAAATTCTAAACATTATTTGAATTTTTCAACAAACTTTTACAGACATAATGGACTGTTTTTCAAACATCGAAATTTTAAAATTAAAGTTTTATGACCCTTCTAGAGTTATCGAACTTACTTTCGAATTTGCAAGATAGCTGGAGTCTTTGCAAAAATAAATTCAGGTCCATGAGGGGGACTAGCGATGCAAATTTTAATAGTCATCTACAAGAATTCCTTTGGCGGCGGCGAATCAAAAGCAATTATTTTGGGAATATAATGTATTGGATACGATTTTTTTATGATGTATGAGTTAACTACATTAACAATGAAAAAAAAAACTTTTTCTTTAAAATTTTTTAAAATTTTATGTTATAAAAGATCTATAAAGTCTATTTTTTTTATATGAATGAAAACATTTGTTAAAGAGTTAAAATAAACAAAGACTTTTCATTAAATATATTTAAAATAAATTATAAAATATCTATAAAGTCTATTTTTTATGTCTGTAAAAATTTGTTAAAGAGTTAAAATAAACAAAGACTTTTCGTTAATATCTATAAAGTCTATTTTTTATCTCTGTAAAAGTTTGTTGAAAAATTCAAATAAAGTTTAGAATTTAATTTAAAAAAAAAAACACCGTCTTTTTTTTTTTTTTTAAATAAAACTAATTTTAAAATTTCGATGTTTGAAAAACAGTCCATAATATGTCAATATAAAAATTCTATCTTTTTTTTTTTTGATAAAAAGAATAAAACAGTTAATAAATACAAAAAAAAAGTCCATAAAGCCTGTTTGAATAAAACTTATATAAAAAAAAGGTTCATTCTATACGGTTTTGATCATCCGTAGATAAAACGTCACTTCCGGCAAATGGCTTTGTAAACAACGGGTGGCGAAAGTTAACCATAACCACATATATATATATATATATATATATATATATATATATATATATATATATATATATATATATATATATATATATATATATATATATAAAACAAGAAGGGTGCAAGCAAATTACACGGTGTTTATCCTTTAAAGGGCAAGTAACTGTTTGAGAATTATGTCCCTTTGATGGCAAAATTACGATATAATTTTTTTTATTTTTTTTTTTATTCAATTTTCACCCCAAACAAGGCACAGTGCCACTTTGAAGCAGGGGGCTACTATTAGGGAATTAATTAGCGGGGTCATTATGAAGGGAGAAGAGTAGAAAGATGTTTGTTAACATTACACTTGAACTTCTGCATATCATTGCAGTTGGGAAAGCAGAATCCCGGAAGGGAGTTCCAAAGACCCGCAGTTCTGGGGAAGAAACTATTGGAGTAAAAGGCTTTCTTGCACCTAGGGATCTCCACTGTAAAGGGATGAGACTTAGTAGCTTGTCGGGTTTGTCGGGGGTAGTTACGTCGGGGAGGTACAAGTGTTTGCAGTTCGTCAGAGCATTCACCATTAAAGTATTTGTAGAACAGGCAGAGGGATGCAACATCTCGTCGATGGGACAGAGGTTGAAGCCCAGATGACAGTTCAGGACCTATCAGGTTTGCGACTCTTTTTTGAACCCTGTCCAGGAGCGAGAGACAAGCAGCAGATGCACCAGCCCAGATGTGACAACAGTACTCCATACATGGGCGAATGGTTGCCTTATAGAGGTATAGGATACTGGCAGGCGTAAGTAGTTTTCTAGCACGGTAGAGGGAGCCAACCTTCCTTGCAGCAGCCTTGGCAATGCTCTCAATGTATCTATTCCAGTTCATATTCCCTGTAAACGTTAGGCCGAGGAGTTTAAAAGAAGTACTTTCAGGCAATGTGTTCTTGGCCATTGCTATTGGTGGTAGAGAAGGTTTCTTGTAGTTATTGAAGGAAACAAGCTTAGTCTTAGCAGCATTGAATGAGACCAACCATTTTTGTCCCCATTCCACTACGGATTGGAGGTCATCCTCTAGTGTTTCTGCCATTTTCTTGGATATGTGTTCATTTGTTTTCCCCTCATATCTGTTATAGAGAGTGGTGTCATCGGCAAATATACCCATCTCCGAAACAATATTATCAGGGAGGTCGTTTATGAATATCAGGAACAATAGAGGTCCAAGGATATACCCCTGAGGTACTCCCGCATTTATGTCATATTGTTTGGATGTACGACCGTCGAGGACAACTATGATTTTTCTATTAAGAAGGATTTAATTACATTATGAATTCTTCCAGTGATTCCATATGATCTAATTTTCCTTAGAAGACCATCGTGCCATACCCTGTCAAAAGCCTTAGATATATCAAGGGCCACCGCTCTACCCTCCCCTGTTTTATCCAATGAATGGTATATACGTTCAGAAACTACAGTTAAGATATCTGCTGTTGAACGGGCTTGCCTGAATCCATATTGTTTGTCAGTCAAGAGTTTAGCAGCTGTTAGGTGCTGGACTAGGGCTTTATTAACTAAGGACTCAAATATTTTGGCGAAAAGCGGGAGGAGGCTAATGGGGCGATAATTTAGTGGGTCAGTTCTTTCACCAGAATTCTTGAAGACTGGTACCACAGAGGCGGTTTTCCAGCAGTCGGGAAAACAAGATTCGTTAAGGCATTTATTGTAAAGTTTGGACAGAACTGGAGCAACCTCGGCAGAGCATTTTTTTAATAGCACAGCCGGGATGAGATCTGGTCCACATGCTTTAGAGGTGTCTAGGTTTTTTATAATAGCATGTACCTGAGAAGGGGTGATTTTCAAGTCGTCAAGTGTGGCGTCTGTTCGCAGAGGAAAATCAGGGAGTGAGTGGTGTACCGAGTTCAGTGTGGAGTTTGAGGCAAACCGACTGGCAAGCAGATTAGCCTTGTCAGTTGCCGTGCAAGCAACCTCATGATTGTTTGTTAGTGGGGGAATAATTGACTGTCCATTATTAACTACGCTGTTGTAGATTTTCCAAAAATCCCGGGTTCCTAATTTCTGTGCTTCGATGCGCTTTCTGGTGGTTTCAGAGTAATCTGACTTAGCTGTGTCTATCACTCTCTTACAATTATTTCTAGCTTCTATAAACTTCTGTTTATTTGAGCTGGACTTATGTCGGTTGAATCTGCGGAACGCATGCTGCCTTTGACAAATGGCAGCTGCACAAGCAGAAGTAAACCATTGGGGGGAGTGGGGCTTGCTATAGTATTTCCGTGCGGGAACATGTGCTTCAATAGCAGTTTTGAACCATTCAGTTGTCTCATTTGCACACTGTTCCGCTGGAAGAGTAAAGATATTTTGCCATGGGGCATCTCTGATGAGCTCCCTGATGGCTTCCCAATCAGCCTTTTTGTAATACCTCGTTGTTTTGAGTAGTGGGTCTTCAGTTTTAGGGCGAGAATTTAGGCTGATTTCTACCATTATCACAGCGTGATCAGCATTCCCGAGTGGGCTATGGGCATTTGTTGTACAGTCATTGGGAACTGTTGTCAGAAAGAGATCTAGAAGTGAGGCATGTTGATCGTGCTGGTCTGGGAAACGTGTCGGAAATGTAACCATCTGAGATAGGGAATGAGATATAGAGAAGCTATATGTGGCGCTACCAGCTACGTCTGTGTGATTTGAGAATCCTAGCCAGTTACTGTGGTGGACATTGAAGTCACCAAATACATGTATTTGTGCGCTAGTATCGAGGGAGAGTGCTATATCTATGCTGTCTGAGACTTTGTTTATTAGGGTACAGTCTTGGTTTGAGGGAGAGCGGTAGAGAAAATATAAGTAGCTAATATTGTGTTTCATATTTAGTCTGAAGCACATAAAGGCCTGGCCCTCTGATTCTAGTTTTATTTCTCTAGTTAGGGGGAGGGTGTTTCGAATATAGACTCCAAGTCCATGCATATGTCTGTCCGAGTCCTTACGGTAGAGTGGGAGATAACCAGGCATGTTAAAGTGGTTAGAGGGTATGGAGGAGTGAAGGTTAGTTTCACTTAATGCTAAGATATCCGGGGTGTTTACAAGGAGAAATGACTCAACATCATCTAAGTTAGTTCTAAGCCCGCGGATATTAGTAAATGCAAGCCTCAAGGGAGGAGGCAGGTTGGTTTTCTTTGAGTTTGGTCCTGGTTTAAACGTAACTTTTGCTTGAGCTGTCATTTCATTTTATTTTATTTAAAAGTTTCAGTTAGGGTGGATGAGTGAGGGGGTGCTGGACAAGTAGTTGTGCAGAATACCAGACATGCAATACAAGTAGACCATCAGCTGTCCTCACCCACAGGATTGTGGCCTCGGGAAAGCCCACCGGGGATGAGTGCAGGGTCCCTTTCCATGCGCGACATGGCACTACAAACATCCCGATATTTTACAACTGTTGATGGAGCAGCCGCTCTAAGCGCTACCAAAGAGTTAGGGCTCCTGTACTATCAGTCGGAAACAGCAGCCAGGAACTGTCAATCCGGTACCCTCAATCCATTAGGCAAAGCCAGCCCAGTCCAACTGCACTGACATATATGGCACTGAAGCACCCCACTGTGTCCAGTTTAGGGGGATGGGATGTGGCAGGAGTGGGGAAAAGCGGCGTTCATTACCCTAGTCAGGAAACAAGGTCAACCACTGGGTGATTCAAGCGAGTCCCTGTGATAGTACCTCTACGCCTGGCCAATAGGCAAAGAAGGAGTATGAAAGCCGAGCGATAGACAGAGTCTATCTCCTCCTTAAGCAGTTTAGGTTTGCCAACCGGTGATTTGTTTGAGTCACCAGCTCTAGGAAGGTTGTCGTCCAGGACTGAAGAGGCCTCCCTCCCCTAGGTTTAGTTTCAGAGTTTTCCTTCTCCTAGACGGATGGCCTGGGAAGACCTACGGGTCCATCAGCTCCGAGGGGGTTCGCCCCGCGCCTGGGTCCTAATCCTGGTATTTCTGCGACCCCGCATGGGTAGTTAATATTTATTGGTTATTTAAGTTAATATCTCCTGGAAAATCGGGCATTTAGGTTAGCTTCTACAGAAGATTTTCACTCCTCAAGTGTGGTTTAAAAAGGGCATTATTATGCTGTCCATTTTCATTTATACTGAGAGAGGGCATACGTAAAAATTCATGCAGTGGAAGCAGTTAAATTTGCTACAGTATTGGATCGAGAGAGTCGAGTTGATGTATGGTTAGATATAGTTTTGTAAGTTTAGCAATGTATGGTTAGATATGGTTTAGTAGGTTTAGGAATGTATGGTTAGATATGGTTTAGTAGGTTTAGGAATTAGGATAAAGTGCTAGAGTATGATCTACTTTCTATTAGAAATTCTGATTTGGTGCCCAAACCGGACATTTAGTAAGACTGAAAGATTAGATATGTTCAGTATAGAGACAAGAGAACATTTGATATGGAGTACAGTTATACCTGATAGATATAGGTTATTGCATATTCTGTAAGTATAGTAATGCAACTCATGAGACTCAGTTGTTGTTAAATATCGATTTGTGTTCTGTTATATTTTTTTCTCATATTCACATCTGCGAGTCGGGACATGTTAAAACATTGCGTTACTTCTCTATCAAAGGAGGAGGTAATACATGGGAGGGCACAAAACATGACAAGTAAAGCCTGAATGGTGATAACGCGACACATGGCTGAAATGCACAAACTAGAAACAGGTACTACACTTCCATCGTTAGCCGTTTGATGCTGATTGTATGTAAAACATCAGGTTTAAGTCTGGAATTATAAGTTAAGATCATCGTAAAGTTAACGGAATCGAATCTGATAAAAATAAGTCGCAATTTTCATAATGTAATCATGTGATTATTGTTTTGTTTCTTGTTGGTTCAAATCTAGTTTTTGTTATTTGATTGACTTCGCTATTTGTTCAATTCCTTCCTTTTTGAATTGTTTATGTGAAATATTCAGTTTTGCATTTTTTTATATTTGGATTATTTGGATTACTGTTCTCATCTTGGATGTAAACAGTAGTTCGACTAATCCAAATAATAATGAAATGGTCAATCTTTTACACGAGGAACAAAATAATGATTACACCGTTTTACGGTGAACAAAAGTTCTTTATTCTGAAGCAGTTGATTTCTCCTTATAATAATTTCACGTTTAAATCGTGTTTTTTATATTTTAATTTCGATTCTTTTATATTTCCATATATTTAATTGCTTAATGAATTGGACACACAAAACAAATTTTGTATCAATTTACTAAAGATTATATTAAGAAATCCTAACAAACAAACAAATTTTCTGCGTTGGACACAAAAGAAAAACGATTTTTTTTTCGTATTACATTCCTGGAATGAAAGGTAAGTTTATTATTTTCACTTTACAAAATTATAATTCCACAACTTTAAAATAATCTTAACTAGGTACAAGTGCACTTATTGATCCGTGCTGAAATAATAACGTTATTATTTAAAAAGCCATTAACATTGAGAGAGGAGGGTGTTTCGTACCTATTCTGTACTTTAACCTTACAATTGAATAAAAAAGCATATAAAACTTTAATTAAACTTAGAAATGCGATTTAAAAAAATAGCGCGGATCAGTAAGTGCACTAGCACCCTTTAATATTAAAATAAGTATATTTTTTCACTTTACAAAAATATTATTCAACAACTTTAAAATAATCTTAAATATTAAAATAAGTTTATTTTTTTATTGTGATACAATATGAAAGGTAAGTTATTTTTTACGCTTAAAAAAAATCCCCATTCAATAACTTTTAAAATAATCTGAAACATTTCTTTTGCAATCTCCCTCCAAAATATTGATTCTTAAAATAATATTAAACATAAAAAGTTTTAAATTTTATTGCAATCCAATAAAAAATATTGATTTCGTAAATAAAAATGTGTTTATTTAAGTAAAATTTACGTGATTTCTGCGAAAACCCTAATGTTTATCATAAACATAATAATTTGATTCGAACTTGATTCAATTGTTTGACAACTGAACAAAAAACTGTTTTTTCGGCATTTAATATATATATATATATATATTTAATATATATATATATGTATATATGTGTGTATATACATGTATACATATATGTATATATATGTGTGTATATACATGTATACATATATATATGTATATATATATATGTGTATATATGTGTGTATATATATATGCATATAAATATGTATATATGTATATATATATATTTATGTATATATATGTATATATATATGTGTGTGTATATATATGTATATATATATATGTATATATATATATATATGTATATGTGTGTATATGTATATGTGTGTATATATATTTATGTATATGTATGTATATATATGTATATATATGTATATATATGTATATGTATATATGTTGTATGTATATATATGTATGTATATATGTATATGTGTGTATATGTATATGTGTGTATATATATATGTATGTATATATATGTATATGTATGTATATATATATGTATATGTATGTATATATATGTATATGTATGTATATATATATATGTATATGTATATATATATATGCATATGTATATATGTTGTATGTATATATATGTATGTATATATGTATATACATATGTATATGTATATATATATATGTATATACATATGTATATGTATATATATATATATATATACATATGTATATATATATCTTACATACATATACATAATTTTATATAGATATACAGTTCTGGGGAAGAAACAATTAAAATAGAAGGCTTTCATACATCTAGTGATCTCTACTATGAAGGGGTGGGATTTAGCTGCTTATCGGGTTTGTCACGGGTATTTTCATTAAGGACGTGCAAGAGTTTGTAGAGGTATAGGATATTTTCAAGTGTAAGTAATTTTCTAGCAGGGTAGAGAGCCCACCTTCTTCGCAGCAGTCTTGGCAATGATCTCAGTGTATCTATTCCAACTCATGTTTCCTTCCTTTGACAGAGTTAAAAGCAGACTTCGTAGCCTAGTGGGTGGTGCAATTTTCTCTTCCCTGTAACCTCTTTCTCATAGCCTGTCTCTGCTTTATAATTAGTTTCATGGTAAGTCCTCATCTGAGTTTCAGTCTATAGCCCCGCTTGCCAAACTTTCGCAAGAAACACTCGTCTAGCTGAAAAAAATTATCAATAATTTCCCCCACTCTTGATCTGCGCCTGAACATAAACATAGATTCCATGAACAAAGTTTCTTTCTTAGAATGCACACCTGTGGAACTCTTCCATTTGCCTGCTTTCGAGCTGACTATAATATCGTCATTTTCAAGTCCAACCTAAACATGTTCTTAATGATGCGTCTCCCTTAAGTAATCCGATTTACCAACCATTACGACGACAGTGTTACATTGACCACTGTATGCTTATTAACCCCTATCCTCGAGTGGCATCTGGGCCTTAATAATGGTGACTCTTTTGTAAAAAACATCATAAGTCAAACGTAGGTATCTAAAATTTCAAATGTAAAATTTTCACTGATTCTAAAAAAATATAATAATTTATGATTTCTTAAACTTGAAAAAATATATTGATTATTGTGTAAAAACAAACTATTAAAAACTGGGATCGCAAATTAAAATCCAACATCTTTCAGCATTTTGTTAGAACATATTCTGTGGAGATCATAAAATTCTATAAAGTTTCTTCCGTGAACAACTTGGGTTTTAGTTCTAATTAAATAACTTTATATCTCTTAAGTCTGAACTTTATAAACCACACACAAAATGGATAGTGCCAGCACAGAAATGTTAGGTAAGCTTATCTAATCCAATGCTCACCGAACAATGAAGTACAACCGCACAATATATATATTGTCTGATTATTATGTGATGATGAATTAATATTGATACAACACATAAACATTTTAAGGTCAATCGATTTGGCAGGTGAGTTGTTACACACTTCTTACACATAATACAATTTAATGTCCGGATAAAGTTTGCTATACAAACAGTAAAGATGATATTTAATGACAATATGGATACTATGGGTTCGTTGAATTAGCATATCTTTCAATATAGCACTTAACAACATTCGATGTTAAAGGGAGCAACACTTAAAAGTCGTTAACAAATGATAATCATATGAAATAATATTTAATTCAATAAAAAACACAATAATCAATAAAATCATATGAAATAATATTTAATTCAATAAAAAACTCAAAGATAATGATAATCATATGAAATCATATTGAATTCAATAAAAAATATCAATAACAATCAAAATAATGTGAAATCATATTTAATTCAATAAAAACTCAATAATAATGATAATCAAATGAAATCATATTTAATTCAATAAAAAACTCAAAAATCATGAAAATCATAATTCAATACAAACTCAATAATATTGATAATCATATTAAATCATATTTTATTCAATAAAAAACTCAATAATAATGATAATCATATGAAATAATATTTAATTCAATAAAAAACTCAATAATAATGATAATCATATGAAATAATATTTAATGCAATAAAAATCAATAATAATGATAATCATATGAAATAATATTTAATTCAATAAAAACTCAATAATAATGATAATCATATGAAATAATATTTAATTTAAAAAAACTCAATAATAATGATAATCATATGAAATAATATTTAATTCAATAAAAACTCAATAATAATGATAATCATATGAAATAATATTTAATTCAATAAAAAACTCAATAATAATGATAATCATATGAAATAATATTTTATTCAATAAAAAACTCAATAATAATGATAATCATATGAAATAATATTTAATTAAATAAAAACTCAATAATAATGATAATCATGTTTAATTCAATAAAAAAGACAATAATGATAATTATATCAATATTTAATTCAATATAAATAACTCAATAATAATAACAATCCTATGAAAACATTAGGTGTAACAACCCTCAAAACATTCACTGATAAAGGGAGTCAAAACATTTACCGGTAAAGGGAGAAACATTTTAAAATCATTAAGAAACTGGTTATAAGGACAAATTAACTACCGTCAGCAGTGCTTGCCTCTCTGTCTTCACAAACAATGGGCCGACAATTAATGCACATTAAATATCGGCAAGATACAGAAACAAAGATAAACTTGTTTGACTTGTTGATCTAGTGTTACTCTTCATTAATTCACTGTTCAGATACCACGTTATAATACATCATCATATTCTAGTACTTTTCTATTCAAAGCTGTTCAGGTACCTCGTTATAATACATCATCATATTCCAGTACCTTTCTATTCTAAGCTGTTCAGATTCCTCGTTGTAATACATTATCATATTCTATTCAAAGCTGTAGACTTGTGGGGCTCTATTCCGTCTGTTTTTATTGCCTATAACAATTCACTATAAAATCTCTAAAAACTATATTCCTTAAAAATCGAAAAAAAAAATTAACTTTCTAAATATAAAATCGTTTTTATAGATTCATTATTAAATGTGCTGATCTTACATTTTAAAAAAAATATGTTAAGCTGAATTAGAAATAAACATATATTTTTCTTCATTGGTTTGGAATAATAGGATTCACAGATTGAGAAATTCACGAGAAAAAATAGAAAATTATAACAATGATAAATATTACATTAATATTTTCACAGACCTTCACCCGCGCATGTACACATTTTTAAAGACATAAAAATACAAAACCCAGAAAGAAGTGACGGAAACATAATTTTAAAGCGAATTAAAATGGGTTATAAGACATGAAGATCAGTAAAATATCTACTGGTTATAGATACAACATTAATATGCAGGAAAAAAGAAAGAAGTTTAGTTCGTAGACCATGAGTTGAATAGGTTCATTTTACAGGCCATATTTAAATGTTCACTTTTTCTTGGCTCAAAAAGGAAACGTAATTTTAAAACTGATTAAAAATGTTTAAACGACATAAAAATCCAAGATTCAGTTAAAAAATTAAAGGTAACGTAATTTTAAAGTGAAATAAAAGGTTTAAAAAACAAAAAAAAATGTCTGCCGGTTATAGATACAACATAATTATGCAGAAGAAAGAAAGAAGTTTGTAGACCCTAAGTTGAATAGGCTCATTTTACAAACCATATTTAAATTCATACTAAGTTATAAGCCTTAATACATTTTAATAATTTATACTATTAATAAGTGAAAATAATCAGGATAAAAAATCATAACGAAACAAAAAAATATACGAATAAGAGAAATACGCTAAAAGAGTTGAATTAAATAATTTGTTGAATTTCAAAAATAAAACAATATTTTAATTTAAAAAAATTTCGTATACAAATATGCATTACCAGACGTAAATTCCAAAAAAAAAAAAAGAAAATGGCGATAATCGATTAATAAAACGGTTTATATCATTTGGATAATAAAATATAGGAATTATAATAATGAAGTCACAAACGTTCAATGAAATAATTCGTTGAATGAAAAAAACTGTTGATTTCTAAACATAAAAGTAAAAAAATCTAAAAACCTAATTCTGTTGCATTAAATTATTATTAGTATTAACAAACATGTAATGTTATGAAAATATCCAATTTAATATCAAACACATTAGAACTAAGCGGTTATATTTCCACACATATGACTTAAAACGAAAGCTATTTTAAAAGACCATATTAGTATCCATTGCTAAGTAACTAGATTATATATTGATTTGTATTAATATGAATTGCGTGCTATAAGTCATGCCCTTGACCCACTTACCATAGAATTAGAGCAACGAAACTTGGCACAGTTATTAGTCTTTATCTACATAGAAACCACCCAGAGTTATGCATTTCTCCTATCGTTTGATGCAGCTCTGGAAACCGTTTTTGTAGAATACCCCAGGTTGGTCCTCCAACCACGACGTGACTTCAGAAATCAAGACTGCATCACCTGGGAAACGCTTTCCTTTCAAAAACAACTTCATAGCTGGGAAGAGGTGAAAGTGAGAAGGGGCAAGGTCAGGAGAGTAGGGAGGATGGGGAAGGATTTCATAACCACACGCCCATGCTTCTGATCTGGCGACATGCGAGTTGTGGACTGGATCGTTGTCCTGCAGGAGGAAGGTAGCTTTGCTGATCTTGCCCCGCCTCTTGATTTTGATAGCTTCCCGTAATTTCCTCAAGAGTGAAGCATAATAGGATCCTGTAATTGTGGTATCCTTTGCCAAGAAATCTGTCAACTACTCCGTCCTGGTCCCAGAAGACTATCAGCATGACCTTGCCAGCAGCGGGTTGCACCCTTCCCTTCTTTGGAGGTGGTGAGTCCAAGTGCTTCCACTATATTGATTAGCCTTTGGTCTCTGGATCATAGTGATGGACCCAGCTTTCATCCTGTGTAATCAGTCTTTTGAAAAACTTTTACTAATCGTCTTGGCACATCTCCAAATTAATCCTCGAGCACTCGACGCGTTCTCTCTTCTGGAATGGTGTGAGTAATGAATGAAAAAAAAACTGTTGATTTCTAAAAATATAATTTAAAAAATAAGAACCTAATTCTGTTGCATTAAATTATTATGAATATTAATAAATATGTAATGTTATGAAAATATCCAGTGTAATAGCAAACAAATTACAAATAAGCAGTTATATTTCCACACATTTGACTTAAAACGAAAACTATTTTAAAAGACCATATTAGTATGCATTGCTAAGTAACTAGATTATATATTGATTTGTATTATTAACTTTTATTAGTATTTAAATTCATTTTCCTGTATTATAAACTGATTATATTTCTATTGCTGGCAATATATTTTTTATTAATTTCAGTAGAAACTATGGTAGTTGTATGTTTATTATTCCTACAAATCATTAATATATTATTGTTATTTTACTTTATTAATTGCATAATTACTTTATTACAAAATACTATGAATATTATTAAACATTTAAAAAATATGAATGTGAATTAAGTGTTTATTTCTGTGATTTTTAAATGTTTTATAAAGTTATGTTTCTTGTTTTGTTGGCACGATTAAAATAAACAATGATATTAAAATATTAAATTTCATTTATTTTTATTTGCAGATGTTCTTGCTGGAATGTTTTTAATGAATATTAATGGACCATCCTTCTCCTTAAACAGTATTGTATACACAATTATTTCCTTACATGTACGACAACAAAAACGGCAGCACACAACTTTATTAGTCCTATATGTATGAAGAGGTATTTTATCTGGATTGATTAGCAAATAGTGATAAGAACATCACACATATTTAAATTTGTGAAATTTTTGTTTAATGGTTTTATTAATCATAAGATATCGAATTTAACATTTCAGAAAATCTGCTAATTTACAAAAGAGAATATTTTAACTTTTACACAACAAAATATCTCTTATCAAATAAATTAAGTGATACAAATTGAAATTTCTTTAGTGTAAAATCTAACTTGCATCAACAACACCAGATTAAAACTGATAAAGTCAGGATAAAATTCTTATTGTTTGTAGCTTGTTAGTGAAATCTTGCTCCAGGAACCATTTTATTTAACTATGAATATACACATTAGGAAAAAGCCACATTCTTGTGAAGTGTGCGGATATTCTTGTTCTCAAAAATCAAAATTAGTGAGACATATGCGAACTCACACTGGGGAAAAGCCACATTCTTGTGAAGTATGTGGATATTCCGTTGCTGAAAAATCAAAGCTCGTGAGACATATTAGAACTCACACTGGGGAAAAGCCACATTCTTGTGAAGTGTGTGGATATTCTTTTGCGGAAAAATCAAATTTAGTGGGACATATGAAAAGTCACACTGGGGAAAAGCAACATTCTTGTGAAGTGTGTGGATATTCCTCTACTGAAAAATCAAATTTAGTGATACATATGAGAACTCACACTGGTGAAAAGCCGCATTCTTGTGAGGTCTGTGGATATTCTTGTTCTCAAAAATCAACATTAGTGAGACATATGAGAACTCACACTGGGGAAAAGCCATATTCCTGTGAAGTTTGTGGATATTCTTGTTCTCAAAAATCAACATTAGTAATACATATGAGAACTCACACTGGGGAAAAGCCACATTCTTGTGAACTGTGTGGATATTCATTTACTGAAAAAGCAAAGCTAGTGAGACATATGAGATCTCACACTGGGGAAAAGCTACATTCTTGTGAAGTTTGTGGATATGGTTTTACTGAAAAATCAAAGTTACTGAGACATATGAGAACTCACACTGGGGAAAAGCCACATTCTTGTGAAGTGTGCGGATATTCTGTTTCTCAAAAATCATCATTAGTGGTACATATGAAAACTCACACTGGGGAAAAGCCACATTCTTGTGAAGTGTGTGGATATTCCTGTACTGAAAAATCAAATTTAGTGAGACATATTAGAACCCACACTGGGGAAAAGCCATATTCTTGTGAAGTTTGTGGATATTCCTTTGCTGAAAAATCAAAGCTAGTGAGACATATGAGATCTCACACTGGGGAGAAGCCACATTCTTGTGAAGTTTGTGGATATTCTTTTACTGAAAAATCAAAGTTAGTGAGACATATGAGAACTCACACTGGGGAAATACAAATACCTTCGCATTGAGGAAAACATTAATGTGGAACATGAAAAAATGAGACGCAGAGCAGAACAAAAGATCCTCAAATTTTTACTAACCCCTAAAAACAAAATAACGGCTATAAACAAGCGTGTAATACATGTGATCACGTACGGTTTCGGTATTATAGACTGGCCTCAATATAACATAAACAGACTCGATACCAAGACCAGGAAACAACTATCCCTACATAAGGTAACATACCGAAACCAATGCATGGACAGGATATACCTACCTCGAAAAGAAGGGGGCTTTGGCCTCACTGAATTCAACCATGCATATCGAGCCACTATAGTAAGCATGGGCCAATATATTAAAAGTTCAACGGACGTGACAATGGAAATGGTGAAAGACCATCATTATCATCTTTCTCAACAAACCTCAATCACAAAGCTTGCTGAAAACTTTGGAGAAGTCATACCGGAGAACACTGTCGATGTACACGATAAACCACCGACACAGATTGCAAGAATAAAAAGGAAGAAATACACCGAAATAGAGATAGAGACAAGAAAAGAAGGATGGAAAAAATAAGCGAGCAGGGAAGTTCCTAGAGGAGCTCAACCCGAAGTACATAGACAAAGATGCTTCACTCCAATGGCTCAAGAGTAGGAGACTTCCATTTGATGAGGAAAGGCTTATTGAAGCCAGGCAAGATCAGGGCTTACTTACAAATAGATTTAACAAAATGGCTGGCCTACAAAAAAAATGGCCATTGTACGTTTTACAACTCTGCGATTGAAAGCGCAAACCATCTAATGTCTGCATGCCCAATCTTATTAGCAGATGGCCATTATACTGCTCGTCACAGCAAAGTATGCAAGTACCTCCATTGTATGATCTGAAACTAGACAGAGAAACACACATCTGGGAACATGAACCATCACCGATAACATCAAACAGAAATGTGACCATGTTCTATGACAAAGACATACAGCCGGGGAGATACATAAAAGACACGGCCATCAAACCAGATATTGTTATATGGAACAAGCCTGAAAGAACTGCACATATTGTCGATGTCACAGCCCCAAATGATTTTGGCCTTAACAGAGCTGAACGGGAAAAGATAACAAAATATCAGGACTTAAAAAATGATCTAAAAACGACATGGTCTCTGAAAGAAATAAACATTATACCGGTTGTGATAGGAGCAACTGGCTTAATAAAAAAGAATCTTCATAAATACTTAGAAACAATCCTTGGAAGACCAAGCTGTAACGAAATGCAGATAGCAGCCATAAAGGGAACAGTATCTATTCTTAAAAGAGCCCTCGGATATAAATTTAAATCATAACGGAATCAAGTGTTAGCTCCAGGAAGGAGCCCCTTGATCTCTTTAAACTTACTGAAGTAAAAAAAAGGGAAAAGCCATATTCTTGTGAAGTGTGTGGATATTCATGTTCTGAAAAATCAAAGTCAGTTATACATATGAGAATACACACTGGGTTGAATGCCTACTAGACACTGTCCTCGAGTTTCTAAGGTCTCTCTGTACAGGGGTTTGTCAGAACAACCTGGCATGAGGATACTTTTTCCATAGAAGTAAACCCTGACCAAATATTCGCTGCCCAAATAAGATCTCCTCACTATGGCTAACTCAAATTAGCTTTTACAGGGAAAGGTGCACCTTTTCCAAGTGATGTTACCACAAGTAATAGCACGAAGCAGGATACTCCACCAGACTAGATAAATTCTTGTCCTGGAATCCAGAAAGGGCAAGAGACCAAAATAAATATATACTACAACGTATAAAAATGGTTAGTTCGGGAGAGGAAAATTATGTTCTCAATTTCTTTACTAACTCAGTGTTTGAGAGATAAAGAACTTAAGTGGAACATTCGAGTATCTATGTATCTTATATAGATTTCAAGTGTTAGCCTAAAGTTGTGGCCCCTTGATCTCTGAGAACTTCGACTGAAGTAAAAGAACACAAAAAAGTAAAATAAAACAAAATAGGGAAAAGCCACATTCTTGTGGAGTGTGTGGATATTCTTGTTCTGAAAAATCAAATTTAATAAAACATTTGAGAACTCACACTGAATGCCATTAAGCCAGACATTGTAATATGGAAGAAAGTTAAACAATCATTGGAACACGTAATTAAAGCGACTTCAAATAAGAAAGGGAACAACGTCTATGCATAAAGTATTATAAATCCAAAACCTTATTAAATTCAAAAATAGAAAAATAGCACTTTTGTATGCGTATGAATAATTTTTCTGAATATATATATATATATATATATATATATATATATATATATATATATTAATGCTGTTAGTTTATTAAGTATTCATATGAATAAATAATAATTTCTAACTTGTATTCCATTTGTATAAGAAAAAAAACGACTGATTAAATTACGTGTGAAACTTGATAAGATTTACACTTGAAAACCATTAAACAATATATCTTTATTATCAAATTAAGATTTACCATTTTATTTCATTGTGAGTCGATAATTGTAAGGATTTACATTTGAAAACCAACAAGCAATATACGTTTATTTGTATCATAAAGATGTATTATTTTATTACATCGTGATTTATTTATAAACAAGATGTTACATATTGAAAAAAATCTTTGAAAATTCTTAGAGAAAAGGTTTAGCATTTATTACTCACGATCCATCAGAGTATTTTCTTTGAATCTATTAAACTTTGCATTTGCGTTTATTTCTTTACAAAAATAAATATCAAATATCAGTCACACTTAAAAACTCTAAGTGTTGAGACAACTAAATATTACAGTCTAATCTAAAAAGAGGCAGTGGTCTATTCACCGATACCTCAAATTAATTGTTAGTAGAAATTGTCCAATTTTGCTTAGTGAATCGCCACCTCAATTATCTCATAGTTTTTCAGTGTCATCATTACGTCCATACGTAAAATTATAGTGCATTTAAAATATAATCGAGAATGTTATAAAAACCATTTGAAATATGTTTTTGCAGTTACATTATTTTGTGAAAATATTGACTTAGCAATTCCTAATTCATATCAGTATCAATATATTTTGTTGTAGAAATTTAATTTTCTGGGCTATATTGATGTAATTAATACTGGCTTAAAAAGTTTTTTGTAATATTACAAATTAATTAAACTTATTTATTTATATTTATACAGGCTTTAGAATATTGTTCATAATATTCTTGTAATAATTGTTTTTTCTAAATTTATATGGAAAATTTACGATCCTTTAGTTTCATGAAACAGGAAAATTAAATCTGCACTTTTACTTAAAATTAAAACTGTTATAAAATTGCACTAAGATTTATAAGATAACCGGGTCTTTGTATTCTAATACTGTCTATTATTAAATAATGAAAATCGAATCAAAATCGGTTTTTGAATTTTTGTCAGTTTTTAGGTGATATGAAAGATCAAATGGGGATCCGCCAATAATTTTACACGTACATATCTAATCTAACAATATTATATAAAAATTATTAACTTTTAAATATAACACATATAATCTAACAATATTATATAACAAAATTATTAACTTTTAAATATACATATCTAATCCAACAATATTATATAAAAAATATTAACTTTTAAATATACATATCAAATCTAACAATATCATATAAAAAATATTAACTTTTTAATATAACATATCTAATCCAACAATATTATATAACAAAAATATTAATTTTTAAATATACATATCTAATCCAACAATATTATATAACAAAAATATTAACTTTTAAATATACATATCTAATCTAACAATATTATATAACAAAAATATTAACTTTTTAATATAACATATCTAATCCAACAATATTATATAACAAAAATATTAACTTTTAAATATAACATATTTAATCCAACAATATTATATAACAACAATATTAACTTTTAAATATAACATATCTAATCCAACAATATTATATAACAAAAATATTAACTTTTTAATATAACATATCTAATCCAACAATATTATATAACAAAAATATTAACTTTTAAATATAACATATTTAATCCAACAATATTATATAACAAAAATATTAACTTTTTAATATAACATATCTAATCCAACAATATTATATAACAAAAATATTAACTTTTAAATATAACATATTTAATCCAACAATATTATATAACAAAAATATTAACTTTTAAATATAACATATCTAATCCAACAATATTATATAACAAAAATGTTAACTTTTTAATATAACACATATAATCCAACAATATCATATAAAAATATTAACTTTTAAATATAACATATCTAATCCAACAGTATTATATAAAAATATTAACTTTAAATATAACATATCTAATCCAACAATATTATATAACAGCAATATTAAATTTTAAGTATAATATATCTAATCCGACAATATTATATAAAAACTATTAACTTTTAAATATAGCATATCTAATCCAACAATATTATATAAAAATATCAACTTTTAAATATAGCATATCTAATCCAACAATATTATATTACAAAAATATTAACTTTTAAGTATAACATATCTAATCCAAAAATATTATATAAAAATATTAACTTTTAAATATAACACATCTAATCCAACAATATTATATAACAAAAATATTAACTTTTAAGTATAATATATCTAATCCGACAATATTATATAAAAAATATTAACTTTTACATACAACATATCTAATCAAACAATATTATATAAAAATATTAACTTTTAAATATAACATATCTAATCCAACAATATTATATAAAAAATATTAACTTTAAAATATAACATATCTAATCCACCAATATTATATAACAAAAAATATTAACTTTTAAATATAACATATCTAATCCGATAATATTATATAAAAAATATTAACTTTTAAATATGACATATCTAATCCAACAATATAATATAAAAATATTAATGTTTAATATAACATATCTAATCCAACAATATTATATAAAAACATTAACTTTTAAATATAACATTCATTCATAAATATTAAGGAAAGGCTTTAAAATGTTATTTGTGCAATCTACATGAGTTAATAAACATAAGTTCTTTAAAATATAACATTATCATATGAAAAACTTAAAATCTACATATTACCGAAAGGTTTTAAAATGTTATTTTTCAAATCTACCTGATTTAATATACACATCATTTTATTAAAATATTAACTTTTACATATAGCATTCAATAATATCTTATACAGTATTATATAAAAATATTAACTTTTAAATATAACATTCATTCATATCTAATCCAACAGTATTATATGACAAACCTAAAATCTTAATATTAACGAAAGTTTTAAAATGTTTGATAGTCTGTTTTAAATAAAGTAGATTTGTTTTTAAATATAACATTCATGCGATAGGGATTCTTCAATTATTGATTTTATAATAAAGAATAAATATTGTTGAAAATTTGTTGTCTAAGATAGTTATCATATATTACCATTTCATGTTTCATGGTCTGGAAACCTTGATTCTAGTAAAGCAACTGGCCTGGATAGCATTCTAATTATACGCTATGTGATGAAGGTCGTCAACCCCATCCCCTGTATTTTCTTTTTCATCAAAAAACACTATGCGACATACAAATATTTGTACGTGATGTTGCCAAGAAAATCAAAACCCATGATTCCAGTAATGTAACTAGCCCTGAGGGCATTCCAATTATAGTGCTGAAAAAGCTTTAAGCTAAACGAGCTCCCATACTTACAGTGTTGCCTTCAGGATAATTGCTTCCCAAACTCCTGGAAAATCTCATCAGTATGCCTTTTATTTAAGAATCCAGGTGATCGTTCATTTTCTCAATGCAGATAAAAGGATCCCGTGCGTCATGAGTAAGTTGCTAGAATCTGTATAAAATAGATTAGTCAATCAACTCAGCAAAAAGCCTTCTTAGTGACATGCAATAAGGTTTCCTTTCTGCTAGATCTACAGCAGATGTGCTTACAGTTATATTTCTATATGATTAGCAAATTTCTCGATATAACTTCCTGTCTAAGGCTATTGATCTTGCCATATCAAAGACTTCTGGAAGGGTAAGGCATAAAGGTCTACTTTACATGATCTCCAGCTACGATATAGCTGGAAATGTTTTTTCAATTATTAAATCATTTTTGTCTGATAGGTTCAAAATAGTGGTTGACGGGCAGAAATCAGAATCTCACAGTATTAATGCTAGAGTCAATGAAAGGTACATTCTGGGCCAAACTCTCTTCTTGATCTACGTCAATGATCTTCCAAATAACATCATATCATTCGTTGACATTTATGCTGACGACACTACCATGTATTGCAACACATCCAAAGCTATAATTCATTAAGTTCTCTCCCCTCTGATATTCAACACGTGATACAATGGGAAAAGAAGTGGCTGGTTACTTTTACTGCATCTAAAATCAAACTTCTATATTTATACCATCAACGATCTGATCCCCATCTGGCATCAATTGAGATGAATGGCTCCATGTTTTGACAAGCTTCTGGCCTTGACCTTTACTCATGATCTGAATTGGAACACGTACATCAAATCTGTTGCCAAGGTCTATTGATATAGATATCTCACTGCTGATGCAATTCTCTACCTATATAAAACCCAGATACGTTCAATAATGTAGTACTGTTGCCACATCTGGACAGGAGCTGCTAGAAAGATCTGCCTTCTCGGAGGTAAAAAAAGACTTCTAATGCATTCATTACTGGGCTTTTAACTTTGTATAAATAACCTATGAATATATCATATGTAAAAGGGAAAAGAACTACAAAAACATATACATCATTATTTTAATTATAATCAGTAAAATCAAAATAAAACAACGGAATACAAAAATCACAATGAAAGCAAATAATATACATAAAGTGCGTTGAACAAGCTTACAAATAAGGTTACAGTATAGTATTTATAGAAAAGAAAAACTATTTCTATGTGCAGAACGTGTACTTGATATCAGTAATAAGATCATTCATCTTATATAAAGCAGTGATCATCTGTCAGCAATTATTATCTGATGTGATCATAACGGAGTGGTTATTTTTTAGTATCAGTCTATACAGTCTTCATCATCTATATAGTCTTCATCATCTATACAGTCTTCATCATCTATATAGTCTTCATTATCTATACAGTGTTCATTATCTATACAGTCTTCATCATCTATATAGTCTGCAGTGAATCAACCAAGAACATAATTTTCACGTTGTTCTATTTTTGTTGTATTCCTGTTGTCCCCGTTGTCTCTGTAGCAAATTTGTTTTCTTATTATGTCTCATTTGAAATTTTTGTGATTGAGCTTATTCTGATGACTCTTGTTAAGTGATGTTGATGTACCACTTTTAGGTTTGGATGTTGGAAGCTCATCAGATGTTACCCGTTGCTCACAAGAGCGGCATGATGCAGGTGCTCAAACTCTGCTTATATGAACAGATGCAGTAGTATGTTTAATGTGAATCCTCATATATCTTATTAAATTTAACTGTTTTGTGTAATTTTGGAATCGATTCAGATTTTGTTTATTGTTCCACTTGTTATTTCTGATTATGAAATTTCTGCTTTTTGTTTATAGCTTTTAGTTATATATAAGATTTGTTTGGTCTCTTGATAGTATGTAGCCTCATTGTTGAACTGAGGACTTCAATAATGATTTAATTTTTGCTTTTTCGGTGAGTTTTATACCATCATTTTGTCCATTGTTAAATTTCAATAAAACTGTCGTACATTTTAATTCGTTTATTTTCTATTTCTGCCATGTTCTTTGCTTTTTTTATTCTTTTGTCGGAGAATGATGATCGAGGAAAATAAAATATACAAAAGATAAGCAGAAAATTCTTAAGAAAATTGAGATATTTATATAAATGGCGAAACTCTTATGTTCTGCAAGTCTTTTCTTTAATTATCGTTGGGTTTCTTCTACATATGTTTGATGGACAAACATTGCAGGGAATTATATATATTCCCACATTAGATGTGGGGTTCTGGAAGAGTTTTGTAGTTTTAAACATATGACATATTGTTAATGATGTGATCTGACATATGTCAGATCACATCATTAACAATGGCCTATAGTTAATGATGTGGTTTGTTATATATATATATATATATATATATGTGTGTGTGTGTGTGTGTGTGTGTGTGTGTGTGTTCCCACATGAATCATAGGCAATCGGTATATTCCTTTATTTTTCAGGAAGATAGATTTATTTATTTTCTTAACAATGATTTGAAATGCTATTTTGCTCCATATTTCAAATTTCGAGCAAAAACTATGGACAGGTTTAAATGCCTCGTAATTCTGTATTCCTTGTTGTCAAAAGATAAAAGGGACAAAGATATACTTCATTAATATCTGACTGGACTGTCATTTCAAAAGTTATGGAGGCTTATATACTTTTTTGTATCATTCCGACTGATGTATAAACATGTTGACGGATCTTTTATACCATAGGTGCCAGTTTGATAGCATTTGTTTGTATTTCTTTTGTCTTAATATTTTTATATATAACTGCGTCATGTTCAGCGGATTTTTGATTAAGAGCTGACTTCTTTTAATAAAGAGTGTCCATATGTTAAACGGGAGACGTGCTAGATGGCGAGAAACAGCACATCATTTTTTTACATTAATATTTGGTCAGATTTTTCTTATAATGAGAATATCCTCATAGCAATGTCCCTGCAAACCTATATAAAAAAACTGAAAAAAATCGAGGAATGTTAATTAAGCATTTTACATAAGAGTTTCCCCATTTATATAAATATCTCAATGTTCATAAAAATTTTCCGCTTATCATTTGTATATTTTATTTTCCTCGATCTTCATTCTCCTGAGAAAGCTCCCCCGAAAGTAAATTAAAAACCATTTTTTTAACAGTATGTTCCCATGTCAAAATAAATATGATGTATACAAACATAAATTGGTTAGAAGAATAGCTGGTGTTTCGCAAAAGTTTTGAAAGATTAGAACTTGCATATACTATAGGGCAGCCAAACCTGCTGCCAACATTGCCTCTCTTTTTATGGAAACCAATTTTTTGCATCCTTGCTGTTCTCTTGTGCAATTGTCTGGATCTCTTTTGCACTTGGTTCACCAGGAATATTAGTTAGGTAGGACTTCAGGTCCTTCTTCTGTGGCACCTATGATAACTGGTATGATTGATATTAGGAACACTCACTTAAATCTCTTTCTCTGTTCAGACAGCTATCATTAGGAACACTCACTTCAATCAGGGTTGCAACTCTGACCTACCCCATATAACAATGTCAGGTTTCACAGCAGGATTTTCAAGGTAGGTGACTGTAGGGATTACATGGTCGTAATGTATGGTATATAAGTATTTTCCAACTGTTCTTTCAAGTTGATATTCCCAGGACTTGCTACTACGCTGGATGTTTAATTTTTTACAGATGATCCAGTGGATGTACTAACATACTCCATCATGTCTCGCTATATAGTAGCCACCCCCTAAAAGAACCTGGCAACTTGATATCAGACGACTAACACTTTCCAATTCTGTATGGCAGAACCTGCATTTGTTGTCATTACTGATACTTACCATCTTCTTGAATGCATTGGTCATCAATCCCTGGTCTTGAGCAGCCATTATTACCCTTTCCTGATCATGGTGGGAGGCTCCCCTTTTAAGCCAGTCCAATGAACCTTTTTTGTCTATGTATTTCTGAGAGTCCCCCCAATACTTTGCATGCTGATGTTGGTCCCATTCTCAAATATTCATCATTTCGAAGGTCTCGGTATATTTCTAACTACTCTTTCTAGCTATTTCTGTGGCACACTTGTTTGGTGTTTCCTCTTCATCTGAGAGACGGTTTCGTCTTCATCTGAGAAACTGTTTCGTGTTCATCTGAGAGACTGTTTCGTCTTCATCTGAGAGACAGTTTCGTCTTTCACAAGTATGGAACTTTTCACCCGGGTAAGTTCTAATGTGTTAGTAAATGTGATTTTAAGAACAAGAATATCCACAGTTAATACGGTTTTTTCCTTTTTTGTTTTATTTTATTTCAGTTAAAGTTCTCAAAAACCAAGGAGCCCACAACCTGGGGCTAACACTAGAACTCTATATGAGATACATAGATATTCGAATGTTCCATATAAGTTCTTTATTTCTCAAACACTGAGTTAGTAAAGAAATTGGGAACATAATTTTCCTCTCCCTAATTAACCATTTTTATTCGTTGTAGTATATCTTTCATTTTGGTCTCTTGGTCTTACTGGATTCTAAGACAAGAATTTATCAAGTCTGGTTGAGTATCCAGCTTCGTGTTATTACCTTAGGTACCATCACTTGGAGAAGGTGCACCATTCTCCGTAAAAGCTAATGTGGGTTAGTCATAGTAGGGAGATGTTATTTAGGCAGTGAATACTATGTGACTTTGAATATTTGGTCAAGATTTACTCCTATGGAAAAAGTATCCTCATGCCAGGTTGTTCTGACAACCCCTGTACAGAGAGACCTTAGACACTCGAGGATAGTGTCTATTAGGCATTCAAGTTCTCTCCTTCAGTGTGAGTTATCATATGTGTCAATAAATATGATTTTGTAGAACAAGAATATCCACACACTTTGCAAGAATGTGACTTTTCCCCAGTGTGAGTTCTCATATGTCTTACTAGCATATCTTTTCGAGAACAAGAATATCCACACACTTCACAAGAATGTGGTTTTTCCCCAGTGTGAGTTCTCACATGTGTCAATAAACGCGATTTTGTGGAACAAGAATATCCACACACTTTACAAGAATGTGGCTTTTCCCTTGAAGAATTATCCCCAGTGTGAGTTCTCATATGTGTCAATAAATGTGATTTAGTAGAACCAGAATATCCACATACTTTGCAGGAATATGGTTTTACCCCAGTGTGCGTTCTCATATGTGTCACTAAAGATGATTTTGTAGAACAAGAATATTCACATACTTTACAAGAATGTGGTTTTTCCCCAGTGTGAGTTCTCATATGTGTCACTAAATGTGATTTTCTAGAACAACAATATCCACATACTTTACAAGTATGTGGTTTTTCCCCAGTGTGCGTTCTCATATGCGTCACTAAATATGATTTAGTGGAACAAGAATATTCACACACTTTACAACAATATGGTTTTTCCCCAGTGTGCGTTCTCATATGTGTCAGTAATGTTGACCTTAGAGAAAACGAATATCCACACACTTCACAAGAATGTGGTTTTTCCCCAGTGTGAGTTCTCATATGTTTTACTAGCATATCTTTTCGAGGACAAGAATATTCACACACTTTACAAGAATGTGGTTTTTCCCCAGTGTGAGTTCTTATATGTGTCACTAAGTTTGATATTTGAGAACAAGAATATCCGCACACTTCACAAGAATGTGGCTTTTCCCCAGTGTGAGTTCTCATATGTGTCACTAAATGTGATTTTTGAAAACAAGAATATCCACACATTTTACAAGAATGTGGCTTTTCCTCAGTGTATAATTGCATGCTTTACTTAACTACCCCAGTCCAATATTCACTTAAGCATTATTTTGAAAATAACCTCCTACAGAAGAATACACTATTTATTTTAGCTATGTAAGATATTGTAAAGCCGCATATTTTCTGAAGGTTGAGATGATCTTGTTTATACCTTTTCATTTATTTGAACATTAAGCACATATACATATGTTATTATTACCTCGAAGGTTTGTATGATTTTCTACACTATTTCAAAGAATTTGTTCAAATAGTAGTATTCTGGGAAACACATATTCGCATACATATATGTGTTGTATTTCATATCAATAATTTTCTATAATAAAACATACTGATCCATAACAATGTAATAACAGTCATCAAACAGGAACATCTGTAAATAAAAGAAATAAATGAATTTCAGTATTTTAGTATCAACGTTTATGTATGGTTTGTTTTTTTTCAATATATGGATGGAACTCATAAAATCTTGTTTACTCAAAACTTAATATGATACACAGAAGAAAATAATCGGATGTTGTATAATTGGCACAGGAAGAGTCGATACAGGTGTTTTTTTTACATATATTTTAGAAATAGTTAGAATTTTATATATATAGAATATTATATATTTCATAGATAAAACATTAGAAACATTGATATATATATAAATATATATATATATATATTGATATAGATAGATATTGATATGTATATAGATAAAAGAAATCCCTTCCCATAATTCCCTTGCTATCTTTTTGTCTCTTTCCTGCACGACCACCATGAAGTGAAGACGCATATTCTGTCTTTCTGTAAATGGAGGGAGCGCCCCCTCCCTCAATACTAGTTAGGTTAGTTAGCTTTGAAAAGCTTATCGTTCAGTTTTTAATTGTAAAAGTTTTTGTAATATATATTTTGTAAAATAAAATAGTTATGCTTTATATATAAAACATAATCGGATGAGTCGATACAGGTATTTTTAACAAATACTTTAGAAACAGTTATGCTTTATATATTACATGCTTTATATATATCAAATAATCGGATGTTTTATAACTTGACACAGGAAGAGTCGATACAGGTATTTTCTAACATATACTTTAGAAACAGTTACATCTAGAATTTTAATATGGTATTCATCATGATATATATATAAGATATACAATCTTAGAAAGGTCCCCGTTTATAACTTAAAAAATATACAACATGAAAATAATATTAAAAAAATAAAAATTCTTAAAGCGTCGTATATTAGAACCCTTCAACCACTATAAATGATATCGCACTCAAGAAAAGCAGTAACGATCTAATATGTCTTGTGTAGTCATATTAGACGAACTTTGTTAACGGTGTCCATTAACTTGATTTTAATACCCGAATTTTTATTCGCCCTGTATTTTTAATCGAGTTTTTATCAACTATACATTTTAACTTATCGCCGTATACTTTTATTTTAGTTTTTCACTTTTAAAATCATTTTCCTCCTTCGGATTTTTACTTCAACACCTGCTGATGATTCGTGGACAAATTAAAAGCGCTCGTGACAGCGACAACTATGGAAATTTTGCAATATTTTGGATTCTGATACAAAAAGATAAGGAAAATCGAAAAATTAAAAAGAGAATCATAAAACAAAGTGTTTCCATTGCCTTTCATAATATTTGCTTTAGTATATATATATATATATATATATATATATAATGATATATATATATAATGATATATATATAATGATATATATATAATGATATATATATATAATGATATATATATATATATATATATATATATATCAATATATATAATGACCTCTATCATTGTGTTCGACATAGGAGGTTCTGATAATAAGAATCCTCACTGTTTCAGTAGTACTAATATCATTGATGACATTACAATCCCACCTTTTGTTTGTAACCCAAAGCATTTGCAAGTATATACCTGAGGCTCATGTATTTTTAATTGTCAGTCTAAGCACTTCTGCCGCTGTTGACTACCAATGGAGGGTTCACTGAGCTTCCCCATGAGATGAAGCAATGAGATCAGCATCATAAGCAAAGAGAAGATTTTTTAAGATGTCTGCATGCTTTAATTAGAAGCCTCAACATTCTTGATAATCACAATGCAGATATTATGTTTAGAATGAAAATTCACCAAACACACGATTGAACATAAAATGAAAGACTGTGGATAACGCATCCTTGTTTAGTACATTATTTGGTGACATTAAAACATCATCAGAGACAACTGAAGCTTTTGTACATTCATGAAACGGTTTAATATTGTTCAACATATCAGAAAATCAGGACCCTCTATAAAGGTGTGCCATTGAGAGAGTTAAAAGTTTCTGTCAGGTCTACAAACAATATGAGGTGTTCCTCATTATTGTCTCATGTTTTCTCGCAAATATCATGTTCATTATTCCCTGGTGTATTCATTATTCTTTTGAGTATTGCATGAATATTCTACTAGCTCTGTATAACGATGATATTCTACAATGATTTCCACATAATCATTAGTTACGCTTATTCTTTTAAAAGTGGTTTATTAGTGTTGTGTGTTGAAAACCTTGTCGGACAGATCCTATTCTCTATATCAACAAACAGTTCATTAAGTTTGTTGCTTGAATCTTAGACCACCACATTTAATTGAATCTTTTTCTGTGGTTTTTACATATGCTCTTTCATAGTTTTCCCATCTTCTTGTGTGCATCTCTTTTATCTATGAATTTTTTTGCTCCATATAACATGTTTCATGATTTTTCAATAACACTATAGACTTAAACAGTGTTGAGTGTATTATTCGAATGTGTAGGGAAGTATCACATGAGAATGGGTTTCCCCTTTGTGGGACATAATGTACAATTCTTTGTAGGTCAGCATAGAACTAATATTTTTCTTCATCAAAATTATTTACTGTTTGAATGTAGCAGCTGTCGCTGATCAAGAACGAGACTACATATCATAATCACATAATTATTCCTTTAAAACTACAAACATAATATATATCAGATATTGTTTAAAGAAGTGGTAATTACTTTTGGAAAATATCGAACCAAATGGCATGACTGTGTTTGAGCATAGCAGCTGTTGATGAAGAGCAAGACTCAATATCAAAATCACATCAGAGAAGGTGTTCTATTAACAGAGTTAAAAACCTTTGTTTTGTCTATAAACTGTATGTAGTGTTCCTCATCCTCCTCTCGTGATTACTCAACAATGTATCGCAAATAGTTTTCTTTGGTGTAATCGAAAACTACATTGTGACTTAATGATTCTATTGAGTATTACACGAATATTTTACCAGTTATGTTTAACAATTAAATCCAACGATGATTACAACATACTCTTTTGTTATGTTTGTTTTTATTCATTAAAAGTGGTTTATTATTGTATTACATGAATATTTTACCAGTTATGTTTAGAAATTAAATTCTACGATGATTACTACATACTCTTTTGTTTTGTTTTAATTAAAATTATTAGTCTGTGTATGGCTGTCTCATCTGTGAATGAATTTCTTCCTGATCTTTTTTCTTTATCAGAATTATTTATTGTTTGAGCATAGCAGCTGACAATGTCGCATGTTTGTCATGATCAAGAAGTGACGGCATATCATAATCATATCAGAGGTGTTTAAAGAAATTATACTTTTTTTAATATCCAGCAAAATGTCAAAATGGTGTTTGAGTGTAGCAGCTGATGATCAACATCAAAACTTCATATCATAATCATATCACAGATGATTTGATAGTTTTTTTATGGAAAATATCGGACTTCATATCATAATCATATCACAAATGATTTGATAGATTTTTATGGAAAATATCGGACTTCATATCATAATCATATCATAAATGATTTGATAGTTTTTTATGGAAATTATGGGACCAATTCCTGATTTACGTAACTACTGTTCACTTTTAGTTTTTTATCTTAAATTTGTGTTTATTACATTGTCCATTTTACATACTGGCATGTGTTGTGCGGCTTTCATGAAGTGACTTATAAAAGTAACCTATCCATAGCCAAGTCTATATTTATCTTACTTTCTTCCAAGTCGATCCTTATCACTTCCATTTCATGTTTTATCTTTCTTTCTCTCCACGAACCTAAATTGAATACTTTCGTTAAGGAGCTTGAATGAAGTAAAGTATATGTAGCCATAGATATTGGTGGCTGGTAAGGTTTCATGTAATAATTAAAAGAACCGAGCTTTGTCTTGACAGCGGTGAACGTTACCATCCATTTTTAACTCCGATTCCACTACAGACTGACGGTCTTCCTCTAGTGTTTTGGCCATTATCTTGAATATGTGTCCATTAGTTTCCCCCACGTGCCTGCTATAGAGCGTGGTGCCGTTAGCAAATATACCAATCTCAGAGACAATTAAATCAGTTAAGTCATTTATGAATATCAAAAATAAAAAAGGTCCAAGAATCAATCCCTGTTGCACATCCACATTTATATAACATTTTTTGGACATATGCTCATCGAGGACAACCTGGATTCTTCTCTGATTTAAGAAGGATCTAATTATGTTAAGCATTCGTCCAGTACTACCATAGGATTTTATTTTCCTCAGAAGACCATCGTGCCATACCCTATCAAAAGCCTTAGATATATCAAGGGCTACTGCCCTCCCTCCTTTATCCAGTGTTTGGTATAAACGTTCAGAGATTAAAGTTAAAATATCTGCAGTAGAACGGGCTTGCCTTAATATATATTAGTTGTTTTACAGAAGTTATGCAGCTGTAAGGTGTTGGATTAATTAAGGATTAAAATATTTTAACGAAAAGTGGGAGGAGGCTAATTGATTAATTAAGGATTCAAATATTTTAACGAAAAGAGGGAGGAGGCTAATTGATTAATTAAGGATTCAAATATTTTAACGAAAAGAGGGAGGAGGCTAATTGATTAATTAAGGATTCAAATATTTTAACGAAAAGAGAGAGGAGGCTAATTGATTAATTAAGGATTCAAATATTTTAACGAAAAGAGGGAGGAGGCTAATTGATTAATTAAGGATTAAAATATTTTAATGAAAAGAGGGAAGAGGCTAATTGATTGATTAAGGATTCAAATATTTTAACGAAAAGAGGAAGGAGGCTAATTGATTAATTAGGGATTCAAATATTTTAACGAAAAAAGGGAGGAGGCTAATTGATTAATTAAAGACTCAAATATTTTAATGAAAAGAGGGAGGAGGCTAATTGATTAATTAAGGATTCAAATATTTTAACGAAATAAGGGAGGAGGCTAATTGATTAATAAAGGACTCAAATATTTGAATGAAAAGAGGAAGGAGGCTAATTGATTAATTATGGATTCAGATATTTAAACGAAAAGAGGGAGGAGGCTAATTGGTTAAGTAAGAATTCAGATATTTTTATGAAAAGAGGGAGGAGGCTAATTGATTAATTAAGTATTCAAATATGTTAACGAAAAGAGGGAGGAGGCTAATTGATTAATTATGGATTCAAATATTTAATGAAAAGAGGGAGGAGGCTAATTGATTAATTAAGAATTCAGATATTTTAACGAAAAGAGGGAGGAGGGTAATTGATTAATAAAGGACTCAAATATTTTAATGAAAAGAGGGAGGAGGCTAATTGATTAATTATGGATTCAGATATTTAAACGAAAAGAGGGAGGAGGCTAATTGATTAAGTAAGAATTCAGATATTTTAACGAAAAGAGGGAGGAGGGTAATTGATTAATTAAGGATTCAAATATTTTAACGAAAAGAGGGAGGAGGCTAATTGATTAATTAAGGATTCAAATATTTTAATGAAAAGAGGGAGGAGGCTAATTGATTAATTAAGGATTCAAATATTTTAACGAAATAAGGGAGGAGGCTAATTGATTAATTAAAGACTCAAATATTTTAATGAAAAGAGGGAGGAGGCTAATTGATTAATTAAGGATTCAAATATTTTAACGAAATAAGGGAGGAGGCTAATTGATTAATAAAGGACTCAAATATTTGAATGAAAAGAGGAAGGAGGCTAATTGATTAATTATGGATTCAGATATTTAAACGAAAAGAGGGAGGAGGCTAATTGATTAAGTAAGAATTCAGATATTTTTATGAAAAGAGGGAGGAGGCTAATTGATTAATTAAGTATTCAAATATGTTAACGAAAAGAGGGAGGAGGCTAATTGATTAATTATGGATTCAAATATTTAATGAAAAGAGGGAGGAGGCTAATTGATTAATTAAGAATTCAGATATTTTAACGAAAAGAGGGAGGAGGGTAATTGATTAATAAAGGACTCAAATATTTTAATGAAAAGAGGGAGGAGGCTAATTGATTAATTATGGATTCAGATATTTAAACGAAAAGAGGGAGGAGGCTAATTGATTTAGTAAGAATTCAGATATTTTAACGAAAAGAGGGAGGAGGGTAATTGATTAATTAAGGATTCAAATATTTTAACGAAAAGAGGGAGGAGGCTAATTGATTAATTAAGGATTCAAATATTTAATGAAAAAAGGGAGGAGGCTAATTGATTAATTAAGGATTCAAATATTTTAACGAAAAGAGGGAGGAGGCTAATTGATTGATTAAGGATTCAAATATTTTTACGAAAAGAGGGAGGAGGCTAATTGATTAATTAAGGATTCAAATATTTTAACGAAAAGAGGGAGGAGGCTAACTGATTAATAAAGGATTCAAATATTTTAACGAAAAGAGGGAGGAGGCTAATTGATTAATTAAGGATTCAAATATTTTTATGAAAAGAGGGAGGAGGCTAATTGATTAATTAAGTATTCAAATATGTTAACGAAAAGAGGGAGGAGGCTAATTGATTAATAAAGGACTCAAATATTTTGATGAAAAGAGGGAGGAGGCTAATGGATTAATTAACGATTCAGATATTTTAACGAAAAGAGGGAGGAGGCTAATTGATTAATTAAGGATTCAAATATTTTAATGAAAAGAGGGAGGAGGCTAATTGATTACTTAAGGATTCAGATATTTTAACGAAAAGAGGAAGGAGGCTAATTGATTAATTAAGGACTCAAATATTTTAACGAAAAGAGGGAGGAGGCTAATTGGGCGATAATTTAATGGGTCCGTTCTTTCGCCAGAGTTTTTGTAAACTGGTACCACAGAAACAGTTTTCCAGCAGCCAGGAAAGCAAAATTCATTAAGGTATTTGTTAAAGAGTTTAGAGAGAACAAAAGCGACCTCAGCGGAGCGTTTTTTTAATAGCACAGCCAGGATGAGATCAGATCCACATGCTTTTGAGGTGTCAAGGTTTTTTATAATATCATGTACTTGGGAAGACGTGATCTTTAGACCATCTAGCGTGGTTTCTGTCGGCAGAAGAAAATCAGGGAGGGAATAGCTTGCTGGGTCCAAGATAGAGTTAGAGGCAAACTGGACAGCAAGCATGTTAGCTCATGATTCTTTGATAGTGGGGATATTGTTGATTGCTCATTATTTACTATACAATTGCAGATTTTCCAGAAATCATGAGTTCCTAATTTTTGTGCTTCAATGCGTTTTCTGGTTGTTTCAGTATATTTAATCTTAGCTGTTGCTACTTCTTTATTGCGCCTATTTCTAGCTTCTATATACTTTTGTCTGTTTGGACAGGACTTATACCGGATAAATCTATGGTGTGCATGTTGCCTATGAGCAATGGCAGCTGCGCATGTAGAAGTAAACCATTGGGGAGAGTGGGTTTTACTGAAGAACTTCCGTGTAGGAACATGTTCATCAATTGCTGCTTTGAACAATTCAGTAATCTCATTTGCGATATTTTACGGTATATTTTGTTTATTAAATTGTTAGGTGAAAGTACAGAATAGTAAACAACACATGGGCTTTACACTTCCTCTGAAAAAAAAAGTAAAAAAGCAAACACTTTTACGAGTCTTTAGTTAAAATATGGAAACTGAACGATTACATGTCTTGTTGATCGTTAACTGGCCATCCATGAAGTGGGTGCTAATTCAATGTTAAATTTATATAGGAAAGTGATCCCAACTTGGAAATCTTTAATATTTGTTTGTTTTTTTTTAATCTTTTTTAATTGCTTCTTTGCGGATTTTTAAAAAGGATTTTAAGAGTAATACCCCCCCCCACCGCCAAGGTAGATTTTGGATATTTTTAATGAATTAACTACACTGGGGTTGATTGTAATAAACGAACAATATTGTTTTCTCTCATTAAGTTCCTGCGTACTAATTAGTAATGGGTGCCAATTTCATGTAAACTTTATAAACATTAACAATTTTTTTTTTATTAAGTTTCTGCTAATTAGTAATAGGTGCTTATTTTATGTAAACTTTATAAAATGAAGTAATCCCCATTCTAAAATCTGAAACATTAGATAAAACATTAAAAATCAAACGAGATTTTAGAAAATCAAACAGAATTTTCTATCAACATAAAATGTAATTGTAGATAGAATAATATTTTTTTTTAATGTTAAAACAATTTAATACTCAAAAAACAGTTTTTGTACGCATTTTTCTAACAATTCAACCAAGTTCGAATTAAATTGATGTGTATTTGGTAATTATTATTATTTTCTAAGGAATATTAGATAAATACAGTTTTTGATAAAAATGTAAATGTCAAATTGAATATATTTTTAAAGAGACTTTTTAGTGCTTCTTCACTATTCAGACAAAAGTTAGGAAATCGTAAAACTGAATTTCACATGAAAACAATGGCATCTACGTATTGCTCGTATTTGTAAGATGATTATATCCAAAAATTACGATTATCGATATGGTGGAAAATTATTTTTCAAATAAAATAAAAAAAATATTTGATGAAAACGATCGTAAAGCACAGAATTCAAAAGGGAAGAGTTTTCCGTTTTTATTTAAACAAATTGGCGGACATTTTTCACCTGTTAACACGAATAAAATTGTTTTGGTAATTTTAACTGCATACGTTGGAAGCTACCATTGTAACTTATTAGAATTGACAAAAAAATCAGTTGAAAACCATTGTTTTTTTTATCTGAAAACTACATTTATCGAATACAAAATCTCGTCCCTATTCTGTAGAAGCGCCTATTTTTTTAATAGGAAATTTATTTTTTATATGTCTAGGCGGAAACAATATTTTTTTATTGGAAAGCAATAAAATTAAACTTATTTTAAGAAGTTATTAAATTTAATTTTTTTAATTGTAAAAAATCTTACCTGTCATTTCGGGGTGGGGTGGGGGTGAATTCTTTTGTTGTTGTTGTTGTTGTTGTTTTTTCTTCTAAAATAAAATAAAATAAACTTACCTTTCATTCCAGGAATTTAATTTGAAAAAAAAAAAAAAAACGGATGAAATTCGTTTTTTTTTCTATTGTGTTCAAAACAGAAATTTTGTTTGTTATGATTTCTTTAGTAAATTGATACAAATTTTGTTTTGTGTGTCCAATTCATTAGGAAATAAAATATATGAAAATATAAAAGAATCAAAATTTAAAGATTAAAAACACGATTTAAACGTAAAATTATTTGAAGAGAAAATCAACGGCTACAGAACAATGACTAAAAGTCACCGTAACACGGTGTAATCATTATTTCGTTCCTTGTGTTAAAATGTTCGTTCATGAGTTAAATGTGCCGAATTGTTTAGATTATAGTTGTCAATTAATTAAGTCTTGTTTTTTTTTTTTTTTTTTTTAATTTCTCGTTTTGTGTCCAATTCATTAAATAATAAAATACATGAAAATATAAAAGTGAGGGTCATTTTTGTAAAACTGAACATTCTTTTATTGATTGGATTAGTCAGACTACGGTTAAAATCCGTAAAATAAAATATTAACAGGTTTCTTCTCGACTTCCGTGAACGAAAAAAATATTCGTCTTAAAGTTGTATCAAGAAACTGGACATGAGTTAAGAATGAAAACATAATTTTACTAGCAAAACGACACGAAAATTGCTCTGTCTTTTTTTTTTAATTTTAATTTTAATCAGTGCAACTTAGTTTTAATTATTTTCTTCTGCATCTTCATTTTTCGCCGCAACAAAAAATAAAGTAGAATTAAAAATAACAATTCACCTTGTAGGGATTTCTGTTAAGAGAAGCCAACAAACAAAAAATGTAACAAAGGTGAGATAACTTACTCTTCTACCTACCTTCAATTCGAACTATCGAGGCCTTATAATGAATACATTTACTCTTAAATCAAATTTTCACGGTACTGAAAAGATACTTATCTGCATGTTTTATCTAATGCAACGCGGCGGCCATAGTTGAAGTTTTCCGGATATTAAGCAATGTATCTGTTACATGTTATAAGTGGTGGCCATTTTTGTAATGAATAAAAGCATTAAAATACATTAAAACATAAAAGTTATCTAGGTAGTAATTAATGTGTGTGTATATATATATATATATATATATATATATATATATATATATATATATATATATATATCTGTAGAAAAATATTTTCTCAATATATATCAGTCCTTAATAAAGAAGCTCAATGTAATTACAGAGCAATATAGAGAATAAATGACAAAAGTTAGATTCCAAAATTTATGATGTTGTCCATCGTATAATTTATTCCTTTCATTATTTTTAATTATATATATATATATATATATATATATATATATATATATATATATATATATATATATATATATATATATTTCAATATTAACAAATCCGAATAATCCAAATAATCTTCATAAAAAAAATTGCAAAACTGAATAATTAACATAAATAACAAAAATAAAATAGGGAGGGGTGGAGAATTTACATCCTGTATTTTTTAAAAGTGGGTAATTTTTTGTTAATCATGAATTACGCGAGTCTGTCTATGTTAAGGGATGTTGTTTTCTAGATTATGCCCAAAGACTTTACCCCAAGAAAAGGCAATAGGCAATTTTTCATGTCTATCAAGTAATGATTTCACGAATAAAGTAACCCAGACAAGAAACTTCCGCCAGCCAGGAAGATTCCTCAGACTTCCTGGACACTGCCTGAAGACTTCATCTTTTGGTAGACAGGCTTACATCCTCAGTCATCCGACTTGTTGGGACATAAAAAAATATTTATAAAATTTATTACAATGCAATCCAGACTTCAGAATCATCTCGTCCTCACAATAAAATATATACATGACGATATCGGCGAATAAGATTGAAGTATTTCACTTGGTCTCCAAATTTACGTGTCGGCAAAGCAAGGTTAACAATGACATCAGTTAATATTATCTATATTGCATGTAAGGGTTAACAATGACATCAGTTAATATTATCTATATTGCATGTAAAGGTTAACAATGACATGAGTTAATATTATCTATATTACATGTAAAGGTTAACAATGACATGAGTTAATATTATCTATATTGCATGTAAAGGTTAACAATGACATGAGTTAATATTATCTATATTACATGTAAAGGTTAACAATGACATGAGTTAATATTATCTATATTACATGTAAAGGTTAACAATGACATCAGTTAATATTATCTATATTACATGTAAAGGTTAACAATGACATGAGTTAATATTATCTATATTGCATGTAAAGGTTAACAATGACATGAGTTAATATTATCTATATTATATGTAAAGGTTAACAATGACATGAGTTAATATTATCTATATTGCATGTAAAGGTTAACAATGACATGAGTTAATATTATCTATATTACATGTAAAGGTTAACAATGACATGAGTTAATATTATCTATATTACATGTAAAGGTTAACAATGACATGAGTTAATATTATCTATATTGCATGTAAAGGTTAACAATGACATGAGTTAATATTATCTATATTGCATGTAAAGGTTAACAATGACATCAGTTAATATTATCTATATTACATGTAAAGGTTAACAATGACATCAGTTAATATTATCTATATTGCATGTAAAGGTTAACAATGACATGAGTTAATATTATCTATATTGCATGTAAAGGTTAACAATGACATGAGTTAATATTATCTATATTGCATGTAAAGGTTAACAATGACATCAGTTAATATTATCTATATTACATGTAAAGGTTAACAATGACATCAGTTAATATTATCTATATTGCATGTAAAGGTTAACAATAACATGAGTTAATATTATCTATATTGCATGTAAAGGTTAACAATGACATCAGTTAATATTATCTATATTACATGTAAAGGTTAACAATGACATCAGTTAATATTATCTATATTGCATGTAAAGGTTAACAATGACATGAGTTAATATTATCTATATTATATGTAAAGGTTAACAATGACATCAGTTAATATTATCTATATTACATGTAAAGGTTAACAATGACATCAGTTAATATTATCTATATTGCATGTAAAGGTTAACAATGACATGAGTTAATATTATCTATATTATATGTAAAGGTTAACAATGACATCAGTTAATATTATCTATATTACATGTAAAGGTTAACAATGACATGAGTTAATATTATCTATATTGCATGTAAAGGTTAACAATGACATGAGTTAATATTATCTATATTACATGTAAAGGTTAACAATGACATGAGTTAATATTATCTATATTGCATGTAAAGGTTAACAATGACATGAGTTAATATTATCTATATTACATGTAAAGGTTAACAATGACATGAGTTAATATTATCTATATTACATGTAAAGGTTAACAATGACATCAGTTAATATTATCTATATTACATGTAAAGGTTAACAATGACATGAGTTAATATTATCTATATTGCATGTAAAGGTTAACAATGACATGAGTTAATATTATCTATATTATATGTAAAGGTTAACAATGACATGAGTTAATATTATCTATATTGCATGTAAAGGTTAACAATGACATGAGTTAATATTATCTATATTACATGTAAAGGTTAACAATGACATGAGTTAATATTATCTATATTACATGTAAAGGTTAACAATGACATGAGTTAATATTATCTATATTGCATGTAAAGGTTAACAATGACATGAGTTAATATTATCTATATTGCATGTAAAGGTTAACAATGACATCAGTTAATATTATCTATATTACATGTAAAGGTTAACAATGACATCAGTTAATATTATCTATATTGCATGTAAAGGTTAACAATGACATGAGTTAATATTATCTATATTGCATGTAAAGGTTAACAATGACATGAGTTAATATTATCTATATTGCATGTAAAGGTTAACAATGACATCAGTTAATATTATCTATATTACATGTAAAGGTTAACAATGACATCAGTTAATATTATCTATATTGCATGTAAAGGTTAACAATGACATGAGTTAATATTATCTATATTGCATGTAAAGGTTAACAATGACATCAGTTAATATTATCTATATTACATGTAAAGGTTAACAATGACATCAGTTAATATTATCTATATTGCATGTAAAGGTTAACAATGACATGAGTTAATATTATCTATATTGCATGTAAAGGTTAACAATGACATGAGTTAATATTATCTATATTGCATGTAAAGGTTAACAATGACATGAGTTAATATTATCTATATTGCATGTAAAGGTTAACAATGACATGAGTTAATATTATCTATATTGCATGTAAAGGTTAACAATGACATGAGTTAATATTATCTATATTGCATGTAAAGGTTAACAATGACATGAGTTAATATTATCTATATTGCATGTAAAGGTTAACAATGACATGAGTTAATATTATCTATATTGCATGTAAAGGTTAACAATGACATGAGTTAATATTATCTATATTGCATGTAAAGGTTAACAATGACATGAGTTAATATTATCTATATTACATGTAAAGGTTAACAATGACATGAGTTAATATTATCTATATTGCATGTAAAGGTTAACAATGACATGAGTTAATATTATCTATATTACATGTAAAGGTTAACAATGACATCAGTTAATATTATCTATATTACATGACGATATCGGCGAATAAGATTGAAGTATTTCACTTGGTCTCCAAATTTACGTGTCGGCAAAGCAAGGTTAACAATGACATCAGTTAATATTATCTATAAAAGCAAAACAAGGATTTAAAATTGCACTACAATTTTATTCAACATTGTAATGTAAATTGTCTCTGATGTATCGTTATTTTCATGGAAAGTGTTCAACTGAGCTTCAATCTATGGTCCCCCCTCGCCAAACTTTCACAAGAAACACTCGTCTAGCTGTAAACACTATCAATAATTTCCCCCACTCTTTATCTGTGCCTAAACCTAAACGTAGATTCCATGAACAAAGCTTCTTTCTTAGAACTGCACGCCTGTGGAATTGTCTTCCGTTTTCCTGCTTTCCGGCTGACTACAATATGGTTGTGTTCAAGTCTAAAGTAAATAAGTTCTTGATGAGCCGTTCCATATAAGTTATTAAATTACCAAATTTTCATTACTAATGATTACTATATTGACCAATTTCTACTGTACACTCTTTAACCCTTATCCTTGAGTGGCCTCTGGGCCTTGATAATGTGGTGATGCCTTTGTAAAAAAAAAAAAAAAAAAATGTAATGACGTGCATATCGTGAATTTCTTGTAAAAGCACGAGATATTTGCCAAACATTGCATCTCTTAAATATTGCTTGGTCATGGCACACATAACGAAAACTTTTTGGGCGAGCATAAACTGCACGAGTGGAACTTATAGAATACAAACCTGAAACCGCGAGTTCATTGTTTAAACTCACCGGCTTAATATTCACAGGCAACTTGAATTGGAACAAATACATTGAAGGCATTGCCAAGGCTGCTGCAAAGAAAGTGAGCGTTTTTTTCCTACTGTGAAAGAAAATTATTCGCAGCTGAAACATGTACGCCATATGTTTAGAAAGTCACAATTCAACTGATGCATCTACCACTTGTCACTCATTTTTGGAAATTGCATAAAAATAATCTCCATTCTAATTAGATCCTGTAATATCAATCAAGCTCAACCTCATGTCCCATCACTGTAATGTTGCATACTTGTATCTATTTACAAGTATTTTTAACAAAATGCCCTCTGATGCACTCGTGCCCCCTCGATGTACATATACTTGGCGTTCTCGCGTATCAGCAACATTAAACAGTTTCACTTTTAAGACATGTAGATGCTGTTATACTCCTAGAATTGCATCCTATCATTATATCCAATAATTACATCTTATCATTACATCAATATTATTATAAGTATATCATATAATTACATCCTATAATTACATCCTATATTTGCATCCTATCATTACATCAATATTATTATAAGTATATCATATAATTACATCCTATAATTACATCATCTAATAATATATCATATAGTTACGATGAAGAGATTCCTGAGATTGCAGTTTCTTTTCAAGTCGTACACATGACCTTCGTATTTCGTTCTCTTTCCCTCTCACCGCTCTTTAACCTAAGAATCATCGTTGGAAACACTACATTCTACTAAGTTTCATTCATTCTTTTTTCTGTTTCACATTACTGTGTCAGCTTTAATAGATTAGTTTTTAGATCCGTAATCGTAGGAATTACATAGTCATAGTGGATTCAATTTTGTGACATGTAGATGCTGGAAGGCATTCTATTCGAATAGTTTATCTCTTCAGACTGCTCGGAAATTCCCTCCCCGTTTCCTTTACTATATTAGCATGTAGAAGTTTAAAGGTAACTATAATAGATATATATTTGTTAAAGTTTCCGCATAATCACCTTAATGATTTTGATTAATAGCCATTCTGAGCAAAGTTGTTTGAGGTGAGACAGAGTTTTTCGTAGCCTTTTCTCTTCCCTGCAACCTTGTTGCGAGTTTGTCTCTGCTTTATCCTTATTTTCATGGCAAGACCATTCTATGACTCCCCGTCGCCAAACTTTCACAAGAAACATCGTCTAGCAGAAAACACTATCACTAATTTCCCCCACTCTTTATCTGTGCCTAAACCTAAGCATAGATTCCATGAACAAAGCTTCTTTCTTAGAACTTCACGCCTATGGAATTGTCTTCCATTTTCCTGCTTTCCGGCTGACTACAATATGGTTGTTTCAAGTCTAAGATAAACAAGTTTTTGATGAGCCGTTCCATATAAGTTAAAAAAATTACCGAATCTCCATTACTAACGATTACTATATTGTCTAATTTCTACTGTACACTCTTTAACCCTTATCCTTGAGTGGCCTCTTGGCCTTGATACGTGTTGCTGCCTATGTAAAAAAATCCACACATTGAGAGACACAATCAATCAAAGCAAGAAAGGCGAGATTCTTTTTCAAAATTCTCTAATTGCAACTGAGGTTCTAAAATATACTTTGTTAATGAATAACCTACTATATTTTTTATTGTTTTTATGAAGTAGTAAGACAATGAATAAAAGCTAACACGATGAAGATGTACAGTGAAGAAATGTTTGAGGAATAGTTTTAAAATATATTTTAAAATCTTTCATTTTATTTAAATCCACAAAAATGCCGGTTAACGTTACTATTGTCATCTGTTGTTACATTTTAATGTTGAATTGAATTTATTGATAATAAATAATGTACAGTTCGATTGAACATTAATTTCCCGTCCAATATTTTTTGGTTCAATTGTTTTAGCCGTAATTTTTATTCAATTTTCGGTTTTTAGCGATTATCGATATTCTATGTTCAATGTCATCCATATTTTCTAATTCTAACTATAGTTGAAATTAATTTATTTTAAGCATTTCCCAGTTCAATACAGAATTAAAGATAAAAACTTATAGTAAATGTAGATAAGTAACATTTACTGCTTTCATTTTTTTATTTGTTTTTCTAACTTTTTATTGTTTTTGTCGAATCTTTTTTTTTTAAATATCCCGTAGAAGCATTCGTGTGAAAAGTTGGTTAAAAGTGAAAACAATTGAAATTTTGATGTAAGAAATAAACAAGATGCAAACACACAACTATTGAGAAATTTGTCAAATCAAACGCATTTTCTATCCACTTTGGATATAATTTAAGTTTTCTGCATGGAATTTAATAAATATAAAATTCAAAAAGATTAAAAGAATACAATTTAAAATATATAAAACCCGATTTAATCGTGAAATTGTCTTAGCAGACATCAATCATTTTATCGTAAAATTGTTAAAAACGACATTAGCATCGACAATCAAATAGAAAGCAGAACAACCCTAAGTGTTCAATACCATTTATATAACTGATATGCAAATAGATTATCGATTAATTTTGTGTGAATATGTGTGTATTTATTCATGCAGTATAAACTCTGCGAATAAAAACTCGCTATCATCAGTATTTTAGCAATAATTAAAAACTCGCTATCATCAGTTTTTTAGCAATAATTAAAAATGTTTTTAGTATGATTTCTTGTTTTAAAATTTTAATTAAAGTTTATTTATAATCATCCACATTTATTTATGTTTAGGTTTGTATCTAATATCGCCAAATTATATATATTGTAAATTGTAAAAATTGTAAGTTAAAGTCGATTTCTACTGAACTCATGATCAACTGAGTTACTAAATTAACTATGAATTAATTGTATACAACATTGAAATAAATTAAAAAAAAAACAAACACATCATTTATACACAGAATTATTTTAATTATAAGTAAAATACAAAATAAAAAAGGAAACATGCATAACTTAAATTAAAAAAACACAAAGAAAGCAAATAATCAACTAAATTTTGTATTTTGTTTAAAAAAGAAAATATCTTTTTTGATAAGATTGGAAAGGGATTCAGTCTGAAAAAAATAATGTCAGCAACTTAATGTATTAAAAGAAATAAATTATTTAAAAAATCATTCACGGTTGTGTATTCTATCACGATGGTGTCAAAGAAAATACGTCGACCATAAAATAAATTATTGAAGATGTATTCCTTAAACAATATTCGTAATGTAGAGTATGTTAAATATTTTCACCGGTACAAACATTATTTTTATCAAACAACTCAATCTATTATGAAAATACTTAAATTTATTTATATAACATATTTAATATTTATTTACATTTGCAGCAATGTCTTTCATATATACGGAGAACAACATTTAAGAATTAACCGAAAAAAGTCGATTTCTACTGAACCCATGACCAACTGAGATACTAGGTCCATAACTTTTGTAAAAGTTAAATGACTACAAAAAAAACACAGAAAATAAATAACCAATGGATCAATTATATGTAAAAGTTAAATAACTACAAAAACAAACACAGAATTATTTTATTTATAATAAGTAAAAAACAAAATAAAATACAATAATTATTGAATTATTAAAGTCGAATTGAATTAATGGCGGTGATGTATCCGTTCCGTCATATTAATGATATTTTCACATGTTATGTAGAGAGTGTTAAACATTTTCACTTATACATAATAATATATCTTTAACAAACAACTCAATTCTTTATTAAAATGTCAAAATGTATTCATATAATATGTATTATTATTTACATCTACAGAAATGTCCTCCGTATATGCACATAAATGCATTAATTAAACAAAAAGATGAAATTACATAAAGTTTTACCAAGCAAATTCAGATTAAAATATTATCAGAAACAACATTTAAAAATAAAATAAAAAAGATAAAAATTACATAAGGTTTTATCACGTATACGCATATTATACTATTATCATTAACAACATTTAATAATATAATAAAAGATATAGAAAGTACATAATTTTTGATCAAGTATACGCATATTATACTTCTGGTTATGTTCAGATATGAATCAATACTTATGTGTATTTTAATAGTTTCTCAATACCTCTAACAACTCATATTAATGTAATCGTAAATCTGATTATATTTTGATAAATTCAAAAGATATTAAGTGCTTAGAACAACTTTAAAAATTAGATTACAAAAATTATATATTTTTTTAATAAAATTATGTTCCATAAATTAGAGATGAACCTAACAAGGATTTCTTTGTTAAATTATGCGGTTGTAATCATTGCTGATATTATTCATCTCCCCATGAATTATAGTTCAGTGTATTAGAGAAGGAAAAACTTTAATACGACTTTTGAATTTTTTTCTTTATACAAATGAAATACAATTGCGAATTTTCTATTACTGTTTTTTGGCTACGCAATAAAGTAACTGAATTGTTTAAAGAAATGTTTTTTATCTTGTTGCGGACCAGGATATAATAATCCTAACTCGCTACAAAAGAAGATAATGAAATGAATGGAAAGAAGGGAACAAAACTCAATTGCTGAATAAAGTAAATATGTCGTTTATTTTCTGTCGAAAATAAAGGGTTTAGGTGGAACACGTGTTCATTCAGTCGATGCGCGTGGAAAAAAGAGGAATGAAGTAGAGGAACGAGAAATGACAGTCCAGTATGTAGACAAAGAAAGAGAGAGGGGGTTGACCTCAGTAAAGCCGCGCGTACATGGTAGTACTCGTCCACGTGGAAAAGTCTTCAAGCCAAGAGCTGTGGACGCGAACTTGTCTGGTTGATGAATCAAAGCAAAAGTGAAGAAAGAGGATGTTGAATGGTGTTAACTTTTTTTTACCGGGGTCAGTGTTCTGACTGCGCATGTCTGGATTTCCTTTCAGGGGAAGTGACGTATCCTATCTGTGTGTACATGTGCGCGTATGTGTGCATACACGTGTGTACGTTAGCGTGTGTGTGTGTATGCACATGAATGTGAGTGTATGTACGTGAACGTGAATATATGTGCGTGTCTGTGCGTATGTGCGTGCGTACATGTGTGTGTGTAAGTGAGGAAAAAACATGTTCGAGAAATCTGTAACTTTTCTGCATAAATAAGGACAAACAGTTTTATGCTGATATCATGATTTTATTTGCAATCTTTACGGTCATTATATTCAATATAATGACCGTAAAGTAATCTGAAAACGAAAAGTAAAAATTTGAAATGCAAAAATGTGAGAAGCTTTCAACGAGTTGGTAAGAATTTAGAAAGAGTTTGAGCTTCAATGGCGGGGATAAATGACCAGTTCTACATTGGACATGTAATCTCCGTACACTTTCATTTGTTGTAGATTGGATCTGTTGTTTAGGCCTCATAGTTAATAGCGTTCGTTAGATCGAGGAAATCAATGGACAGCGCTTTTTTCTGTTCATGGTATTTTTCATAGAAGCTGTCATAGAGTTAGCATATTTTCGATTTAGGATCATGTTACTTATTTTCAATAGATTATGCTTTAAAATAATAAAATGTGTTTTCAAATGCGTATCCTACTCTTACATTGGCATTAAAATGACGTAAATATTTTAAAGGGGAATATCATTTCATTCCAGGTCACCGGTAGCTTTCCAATTTCTTATTAACGGGTATATTTGTCAGGTAGTTTTCCAATATTTTGTCACATGGTATATTTGCCAGGTAGTTTTCCAATTTCTTGTCATCGGGTATATTTGTCAGGTAGTTTTCCAATTTCTTGTAAATGAGTCCAGTTAATCCTATAATTACGATATAATTACAGCATTTAAATATGATTAAGATCTTCCTAAGATTCCAATTTTTTCTCATGTCGTACAAACGACTTTCGTATTTCGTTATCTTTCCCTCTTATCTTTGTTTAATGTTGCATCGTTGGAGACACTTATTTCTACTAAGGTTATTCATATAACGATGTCTGCTTTATAGATAGATATAGTAGATATGTTTTTTGATACATAACCATAGGAATTACACAATAATGGATTGTGTATTTCTGTATATGTTCACAACAGTGCAACACTTGCTAAGGCATTCGGTATTTTACTTTTTGCAGATAATCTAAGGAGCATATTTATATTCATATTCTAAAAAACACCTTAAATTCACGCGGAATATTATTGGCTCATTCTTCTATTTTTACTGAAAGTTCTTGTATTGCTCGTGTCTCTTGTGGGATATTTCCGTAGCAGATTTGTTTTCTAATTCTCTCTCATTTATAAGGAAATCGTGTGCAAAATGGCCCTTATTAAGTGATGTTGGTGTACTGTTTTGAGGTTTGGATTTTCGGATATATTACCCAATGCTCACAATAGCGACACAATGTAGATGGCCGCCACCCCATGCCAATACGGGCAGATAGAGCCAAGGCTGTGTTCTCCATGTGAGTTGTCATGTCTTATTAAATTAATGTTTTGGTAATTTTGGAATCCATTCAGCTTGTGTTTTATCGTTATTTATTATCGTGTCATTTATCCATTATCGTATCATTTATGATTGTTTTTTGTTGCTTTTAATTAAATCATAGATTTCTTTGCTCTCCTCATTGTATGTTCCATCATTCATTCTCTAATATAAAACTTCACTAATCCTCGAGCTCTTGATTTTCCAATGACGTTTCTGTGTCCATTATTAAATTTATTAAAACAATCGTACATTCTATTTAAACCGTTTATTTTCGGTTTCTTGCTTTCTTTATTCTTATGTCAACTGTTGTGGTTCTACCCTTGTGTTTCCTCCTACTTCTCTCTTATATATTAAACTGAGCTGCATCTCCTGTTCTTCAGCCGTCTCAGCACTGAAGAGAAATTGTTTGATCTGAACAATTTGTTTTCTGCAAAAATCCAGCCGATTCCGGAGCTTCCGTTTCCAATATGTTATCTTGTTTTATGATAAGGACGTCTCTTGTTTTTCGAATTGAGAGTTTCATAATTTAGAGCCTTGCAGCTTAAGATATTATCTAGTTAATATACAGAAGGGAGTTGTTTTATGTGACAACTCTCTGAGTATTAACAGTAAGTCTTTATTTCTGTCCTTGTAATTCTCGTAGTTTTGAAATTTAACAACTGAGCTCTTTCCCACAACTCCCTACTCTGGACTAACAGACGCTCTGGCTTCGACAATTTCTAAGAATATTTTCGATTTCTTTGCGATAGCTTAGTCGTTAATAGTGGGGGGGGAGAACCAAATTCAATTGTGTGATGATGGAGGAGTTTTGCTAATGATACGGGACATATAACGGAGTCAATCAACAAATAACATCATGGTTGCAAGTGTTGAGATGTCGATGGCAGAAACTGTTCGAAGAGATCAAAAGATGAATGGTGATGTGGTTTTAACTCTGCTTCTCAACATATATTGCTAAATGATGGGAATTATGATTCTCCTTCAATTTACTTATGAGAGCTTATACTTGTGTGTTCATTAAAAACTAGGATACTTGTGTAGCTAAAACTATTTAGGGAGAACCAGTGTATTATTGTTTTTGTTTTCAGTGAGCTCGCTTTCTGTTTGTCTCAGGATTTTATTTGATTTTTATTTTCTAATTTGCTCTGATTTTCAAAGTTGGAGCAAAAATCAATGGGCGAGCTTTGAAGCCTCCATATTTTCTGTTCTTTGTATTTACAAATGATGGATAGAAATGACGAGTATATATTTTATCAAGACTTAATATCTGACTGACGAATTTTTGTCCTTACTGGACTACAATTCTCAAAGATAGAGGCTTGCAGAATTTGTTTGTATATGCTTATATTTCCATGTTATTGCGTCGTGGACAACGGCTTCTTGATAAACAAATGATTTCTATTAATAAAGACTGTCCCAATTCTCAACATGAGATGTGCTTGATGGATTGAGACATCATTTTTATTAATATTTAGTCAAGCTTTTCTTATAATGAATAGTATCCTCACGATTTCAGTTTATTTTCATATCATACATGATATCTTGATATTTGGCCTGTTTCTCCCTTACAGCTCTGTCTAGACCACCATTATAAGGAATATTAACTTCCACCAAGGTTGCAACTCTCTCTGACTTATTCCATATAACTACGTCAGTTTTCACACCCGCATTTTCAAGCTAGGTGGCTGTAGGGATTATATGATCGTAATGTATGGTATATGTCCTTTCCAACTGTTCTTTCTGTTTGATGTTCTCATGATTTTCTGCTACGTTGGATATTTAATTTTTTTACAGATTGTCCAGTGGATGTAGTACATACTCCATCATGTCTCGCTGTGGAGTACTCTACCTAGACATTCAGTAGTTTGTGGATTCGAATATGCCTCATTGAACTTGATTTATCAAAAGAAATATTCACAAGTTTTCAAATGTGTCGCATTGTTTTGTGTCTTATATCATGAATATTGCTATATTATTGTTTTTACACTTTAGTGTGTCTTTTCATGTGTCTCATTAGATGGTGTTTATGAGAACTTGAATAATCACATTGTTCACACGAATATGGCTTTTCGCCACTGTGAGTTTTCATATGTGACATTAAATTGGATTTTTGAGAAAAACAATGTTCACATAATTCACAAGCATATGGCTTTTCGTAAGTGTGAGTTCTCATATGGTCCACTAAATATGATTTTCGAGAAAACGAATTTCCACATTGTTCACAAGAATATGGCTTTTCACCTGTGTGAGTTCTTATATGTGTCATAAGATGTTCTTTACGAGAACTTGAATATTCACATTGTGCACAGGAATATGGTTTTTCCTTAGTGTGAGTTTTCATATGCCTTGCTAGGTTTGATTTTCTAGAACAAGAATAATCGCATAATTCACAAGAATATGGCTTTTCGCCAGTGTGAGATTTTAAATGTTCCTCTAAATTTGATTTTGTAGTACAAGAAAGATTACATTGTTCAGAAGAATATGTTTTTCCCCCAGTGTGAGTTTTCATATGCCTTGCTAGGTTTGATTTTCTAGAACAAGAATAATCGCATAATTCACAAGAATATGGCTTTTCGCCAGTGTGAGATTTTATATGTTCCTCCAAATTTGATTTTGTAGTACAAGAAAGATTACATTGTTCAGAAGAATATGTTTTTCCCCCAGTGTGAGTTTTCATATGCCTTGCTAGGTTTGATTTTCTAGAACAAGAATAATCGCATAATTCACAAGAATATGGCTTTTCGCCAGTGTGAGATTTTATATGTTCCTCCAAATTTGATTTTGTAGTACAAGAAAGATTACATTGTTCAGAAGAATATGTTTTTCTTCCAGTGTGAGTTTTCATATGCCTTGCTAATTTTTGTTTCTCATGACAAATATATTCACACACTTCACAAGAATATGATGTGGCCTCAGCGTGGTGTATATTTTGTGGCATTAGATTTCCTTTCTGAGAAAAAAATAGATCCAAAATAATGCTTATCCTATGTTGCACTAGATGTTTTCTTAGAAGTATATTTACATATTAAACAAAAATATTATTTATATTTACAGTGTACTTGCATATTTTAGTCATTATGATTTTTGAAACAAGAATACCAAGATATTTATTATTCAGATTTTTCTAGAGATTTGATAAATATTGGAATTTAGGATGTTTTCTGCAACATATGTTTATATTTTCGCTGTTGTAAATATGAAAGAAGATCCAGATCCAACAAAGGCAGGAGTATCTGCAATAGAAAAAATATGTCAATATTTATTTTAAAGTTATTTATCTAAAATAATCTTTAGATGTTCACGTTACGAAATTTTCGTGTCTTTTTAACAATGACTGTGGAATTTCAGTTTTATATTGATACAATCATAATTTAAGCATAAATAAGATGTTGTTTTCGTCAGAATTATAATTATGAATTTTTTTTATCAGCTCCACTGCTTTGTGGATGCTTGAGTAAAGCAACGGGGAGTTTATTCTGACAAAAAATTCCAGTTTGGAGTGACGATATGTAAATGGTAAAGCACTGCAGCAGCTTTCCGACAGCTCCTTCAGCTGCTCGGACTTTATACCTTTTCCATGTTATTTAATGCCCAATCCAATGATTTTGAAAACATTTTAATATATATATATATATATATATTAAAATATATATATATATATATATATATATATATATATATATATATATATATGTATATATATAATTCGGTTTCTATTTAACCCATAGTTGGGACCCTAACAGGTACTACCACTCTGGGTCATAATGGACCTGGGAGAAATGGCAATTAAAGAGTAGCTCCACACTCCACAAAGCTCACAAGCTGGGGCCTCAGAATCGGATATAGTTTAAAGTCATATCGAAAACATTATGTACTTATGCGTCATGTCCAAATTAGCGTAAGTTCTAAAATTTACGCATAATTATTGCAGAGGGCTTATATTTGTAAGGGACGGATGTTATATATTTGTTGCGTGTTCGTATTCGTGAGACGTATATTATATATTCTATTTGAGTGTTCGTATTAGAGAGAGAGAGACAGAGTACATTTTAATGTGACATGTAATCCATTTATACAGTTTGGGGAGTGTTTCTATAACATTTACACATATATTTTCTTAACACATATTTTTGAAATGAGGATTATCAGTCTTTTATCATAGGAAGGGACATTCATTATTTCTTGATTCTGAGAGAGCGACACATTCTTAAGATGATTACATACACAAAGTTCTTTATACAGATGAATGGAACACAAGTTCTTATAAATACAAATTCACAATAACTTGTTCGTAGAATGACATACCACACGACAGCTGTTACAAAATATGATGACGTCCTTTATTTCTTGACCGATCAATGGTTTCGCATGAAGGAATTTAAAGTATCTCATTATTTCAACTTGTAACCTTTCGCCTCCAAAGTTGAGTTCCTTCTGACTCGTGTCAGCTCTATCCGACCCTAACTCAACCCTGCCTCGGCACTCTCTGTCTCACTAAAGCTATTACTATATTGACAACTCCTCTCTTAGCCATGACGTCATTGCATGGCCAACAAACGTGCATATCGATCCCATGGCCTGACATGCCTCACGTGTCTATAACATGCACTGTTCTTCACATGTCTATCCCATTCTGTTGACCGATTTGTTCTAACCTATTTCGGTCTAATCTACTTTCAAATATGTTTAACATTTTCTGTTGTTCGGATCTAGATTAAATTTAATTTCATTTTCATAAACAGAATTGAATCATCAAATTCATTTTTAAGCCACATATCTAAACTATTTTATGTGAAATTATTAATTCTACATTCCATTTTCCAATTTTCATTTCTAAACCCAGATTACCAAGTTCAATTCTCGATCCATCCTATCTCACTTTTACGTACAAGAACAGGGGACTTGTTCTCGTAAAAAAATGATCCAGTAAACGTGCTAGATGTATTTGTTGTTACAAATATACCATCCACAATTACATTCTGTTTAAAAAGGGCGCTCCTTAATTTTAGTCAATGTAAGTCAAGTGAAATAAGACATTTCGTCATACTGAATTGGTCTCATAACTCTTCCACATTAAAACATGATAAAACACAACAAATCAATCAATTTAATTTTACTTGAAATTATTTTTTTACTAGATCATTTTTCGTTATATTTTAATTTACAATTATTTTGACATGACAAGTAAGGGCTATTTTGTTTTCATTTGAAATGCGTTAGTTTATAAGATAAATAATCCACACACACACACACCCACACACACACGCACACACACACACACACACACGGTTTTTTTAAAATAATAATTAAATGTGTTTTTATAAACATCATTTTGCCGTTAAACATTAAAATATACGCTGATTCTTCATTATTAGATCTAAATTCGAAATATTGATTTTCAAGTAGATTCACTTAATTATCATGGAACAGTAAAGAACATATCCCAAAATTACGAAAAAGTGCAACCAAAGCCAAAATAAGTCAAAACAAAAGGAAAACAGATTTTTAACAGCAAAGTTCAAATGTCAGTTTGCATAAAACAGTTCAACGAATTTTGTTAATAAAGAAATATTTTTGTAAATAAAACAATTCGGAGAGGTTGATTAACGGTTAAGCTGAAATAAGTAGCCCCAGCAGAAATAAGTCCTTTCTATATCCATCATTTAAAGGGCCAGTAATGGTAGAAGCACCGGTGTTAGATGTCACGTGACCTAACTGTTAAATTTTTTTCAGAGCGAGGCTCGTCTACTGGACCTACTTATCTTAGCTTCACCAACTAATAATTACTACGACATGACAAAGCAGATACCATTGCTTTTACTTAAAATTACATAATTCGATTTTCAAATTTATATATATATATATATATATATATATATATATATATATATATATATATATATATATATATATATATATATATATATGGCGCACATATGGCTATCGCCTTTTTATTGTTTTGTTTCATTTTTTCCAGCAGATTATTATCGTATGGTTACTAATCGACCAGATCATATAAAATACAAACAAAATGCATTATTTAACATTTTTTAAAGGGGTGTTTCCTTTTTAATAATATGTTCTCGTAAATCGATCCCCCATTTTGGAAGCATCGATTTTTTCGACTAAATTTCGAAAATATAGAATCTTTCTAAAAAGCTGTTTGGCTTTCAAAATAAAAGGCTAAATTTGGCCAAAAAGTCGGTACTTTCAAAATGGGACATCGACTTAGTATTACGTAGAATTAAAAAAGGAGCCCCCCTTAAATATGTTAAATATTGAATTTTGTTGGTATATATTTTTGGACAATCTAGTACATTAGTGACCATTCAATAATAACCCGCTAAAAAAAACATTATATACCGACGAAAAAAAAAAAACAAAAAAAAAAACAGGGTGTATATTTCAGATGAAAAAAAAAAAGAAAAAGAAAGTTAAAACTTTTCCGTAGGAACTTCCGCAGTTTACGAACCGTGTTATTTTTTTAGAAAGGAGTTTCGGGTTAAATTCATAGTATTTTTTTTAGGTAAGAGAAATAGTTAATTGAAGCCCGTCCTCCTCTAGTTAGTTTTTTTTTTTTTAAATATTATTTCAATTTACAATTTAGAAAATTGTTTCGCAGTATTTTTTTTTCTTAATTTATGTAACAGTAAAATTATTAAATCTGTTTTTATAAACAGCATTTTTTTCAGATTAAAATATTCATAATATACTTTTTTAAATTTAATTTTAATTTTAATTTCTTTTTTTACATCTCATAGTAATGTCGTATTCCAAATAATATAAACTTCTTTATAGGATCTTTTCTTTTAATGTAAATAATGTAAATATATTTTAAATAATGTTTTTATTAAATAATAAGATTATTATTTTAAAAATAAAATTTGATTTTAAAAACTGTATTTTTCAAGTTAAATTAATTTATAATTTACTGCTTGTGCCACCTAATATTATTTCAGATCCCATATTACTATTTTTTAAATGTAAATCTTAATATTGTTGTATCTCACATAATCTATTTTTAAATTCTTTTTTAATATAAATTGTAATAATATTGCCGTATCTCACATAATCTAGTCTTAAACATGTTTCGGTACTTGTACAGTTTAATCAAGACATTAAAAAATGAAAATATCGAAATAAGTTTAAATTGTATGTATCCGTTATGGAATGAAGTTCTCAGAAAAAAAAATTTAACTTAATTTCATCAAGTAATTTTTTCTTAAACAGAAAAAAGCAATTTGTTAGGATATCGAGCAAACGGTTCGATTTTTAGGACGAAAAACTAGTATAAAAGATGGGGATGGAGTGCCGGTGTTTTCAAAAATTCAAAGATGGCTGACTTCAACACGCAGTAAAAAAAAAAAAATCTCGATCAAATTAAGTGAATTTTTTTTTTTGGGGGGGGGGATCTTCAGTCCAAAATTGATACGTACAATATAATCTTCCTTCGATATTTTTAATGCCTTGATGGAACTGTACAAGTACCATTTTTCAATAATTTTTAATAATATTGCCGTATCTCACACAATATATTTTTAATTTTTTTATGAACAGCAACAATTTTTTTTAAATAATGATGACGTATGCCATATAGAATATTAAATATTTTAAATATAAATCAAATGGTTATTTCTAAATGATATATGCCTTAGTGCCTTACTTCATTTAGCCTATTCTTTAATATGTTTAATAGAAATAAGAAATATATTTTTAAATAATTGTATTTCATATTCCTTGACATGTAATTTTGTAATTAAAAAAAAACCGTAACCTATATAGGTTTATTGTATAAAGATACTTTAATTTAAATAAACTGATTATATACTAAATTTACATATATACATATATATATATATATATATATATATATATATATATATATATATATATATATATATATATATAACACATTTGGGAATTTAGCACAGCACACACACAAAAAAAAGGTCAAAAATTAAAATATACGAAAAGTAAACATTACCAAAGGCAAGATAAATTATTCTTTTACATACATGGATAAGTTTGTGTGGTTGTAAATATTTTAAAGCGTCTATTTCAAAACACAAGTAATGACGAGTTTGTTAGTTAGACCGACAAGATTGCTGACATTCAAACATTCAACTGGGAAGTCTCGATAATCGCTTAAATCATGAAAACAAAGCAAACTACAGAGACATTTATACTTGTCGGCCATGTGTCTTTTAACAGTAAACTCGCTATTACTTGTTTGTTTCGATTTAACTTAAAACTTTAAAATACGTTCAAGATTATATTGCCTTTTACTTTATGTTCCGGTTAAATTCAATTCTTGCTTATTAAATGTAAAATGTAACCAGAGAACTTTTTTTATGTTACGGTCACAATGTAGCTATAGATTAGGGTGTTTTAATGTTCCCGGTTACATAGCACGGGTTTCTAAATATTAACGTTAATATTTCAGCAAGTTCAATTCTAATTTGGATACTTAGGGAAAGAAGCCAACAAACAAGCATACGAAATGTATGTATATATAAGAAATAAATGTTACCGTGGTCAAGAGTTAATTTTATACCTACCTGGGACCTGGCTCATCTGTTTTGGTTTTCAAGTAATTTTGCTCTGTATATAATATCAATCTTTTTTTCGTTTGTTATATTCATTTATTTTCTTCTCTGCTAAATACTTCTATCTTTTTATAAACTTTTATGATTTTTTTATATAACAATAAGAAACAGTTCGAATCAGACTTTTTACAGATTATATTGTCTTTTACTTTAGATAGGATATTCAGGTTAAATTCAATTCTTATATTCTCTTGTTTATTAAATGCAAGATGTAACTAGAGAACATTTTTATGTTATCGGTCAGTATTTCAGCACGATCTGTGTTTTGTATAAGGACCAAAAAGTTAAATTGTAATTTGGATATTCAGCAAAGAAGCCAACAAACAAGTATACGAAAAAAAATATATAAAAGAAATAAATGTTACCGTATCCAATAAAAAAATAATTTTATATCAATACCTGGCTCATTTCTGTTTGGTTTTCACGTAGTTTTTATTGCTTTTTATTTTATCTCAAAATTTCAGTTTTTTCTAGTGAATTAACAAAAAAAAAAAAACAAAAAAAAAAACATGGCACATCTTTGGAAGATGCAAGCCTCGTTTTGAATTCAAGGTTTACAGGTGTTTTGAATGTTTTTAGAGTGCTCAGCGTAGAATAAACACCAAAAACTCGCCATGTTAGGAACGGCTTTAAGAATAAAAATTCAACGTCGAAAGCCGTTCGTAACATATGGAGGTTGCTGTGTTTATAGAACGCTAGGTATTGTTACAAAAATACCAAACTAAAATTCAAAACGACGCGTGCTTCTTAAAAAAAAAAGAAAGAAAAAAGTCATTTGTTTTCCCAAATCCGCTTGAAAAACTGAATTGTAGATTAAATAAAGAAGATGCCCTTATCTATTTTTATTTATTTATTTTTTTTTTCAAATCTGCTCGGAAAAGCTGAATGTGACATTAAATAAAGAGCAATAAAAACTACTTGAAAACACAAACAAATGAGGCAGATATGTATGAAATAAACTTTTATTAGCTATGCTAATATTTATATCATTATATAATATAATTTGAAAGATAAAGGTTTGTTAAATAATGTTTGTTCAATTACGGATCCATTTCTTACACAAACCGATTCTAATTTTCCCACTAAAATTGGAAATAAAAAAACTTTAAGACATTTAATATAACACGTCTATCGGTCATACACCTCAGTGACCGGCTGATAGTGGTATAAGAACAGCATATCGGTTGCAGCTTTTTATAATAATTTTTTATAAACAAAACGTTTGTTACGTTGTTGTGAGATTAGAGTCAACATGTTGATAACTATTCTGTACTTTCACCTAACAAATTAATAAACAAAAGATACGTTTTTTTATGTTTTGGGAGATTAGAGTCTACATGTTGTTAACTATTCTGTACTTTCACCTAAAAAATTAATAAACAAAGGATGTGTTTGTTACGTTGTTGGGAATTAGTCTGCATGTTAACTATTCTGTACTTTCATCGAACAAATTAATAAACAATTTAAAATTCAACGTGAAAAATCGTTGGATTGTTTATTGTCATCATACAAAAAACGTATTTAAAAATTATTCGATTGAATGTTAAATGCACATTTAAAAGTCAAAGTGAAAATGTGTTGGATTTTTGTCGTCATCATATAACAAACGCATTAAAAGATTATTTGGTTGAATGTTAAATGCATATTTAAAAGTCAAAGTGAAAATTTGTTGGATTTTTTATTGTCATTATACAACAATCGTATTTAAAAAAATTATTTGGTTGAATGTTAAATGCACATTTAAAAGTCAAAGTAAAAATTCATTGGATTTTTTATTGTCATCATACAACAAACGTATTTTAAAAAATATTCGGTTGAATGTTAAATGCACATTTAAAAGTCAAAGTGAAAATTCTTTGATTTTTTTATTGTCATCATACAACTAACGTATTAAAAAAAATATTTGGTTGAATGTTAAATGCACATTTAAAAGTCAAAGGGAAAATTGGTTGGATTTTTTTGTTGTCATCATATAATAAACGTATTAAAAAAATATTCAGTTGAATGTTAAATGCACATTTAAAAGTCAAAGTGAAAATTTGTTATGCTGTGGATTTTATATACGTTTTCAAAAGTTTGACTTTGGAAAAAAAATGATGCTATTGAGAAGTGAAAAATGCATTCAAAGCTCGAACTTGTGATTATTTGTCGGACTATAGAGAATTTGTTATTTGCACATGCAAGTCAAAATTTGAAAATTAAATATTCTATAGAACTTACAATGGCAATTAGAGTGTGTGATGCTGAAATTCGGTCATATTTTAAATTTGGTTGTATTTGAACAAAAAAGTCGTTGCTGTTAAAAGAACTTGCTATGCAATTCAGTTGACTTGTATGGAAAAACTCGTCGTTTTTAAATAAGAAATTTAAAAAGAAATTTTGTTGCATCTGCTGAAAAACGTTGTCGCTCTTAAATGAAGAAATTACAAATTTGTTTTAAAATGAAGAATTTTGGAGATGTGATTCAGTTTTCTCGTATTAAGGAGGAGGAGTCGTCACGTTTAAGTGAGGATTAGCTGTGTCTAGCTGAGTATCATGGGCTAGGAAGCACGACTAGCAGGGATTTGAGTGGACTAGGAATCAGAAAAAGCAGGGATATCTGAGTGGGCTAGGAAGCAAGATAAGAAGTGATATCTGAGTGAATTAGGAAGCGTTACTAGCAGGAATATCTGAGTGGGCTAGGAAGCGGGACGAGCAGGGATGTCTGAGTGGACTAGGAAGTGAGACCAACAGGCATATCTTATTTGGCATGAAATGAGATGAGCATGAATATCTGAGAGGGATAGGGAGCAATACTAGCAGGAATATCTGAGTGAATTACAAAGCAAGACTAGCAGAGATATCTGAGGAGGCTAGGAAACGAGATTAGCAGGAATATCTGAGTGGGCTAAGGAGCGGGACTTGCAGCGATATGCGAGTGGGCTAGGAAGTAAAACTAGCAGAGATATCGGAGTGGGTTAGGAAGCGGGATTAGCAGGGCTATTCTATTGGCTAGAAAGCAAGACTGACAAAAATATTTGAGTGGGATAGGAAGTGAAAGTAGCATGGTTGTAGGTTTATGAGGTGATCTTTAAGGATCAAAGGGGAACGTGGTTTGATGTGATTTGCATATCAATAAGGTTAGACACTGGAATGAGGGAATATAAGGCCGGCAGTCAAGATGGCGGCTGTTGAGTTCTGGAGAACAGGAAGGAACATGATGGAACTTAGAATGTCATCTGAATGTTGACAAGATTCCAGTTTTTTATTAGAATTATGTGGTATTTTGTCCACTATAGAGCATCAGTTATCTTAGGTTTGCCACAAGGGAATGTTGCGACTTGTGCCGTAGGTAACACAAAAAGTATAACCTCATCGGTCTGCTAATGTTAGAAAAGATTTCATCTCCACTGATCACAACTTCGGAATGATTATCCACACCTTCAGTCTGATCATGTGACTTTTATATATATATATATATTGATATACATATATATATATATATATATATTGATATACATATATATTGATATATATATATATACATATATATATATAGAGAGAGAGAGAGAGAGATATTGATATGTATATAGATACAAAGAAATTCCTTCCCATAATTCCCTTGCTATCTTTCTGTCGCTTTCCTGCATGACAACCATAAAGTGAAGACGCATATTCTTTTTCTCCAAAAATGGTGGGGGGGAGAACCCCCTCCCTCAATACTAGTTATGTTGGTAAGCTTTGAAAAACCTATTGTCCAGTTTTTAATCGTAAAAGTTTTTGTAAAATATATTTTGTAAAATAAAATAGTTATGCTCTATATATGTTACAATTGTGTCGCTTTTCTTGTGTCTGCCATGAATGCCTTCATAAATGCCTTCATTGAAACAACCAAGCGGCCCGGAAAATGAAGAAAGAAAATTCCAGTCAGAACATCACCAAGGGTGAAGAGGTCAAGACGTTTCCTGGGAGAAGAAGGAGCAACACAGCACATTCAATATATCAGGTATGATTTTCTTGATACAAAGACCCTAATGACTGGCCCATCTTTACGTCTTCCCGAGACCACTTAAAGACATTTAATATAACATGTCTGTCAGTCATACACCTCAGTGACCGGCTGATAGTGGTATAAGAGCAGCATATCGGTTGCAGCTTTTTACAATAATTTTTAATAAACAAAACGTTTGTTACGTTCTTGGGAGATTAGAGTCTACATGTTGATAACTATTCTGTACTTTCACCTAACAAATTAATAAACAAAAGATACGTTTTTTATGTTCTGGGAGATTAGAGTCTACATGTTGTTAACTATTCTGTACTTTCACCTAAAAAATTAATAAACAAACGTTGTTGGGAATTAGTCTTCATGTTAATTTTTCTGTACTTTCATCTAACAAATTAATAAAGAATTTTAAATTCAAAGTGAAAAATCGCTGGATTGTTTATTGTCATCATACAACAAACGTATTAAAAAAATTATTTGGTTGAATGTTAAATGAACATTTAAAAGTCAAAGTGAAAATTCGTTGGATATTTTATTGTCATCATACAACGTATTTAAAAAATTATTCGGTTGAATGTAAAATACAAATTTTAAAGTCAAAGTAAAAATTCATTGGATTTTTTGTTGTCATCATACAACAACCTTATCTAAAAAAATATTCGGTTTAATCTTAAATGCACATTTAAAAGTCAAAGTAAAAATTTGTTATGCTGTGGATTTTATATACGTATTCAAAAGTTGAACTTTGGTAAAAAATTGATGCTATTTAGAAATGAAAAATGCATTCAAAGCTCGGACTTGTGATTATTTGTCGAACTAGAGAGAATTTTTTATTTGGTTGCATTTGCTAAAAGAATTGTCGCTCTTAAATGAAGTAATTAAAACAGGGATTTCTGATTGGACTAGGAAGCGTTACTAGCAGGGATATCTTAGTTGCCTAGGAAGCAAGACTAGCAGGAATATCTGAGTGAGTTAGGAAGCGAGACTAGCAGGGATATCTGAGTAGGCTAGGAAGCTAGATTAGCCGCGATATTTGAGTGGGCTTGGAAGCAAGACTAGCAGGGATATCTTAGTTGGCTAGGAAGCAAGACTAGCGGGAATATTTAAGTGAAGTGAAAGTAACGATATGAGTGGGCTAGGAAGTGAAAGTAGCATGGTTGTAGGTTTATGAGGTGATCTTTAAGGATCAGAGGGGAATGTGGTTTGATGTGATTTGCATATAAAGGACTATGAGGCCGGCATTCAAGATGGCAGCAATTGAGTTCTGGAGAAAAGTAATGAAAGTGATGGAACTTAGAATGTCATCTGAATGCTGATAAGATTCCAATTTTTTTATTAGAATTATGTGGTATTTTTCCACTGTAGAGTGTCGGTTATCTTAGGTTTGCCACAAGGGATTGTTGTGAATTGTGCCGTAGGTAACACAAAAAAGTATAACCTCGTCGGTCTGGTGATGTTAGAAAAGATTTCATCTCCACTGATCACAACTTCGGAATGATTAACCACACCTTCAGTTCGATAATGTGACTTTATATACCCAAGTTATCCAATCAAATGAGTCGAACGTAATGGCTACCTCAAGCATAAAAAGATCAACATTGCCATAAACATTTTCTTTACAGATAAATGTCGTCCATCACTTTTTCAGACAAGTAAATTATTTGGTTCAATGTTAAATCACATGAAACATGAGTTGGAACAATTACATCGAGGGCATTGTCAGGGCCTCTGCAAGGAAGGTGGGCTCTCTCTACCGTGCTAAAAAACTACTAACACCCGAAAGTATCCTGTACCTCTATAAGGCAACCATTCGCCCATGTATGGAGTATTGCTGTCAGATTTGGGCTGGGTTTAAAAGAGAGTCGCAAATCTGATAGGCCCTAAACTGGCATCTAAGCTTAAGCCTCTGTCCCATCGAGGAACGTTGCATCCCTGCCTGTTTTACAAGTATTTTAATGGTGAATGCTCTGATGAACTGCAAGCACTTCTGCCCTCACGACGTGAACACCCTCGACAGACCCGACAAGCTGCAAAATCCCACCCCCACACTGTAGAGATCCCTAGATGTAAAAGATCTTTCTACTCTGGTAGTTTCTTCCCAGAACCACTAGACTTCGGAATTCCATTCAAGGTCACTGCTTCCCCAACTGTACTGACATGCAGCAGTTCAAGTGCAACGTGAACCAACATCTTGCTGCCCAAATCCCTACATAGTACCCCAGTAGTTGTTTCCCCTGATAGTAGCCCCCTACACCAAAGTGGCAATGTGCCTTGTTTGGGGTGAAAATGTAATAAAAAAATGCACATTTAAAAGTCAAAGTGAAAATTAGTCATGCTGTGGATTTTATATGAATATTCAAAAGCTGGACTTTGGAAAAATTGATGCTCTTAAGAAGTGAAAAATGCATTCAAAGCTCGGACTTGTGATTATTTGTCGGACTATAGAGAATTTGTTATTTGCACATGCAAGTCAAAATTTGAAAAGTAAACATTCTATAGAACTTACAATGGCAATTCGAGTGTGTGATGCTGAAATTCGGTCATATTTTAAATTTGGTTGTATTCGATCAAAAAAGTCGTTGCTGTTAAAAGAACTTTCTATGCAATTCAGTTGACTTGTATGGAAAAAGTTGTCGTTTTTAAATAAGAAATTTAAAAAGAAATTTGATTGTATCTGCTGAAAAAAGTTTTAGCTCTGAAATGAAGTAATTAAAAATTTGTTTTAAAATGAAGAATTTTGGAAATGTAATTCAGTTTTCTCGTATTAAGGAGGAGTCGTCACGTATCTGTGTCTAGCCAAGTACCGTGGGTTAGGAAGCATGAATAGCAGGGATATTTGTGTGGACTTGGATTCAGAAAAAGCAGGGATATCTGAATGGGCTGGGAAGCGTTACTAGCAGGGATACCTGAATGAGCTAGGAAGCGAGGCTAGCAGGGATTTCTGAGTTGGCTAGGAAGTGAGACTAGCTGGGGTATCTGAGTGAACTAGGAAGTGAGACTAGCAGGGATATGTGAGTGAGCTAGGAAGTGAGACTAGCAGCGATATCTGAGTTGGCTATGAAGCAAGATTAACAGGAATATCTGAGTGGGTGAGGAAGTGGGACTAGCAGGGATATTTTAATGGCTAGGAAGCGAAACTAGCCTGGTTGTAGGTTTATGAGGTTAACTTTAAGGATCGGAGGGGGGGTTAATGTGATTTGCATGAGAGAAGGCCAGCAGTCAAGATAGCGCCAGTTGAGTTCTAGAAAACAGGAATGAAAATGATGGAACTCACAATGTCATCTCAATGTTAATAAGATTCCATTTTTTATTAGAATTATGTGGTATTTTTTAACTGAGTGTGATAAGAAGTGAGACTAGCGGGGATATCTGAGTGGGTTAGTCTTTGCTTAAGCTCTTCCACACAGTCGCAGATAAATGTCGTGCATCACTTTTTCTGACAAATAAATTGTTAGGTGGAAGTAGAGAATAGTTTAAAACATGTGGGTTTTAATCCTACCTTCGTAAAATCAAAACAAAAATCGATACAAGGAATTCCCTCTCCCTTTTCCTGCCATAACACTTTGAAACTGCAAACGATTACATGTCTCTTTGACTGAAGTTTGGGCAGGAAGTAGGTGCTTTATTTATGTTAAATTTATATAACAAAGTCTTAAATATCTATAATTTGTTTTTTTTTTTATTTTTCGGGATATTTTTTAATGGCTTTTCAGACGCAATTGGAGGGGGATATTCAATTATAGAACTTGTATAGTTTTTTTAATAGGTGCTTATGCAGTTTAATTAACCGTTTTAACATAAGTAACATGCCGACATTAACCGAGCAGATAAACTGTTTAATATTTTACAAAAATTCTGTTTATATTTGGTGGGAGGTAGTGAGGGGGGTATGGTCGCCACAACATCCCTGCCCCTCCACCGCCTCCCACTAAATGTAAACAGAATTTTTGTAAAATTTTAAACAGTTCTGCTGCTCCAACCAGTTAATTAAAATGCATAAGCACTTGTTAAAAAAATTATACAAGTTCTATAAGAACTAAAAACAAACCGGCAGTCTCCCCCCCTCCCACACCATAAAAAACATAAAAAGGTGACCATGAAGTGAGTGCATTTCTTTATATCTTGGAAACTACTTGTTTCCTGGAATTTTAAAAGTTAGTGGTAATTTTAAAGAATTTTCCGAGGGTGGAAAGAAAGCTCCCCCCCACCCGAAAAAAAAACCCATGGCCACAAAGTGGGTGCTCATTTTACGTTAGATTAATATAGAAAACTGATCCCCTACATTTTTTATGTCAAGCTATGTCACGGTAACATATATTGAGCGAGTTTTTAACAGTATTTTATCCGTTTTTTTTATTTATAACACCTTTTCCCAAACTTACCATGTTAAAGAGAGAATCAGACGCCATCTTGAATGTTCCAATACATCGGTAAACACTGTATGGTTTTCGAGCTGAATAAACATTAGGCACCGCCAAAACTGGGGGGGGGGCAGGTCAGTACTTTTTGACGGACCGTCTTTTTAAAAATCTACCAAAAATCAGGTAATTATCCGATCAATACGAAATTTTCAGCGATTATTAGGAGAAGAATGAGCTTTATAACAGTGTACTTATTTTTCATAAACGATATTTATATATATATATATTTTTTTTTGCTTACAAAACCCCCCTTGTTTTGAAGTGGGTACAAATATGCTTAAAATAATCATGTGAAACTGAACAAAACATATTGTGTTGTTGTAAGGGACAGAATTATAGATTAAAAAAAAAAATGTTTGCATACCTTATTTTGACGTCTGAATATCAGAACTTCGATTGTGTTTAATTATCCCGCTTTTGAGTTTTGAAGTGTGAAATTCGGTGAATATGTTAAGTAAAATAATTAATTTAAGTTAAGCAAAACAAAAAACAATTTTTTTAAATATTTATACGAAAAAAGCCATTTTAAAATTTTTGATAAATAAATTAACAATTTTTTTTTAGCGAGCCGAATAATGCATGACCATTATTAAACAGGGCATGCTTTGAATAATCGATGCAAAAAAAAAATTCGATAAATATTGTGCCCTTTGTGTTAAAAATAGCATCACTTTTTCGATCTCGTTTGAAAACGTTTGCCGCCTTTCGACTACGGTGGACCAAACGCGCTGAAATAATTTTTTTTTTATTCTGCTTTAAATTGCCCCCCCCCCCATTTTGGGGAGCCTGGCCCCCACACACATACACATTAAAAACCAAACTCATACAAATGGTCACCCATCTGGTACTGGCCAGCCTCAGCTTAATAATACATTGAAATTTTCGTCACTGAAAAATAAGTTTTTTTGGCCTGTTTGGTCTTCCATAGTTTTCTTATCATCAAAAGAAAACGTAAACAGAGTCGATCTGAATTCTACGTCAACGCGAAATATTTGGTTACCTATATGAATAAGTGGAATTATTTGAAATTCAGGTACTTATATTATAATATTTTTGCATATTCTCTTAGAAAATCATCCTAAATCTTAGTTAGACAATAAATAAATAAATTAATTATTTCAAAAACCCTTTTTTTTAAATATTTAAGTACGTTTTTTGTGCAAGACAAAAAATGTCAATTGTTAACTTTTGGGGAAAATTTAACATTTAAAATTGAATTAAAAATAGTAGAAAAAGTTTTACATTATTCTGTTTTCTATATGAAAAAATTCAGGGTTTTATCTTTCTGGAAAAAAAAAGTTACTCAGAAATAATAGATTTTAATAAATGTAATTTAGTTTTAAAAAACAACACCAACAACTTGATTTTGCGGCCATTTTCGGCGGTGCCTAATAAACATGTTACATTGAATAAAAACACGAAAACTATATCCAGTTTGGTAGAAAAGTAACTTATCTTGCCTTTGATTACATATATTTGTTATATATTTGTTTTTTGACAACTTTTTCGAATCTATGTGTACAGTAATACAAACCCTTAAAAGTTAAAGATTATATTCTTTTAGTGTAAAAAACAAAACAAAACAAAAAGATACACACTTACCTTTCTTTCTAGGAATTCAATACGAAAAAAAAAAAAAACATCGGGATAAATTCGTATTTCTTTTGTGTTCAAAACAGAAAATTTGTTCTGCTTGTTAGGATTTCTTTCGTAAATTGATATAACTTTCGTTTTGTGTGTCCAATCCATTAAGAAATAAAATATATGAAAATATAAAAGAATCCAAATTAAAAGATGAAAAATACGATTTAAACGTGAAATTATTTAAAGAAAAAACCAACTGCTAAAGAACACTCAATTCAAGGTCATCGTAATACGGTGAAATTTTTATTTCGTTCCTTTCGTTCATTAGTTGGATTTTTTTTTAACGTTCTCTTCTTATTTCAATAAAGATATAAAAATAAAATTTCTTTTCAAAAGATTAAACATTTCATTATTATTTGCATTAATCGAACTACTGTTTACATCCAAGACAGTTGCGTATCTAGGGTATGGCAGGCATGACCCGTGCCATAGGCGCCACTCTGACATGGGCGCAAAAATTACTTGACAAAAATTAAAATTAGTAGTTAGGTATATCTAAGGTATAAATTATTAAGAAGGGGCGCACATTCAAACTTTGCCATGGGCGCCATTTTACATAGGTACGCTACTGGTTATATATATATATATATATATATATATATATATATATATATATATATATATATATATATATATATATATATATATATATATATATATATATATATATATGATTAGTTTTTTTTTTGGAAAAAGAATTCCAGCAGAGTGCTCAATTAAAAGGAAAATCCAAATTTTAAGAGCGTACTTATATTTTGTGTACAGAAAGTTGTTAGTTGAGACAGGTCATTGGTACCGTCGGTTTCAAGCCCGATAATAAGGCCCGTTTAAGGTATCCTTATCAAGCTCTCTTCAGCCAATATTCGTCGAATATTGGCTGAAGAGAGCTTGATAAGGATACCTTAAACGGGCCTTATTATCGGGCTTGAAACCGACGGTACCAATGACCTGTCTCAACTAACAACTTTCTGTACACAAAATATAATATATATATATATATATATATATATATATATATATATATATATATATGTATATATTTCAAACTTAATTGCTAATTAGCTAGACATACAATCAGCAAAGAAACTGTTTTCATATTAAAAGTTAAATAGCTAAATCCTCCGCAAAATCCCAAACTATTAAAATACAGTAATAATGAAAATCTAGTACCTGTTTTTGGTTTATGTATGAAAAAAAAAACTGTTTTAGTATTTTGACTTTATTTTTAGAGTAGTTTATTTGACTGTCGAGCTTTGGACACGTTTTCATGATGAACAGTTTATGAGGCGAATGTTTGTATTTTAGTTTCAAGAACCGCGACATTTTAAATATTTTTTAGGTACTCTTGCATAATTTGACCCGACTTCTCGTGAATTCCCGTTGCATGGATCGGACGAGACCGGCAATCATTGTAGTAACCTTTCCCTAGTTATATATATATATATATATATATATATATATATATATATATAATCAAGAAGGGGGCAAGCAAATTACACGGAGTATATCATAACTGTTTGGGAATTATGTCCCTTCGATGGCAAAATTACGATATAATGCAACTCATGAGACTCAGCTGGTGTTAAATATCGATTTATGTGCTATTATATTTTTTTCTCATATTCATATCTGCGAGTCGCCAGTCGGGACATTCTACAACATCGCGTTACTTCTCTATCAAAGGAGGAGGAAATACATGGGAGGGCTCAAAACATGACAAGTTAAGCGAGAATGATGATAACGCGACACGTGGCTGAAATGCGCAAACAAACTAGAAACAGTTACTACACTTTCATCGTTAATCCTTTGACGCTGATTGCATGTAAAACATCAGATCTGGAATTATAAGTTAAGGTCATCGTAAAGTTAACGGAATCGAATCTGATAAAAATAAGTCGCAATTTTCATAATGTACCTATTTACTATGCCTCCCCACGGGACAGAGTTAGACACCAGGGTCGTTTTTTAACGTGGAGAAAAGGTACAAAAATAAAAATTGTCTCAGTCGTGAAGGATTTCTCCTCCACCGAAAGAGAACAAGAAATCTGAAGAACAGATACTACACTTTGATCATGTCCCGAGGGCCAAGAAAAGGTTATTATTTTAATAATGTAATCATGTGATTATTGTTTTGTTTTTTGTTGGTTAAAATCTAGTTTTTGTTATTTGATTGACTTAGCTATTTGTTCAATTCCTTCCTTTTTTAATTGTTTATGTGAAATATTCAGTTTTGCATTTTTTTATATTTGGATTATTTGGATTAATGTTCTCATCTTGGATGTAAACAGTAGTTCGACTAATCCAAATCATAATGAAATGTTCAATCTTTTACACGAGGAACAAAATAATGATTACACCGTTTTACGATGAACATAAGTTCTTTGTTCTGAAACAGTTGATTTTTTTCTTCTTATAATAATTTCACGTTTAAATCGTGTTTTTTGTCTTTTAATTTTGATTCTTTTATATTTTCATATATTTAATTGCTTAATGAATTGGACACACAAAACAAAATTTGTATCAATTTAGTAAAGATTATATTAAGAAATCCTAACAAACAAATTTTCTGCGTTGGACACAAAAGAAAAACGATTTTTGTTTCGTATTAAATTCCTGGAATGGAAGGTAAGTTAATTTTTTTCACTTTACAAAAATATTATTCAACAACTTTAAAATAATCTTAAATATTAAAATAAGTTTATTTTTTATTGCAATGCAATATGAAAGGTAAGTTATTGTTTTACGCTTAAGATATCCCATTCAATAACTTTTAAAATAATCTGAAATATTTTTTTTTTGCAATCTCCCTCAAAAATATTGATTCTTAAAATAATATTAAACATAGAAAAGGTTTAATTTTATTGCAATTCAATAAAAATATTTATTTCGTAAATAAAAATGTGTTTATTTGAGTAAAATTTACGTGATTTCTGTGAAATCCTAATGTTTACCATAAACACAATAATTTGAATCGAACTTGGTTTAATTGTTTGACAACTGAACAAAAACTGTTTTTTCGGCATTTAATGTATATATATATATATATATATATATATATATATATATATATATATATATATATATATATGTGTGTGTGTGTGTGTGTGTGTGTGTGTGTGTGTGTGTATATACACGTATATATATATTTATGTATATATATATATATGTGTGTGTGTATGTGTGTGTATATACATGTATATATATATTTATGTATATATCTGTGTGTGTATATATATATGTATATATATATTTATGTATATATGTGTATATATATATATATATGTATATATATACATCTGTATGTATATATATATATATATATATATATATATATATGTATATATATATGTATATATGTTATATACATATACATAATTTTATATAGATATACAGTTCTGGGGAAGAAACAATTAAAATAGAAGGCTTTCATACATCTAGTGATCTCTACTATGAAGGGGTGGAATTTAGCTGCTTATCGGGTTTGTCACGGGTATTTTCATTAAGGGGTACAAGAGCTTGTAGTTCATCAGAACATCCACCATTAAAATACTTGTAAAACAAACGGATGGATGCAATATTGTGTCGATGGGACAGGGGCTGAAGCTTAGATGACAGTTCAGGATCTATCAAGTTGGGGACTCTCTTTTGAATCCTGCCCAGGAGCGAGAGACTAGTAGCAGATGCACCAACTCAAATGTCAATACGCTATACATGGGCGAATGGTAGCTTTGTAGAGGTATAGGATATTTTCAAGTGTAAGTAACTTTCTAGCAGGGTAGAGAGAGCCCACCTTCTTCGCAGCAGTCTTGGCAATCATCTCGATGTATCTATTCCAACTCATGTTTCCTTCCTTTGACAGAGTTAAAAGTAGACTTCATAGCCTAGTGGGTGATGTCATTTTCTCTTCCCTGCAAACTCTTTCTCATAGCCTGTCTCTGCTTTATCATTATTTTCATGGTATGTGCTCATCTGAGTTTCAGTCTATAGCCCTGTTTGCCAAACTTTCACAAGAAACACTCGTCTAGCTGAAAAAATGATCAATAATTTCCCCCACTCTTTACATATGCCTGAACATAAACATAGATTCCATGAACAAAGTTTCTTCCTTAGAATACAAACCTATGGAACTCTTCCAGTTGGCTGCTTTCTAGCTGACTATAATATGGTCATTTTCAAGTTCAACCGAAACATGTTCTTAATAATGGTGACTCTTTTGTAAAAAAAAACATAAGTTAAACGTAAGTATCTAAAATATCAAATGTAAAATTTTCACTGACTCTTAAAAATATATTAATTATTGTCTAAAAAACAACTTTTTAAAAAAACAACTGTTACAAACTATTAAAAACTGGGGTCGCAAATTTAAATCCAACACATTTCAGCAATTTGTAAGACCATATTCTGTGGAGATCATAAAATTCCATAAAGTTTCTTCCGTTAACAACTTCTGCTTTAGTTCTAATTAAATAACTTTATATCTCTTAAGTCTGCACTTTATAAACCACACACAAAATGGATAGTGCCAGCTCAGAAATGTTAGGTAAACCTATCTAATCCAATGTTCACCAAACAATGAAGTACAACTACACAATATATATATTGTCTGATTATTATGTGAAGATGAATTAGTATTGATACAACACATAAATATTTTAAGGTCAATCGATTTAGCAGGTGAGTTGTTACACACTCCTTACACATAATACAATTTAATGTCCAGGTAAAGTTTGCGATACAAACAGTAAAGATGATATTTAATGACAATATGGATACTCAGGGTTCATAGAATTAGCATATCTTTCAATATAACACTTAACAACATTCGATGTTACAGGGACAAAAACTTTAAAGTCCTAAACAATGATAATCATACGAACTCATATTTAATTCAATAAAAACTCAATAATAATGATAATCATATGAAATAATATTTAATTCAATAAAAAACTAAATAATTATGATAATCATATGTAATAATATGTAATTCAATAAAAATTCAATAATAATGATAATCATATGAAATGATATTTAATTCAATATAAAACCTCAATAATAATGATAATCATATGTAATAATATTTAATTCAATAAAAATTCAATAATAATGATAATCATATGAAATAATATTTAATTCAATAAAAACTCAAAATTAATTAAAATCATGATGCAATAAAAACTCAATAATGATAATTATATGAAATAATATTTAATTCAATAAACCTCAATAATAATGATAATTATATTAAATAATATTTAATTCAATAAAACACTCAAAAATAATGAAAATCATATGAAATAGTATTTAATTCAATAAAACACTCAATAATAATGACAATCATATGAAATAATATTTAATACAATAAAAACTCAATAATAATGATAATCATATGAAATAATATTTAATTTAATAAAAAAATGAATAATAATGATAATCCTTAAATAATATTTTAATCAATAAAAACTCAATAATAATGATAACCATATGAAATAATATTTAATTAAATAAAACCTCAAAGATAATGATAATCATATGAAATAATATTTAATTCAATAAAAATTCAATAATAATTATAATCATATGAAATCATATTTAAATCAATAAAAATTCAATAATTATAATCATTCGAAATAATATTTAATTCAATAAAAATTTCATAATTATAATCATATGAAATAATATTTAATTAAAAAACTCAATAATAATGATAATCATATGAAATAATATTTACTTCAATAAAAAACTAAGACATACTTAAAATCATATGAAGTAATATTTAGTTTAATAAAAACTCAATAATAATGATAATCATATGAAATAATATTTAATTCAATAAAAAACTCAATAATCATGATAATCATATGAAATAATATTTAATTCAATAAAAACGCAATAATAATGAAAATCATATGAAATAATATTTAATTAAATAACAAACTCAATAATAATGATAATCATATTTAATTCAATAAAAAAGAAAATAATGATAATTATATGAATAGTTAATTCAATATAACTAACTCAATAATAATAATAATAATCCTATGAAAACATTAGGTGTAACAACCCTCAAAACATTCAACGGTAAAGAGAGAAACACTTTAAAGTCGTTAACAAGCTTTTTGTAAGGACAAACTAACTACAATCAGCAGTGCCTGCCGCTCTGTCTACACAAACCCTGGCTGACAATGCGCATTAAATATCGGCAAGATACAGAAACAAAGATTAACTTGTTTGACTTGTTGTCCTAGTGTTACTCTTCGTCAATTCTCTGTTCACATATGTTCAGGTACCTCGTATACTACATCATCATATTTCATGGCCTTTCTATTCAAAGCTGTAAACGTGGAGCTCTATTCCATGTTTGCATTGCATATAACAATTCAGTGTAAAACCTCTAAAAACTATATTCCTAAAAAATAATCAAAAAATAATTAAATTTCCAAATACAAAACCATTTTTTGAGATTTATTATTACATGTGCTGATCTTACATGTGATTAAGTTTTAAAAAATATTCATGTTAAGCTGAATTAGAGATGAACGAATATGTATGCTTATTATTCCTACAAATTCTTACTATATTATTGTTTATTTTACTTCATTAATTGCATAATTTCTTTATCTATAACAAAATACAAGGAATAGTATTTTACATTTAAACAATATGAACGTGAATTAAGTGTTTACTACTGTGATTTTTAAATGTTTTAAAAAGTTATGTTTCTTGTTTTGTTGGCACAATTAAAATAAACAATGATATTAAAAATATTAAATTTCATTTATTTTTTATTTGCAGATGTTCCTGCTTGAATGTTTTTACTGAATATTAAGTTTGTGGATATTCATTTACTGAAAAATGAAAGTTAATGAGACATGTGAGCACTCACACGGGGGAAAAGCCACATTCTTGTGAAGTGTGTGAATATTCTTGTTCTCGAAAATCAAGATTAGTGAAACATATGAGAACTCACACTATGGAAAAGCCACATTCTTGTGAAGTGTGTGAATATTCTTGTTTTCGAAAATCAAGATTAGTGAAACATATGAGAACTCACACTATGGAAAAGCCACATTCTTGTGAAGTGTGTGAATATTCTTGTTCTCAAAAATCAAGATTAGTTACACATATTAGAACTCACACTGGGGAAAAGCCACATTCTTGTGAAGTGTGTGAATATTCTTGTTCTCAAAAATCAAGATTAGTTACACATATGAGAACTCACACTGGGGAAAAGCCACATTCTTGTGAAGTGTGTGAATATTCTTGTTCTCAAAAATCAAGATTAGTTACACATATGAGAACTCACACTGGGGAAAAGCTATATTCTTGTGAAGTGTGTGAATATTCTTGTTCTCAAAAATCAAATTTAGTGAAACATATGAGAACTCACACTGGGAAAAAGCCACATTCTTGTGAAGTGTGTGAATATTCTTGTTCTCAAAAATCAACATTAGTGACACATATGAGAACTCACACTGGGGAAAAGCCACATTCTTGTGAGGTGTGTGGATGTACGTTTACTGAAAAATCAAAGTTAATGAGACATATGAGAACTCACACGGGGGAAAAGTCACATTCTTGTGAAGTGTGTGAATATTCTTGTTCTCGAAAATCAAGATTAGTTACACATATGAGAACTCACACTGGGGAAAAGCCACATTCTTGTGAAGTGTGTGAATATTCTTGTTCTCAAAAGTCAAGATTAGTTACACATATGAGAACTCACACTGGGGAAAAGCCACATTCTTGTGAAGTGTGTGAATATTCTTGTTCTCAAAAATCAAGATTAGTTACACATATGAGAACTCACACTGGGGAAAAGCCACATTCTTGTGAAGTGTGTGAATATTCTTGTTCTCAAAAATCAAGATTAGTTACACATATGAGAACTCACACTGGAGAAAAGCCACATTCTTGTGAAGTGTGTGAATATTCTTGTTCTCAAAAATCAAGATTAGTTACACATATGAGAACTCACACTGGAGAAAAGCCACATTCTTGTAAAGTGTGTGAATATTCTTGTTCTCAAAAATCAAATTTAGTGAAACATGAGAACTCACACTCAAAAGTCAACGATGCCCTCGAAAGAATCATTCCGATTAACGCACCATTGAGTGAAATAAATCATACAACATACAGGGAAGCATGGTTTATTCAGTTAAAACTCTTAGCTTAATATCAAGAGAGTAAACGAGGAAACATGAAGGCTTAATCCTATAACCCAGCCCTGAAACGAAAACTCCAGCAGAAAATAGACTCCGAAAGGAAACTGTTCAGATATCTGCATTCCTATCCTGTGAAACTCCGGGCAAAAAATTAAACAAGCAAGTGAATATGTTGAAAACTTATTATTCCCTTCAAGACCCAACACAGCTAAAAGCTAAGATGGCAGAACATCAGGTTGAGATAAAAACTTTAGCTGCACAAATAAAAACCAAAACCTAAAATGGTAAATTGGGGCGAGGAAAATTATATATATATATATACATATATATATATATATATATATATATATATATATATATATATATATGTGTGTGTGTGTGTGTGTGTGTGTATATATATATAAATTATAACTCAGGATTTAAGAGATGAAGAACTTTAATGGAACATTCTAATATCTATGTATATCACATGCACTATTAAGTTACATGATTAAAGAATATCTATGTATTTCATACAGAGTTCAACTGTAATATATTTAAAGCAATGTTCTGCCTTACAATTGGGTCACTCAGCTCTTTACAAATATTATGCTAGGTACAGTCGTAGTAGAAACAGGAAAAAGTAAGAGTCAACTTTTTATTATTATTTTCATGCAGGATGTCTGCATGGAGTTTGGATTTGACAAAAGTGCCGCATGCACTATAAAGAATGGGGAAAAGCCGATATCTGAACATCTTAAGTTACATGATTGATGATATAGGAGAGGATGCCACATATAAGTACCTCGTTATTGTGGAGCATGAAATTATGAAACGTTTTTTAACAAAAATACACAGCACGCCTTAAAAAATTCTCACTATTTAATTTATCCCTAAAACAAAATAATTCATGAATCAGCTTGCAATCATTTTATGTCATTTTATTTGGTTTTTGGATTATTGACTCTCCTCGATGTAATGTCAATGGGATTGATACAAAGACCACTACACTTATAACGTTACATAAAATAATATACCGAAACCAATGTATGGACAGGATATACCTATCATAAAAAAGAGGGCCTCCATCTCACTTAAATACCCCATTTATATCGAGCCACTATAGTAAGCATGTACAGCTCAACAGATATGACAATGGAAATAGTAAGGGACAAGGATGAACGTCTACCCCCCAAAAAAAACTCAATAAAAATGTTGAAAACTTTGATGGTGTCATGCTTAACAATATTTTCAATGTATATGATGAACCAGCAACACAGATTGCAAACTTTGCTGAAAACTTTGATGGTGTCATGCTTAACAATAGTTTCAATGTATATGATGAACCAGCAACACAGATTGAAAACTTTGATGGTGTCATGCTTAACAATAGTTTCAATGTATATGATGAACCAGCAACACAGATTGCAAACTTTGCTGAAAACTTTGATGGTGTCATGCTTAACAATATTTTCAATGTATATGATGAACCAGCAACACAGATTGCAAACTTTGCTGAAAACTTTGATGGTGTCATGCTTAACAATATTTTCAATGTATATGATGAACCAGCAACACAGATTGCAAACTTTGCTGAAAACTTTGATGGTGTCATGCTTAACAATAGTTTCAATGTATATGATGAACCAGCAACACAGATTGCAAACGTTGCTGAAAACTTTGATGGTGTCATGCTTAACAATATTTTCAATGTATATGATGAACCAGCAACACAGATTGCAAACTTTGCTGAAAACTTTGATGGTGTCATGCTTAACAATATTTTCAATGTATATGATGAACCAGCAACACAGATTGAAAACTTTGCTGAAAACTTTGATGGTGTCATGCTTAACAATATTTTCAATGTATATGATGAACCAGCAACACAGATTGCAAACTTTGCTGAAAACTTTGATGGTGTCATGCTTAACAATATTTTCAATGTATATGATGAACCAGCAACACAGATTGAAAACTTTGCTGAAAACTTTGATGGTGTCATGCTTAACAATATTTTCAATGTATATGATGAACCAGCAACACAGATTGAAAACTTTGCTGAAGACTTTGATGGTGTCATGCTTAACAATATTTTCAATGTATATGATGAACCAGCAACACAGATTGAAAAATTTGCTGAAAACTTAGATGGTGTAATGCTTAACAATAGTTTCAATGTATATGATGAACCAGCAACACAGATTGCAAACTTTGCTGAAAACTTTGATGGTGTCATGCTTAACAATATTTTCAATGTATATGATGAACCAGCAACACAGATTGCAAACTTTGCTGAAAACTTTGATGGTGTCATGCTTAACAATATTTTCAATGTATATGATGAACCAGCAACACAGATTGCAAACTTTGCTGAAAACTTTGATGGTGTCATGCTTAACAATATTTTCAATGTATATGATGAACCAGCAACACAGATTGCAAACTTTGCTGAAAACTTTGATGGTGTCATGCTTAACAATATTTTCAATGTATATGATGAACCAGCAACACAGATTGAAAACTTTGCTGAAAACTTTGATGGTGTCATGCTTAACAATATTTTCAATGTATATGATGAACCAGCAACACAGATTGCAAACTTTGCTGAAAACTTTGATGGTGTCATGCTTAACAATATTTTCAATGTATATGATGAACCAGCAACACAGATTGCAAACTTTGCTGAAAACTTTGATGGTGTCATGCCTAACAATATTTTCAATGTATATGATGAACCAGCAACACAGATTGCAAACTTTGCTGAAGACTTTGATGGTGTCATGCTTAACAATAGTTTCAATGTATATGATGAACCAGCAACACAGATTGCAAACTTTGCTGAAAACTTTGATGGTGTCATGCTTAACAATATTTTCAATGTATATGATGAACCAGCAACACAGATTGCAAACTTTGCTGAAAACTTTGATGGTGTCATGCTTAACAATATTTTCAATGTATATGATGAACCAGCAACACAGATTGAAAAAATTTGCTGAAAACTTAGATGGTGTCATGCTTAACAATAGTTTCAATGTATATGATGAACCAGCAACACAGATTGCAAACGTTGCTGAAAACTTTGATGGTGTCATGCTTAACAATATTTTCAATGTATATGATGAACCAGCAACACAGATTGCAAACTTTGCTGAAAACTTTGATGGTGTCATGCTTAACAATATTTTCAATGTATATGATGAACCAGCAACACAGATTGCAAACTTTGCTGAAAACTTTGATGGTGTCATGCTTAACAATATTTTCAATGTATATGATGAACCAGCAACACAGATTGCGAACTTTGCTGAAAACTTTGATGGTGTCATGCTTAACAATATTTTCAATGTATATGATGAACCAGCAACACAGATTGAAAACTTTGATGGTGTTATGCTTAGCAATATTTTCAATGTATATGATGAACCAGCAACACTATTACTAATAATAGTATGAGATAAAATGACAGTGTTCTATGACCAAGATACACAGGCAGGCAGATACATGAAAGACAAGGCCATTAAACCAGACATGGCGTTCATTATCAATGTCATAGTTCCGAATGATTTTGGATTTAATAGAGCTGAATGGGAAAAGATAACAAAATATGATGACCCAAAAATTATTTAAAACGACATGTTTTTTGGAAGAAATAAACATTATATTTCCGATTGAAATAAACATTATACCGATTGGAATAGGGATAACTGGATTATTAAAAATGAATTTGCAGAAATACTTAGAAGCAATATCTGGAACACCACGCTGTAACGAAATACATATAGCAGCTATAAAGGGAATAGCGTCTATTCTTAAAAGAACCCTCGGATATAAATCTTATTGGAATTTCTCGTAAAACTGACTGAGGTTTAATAAAAACAAAGAAAAGCTATATTGTTGTGAAGTGTGCGGAACTTCTTGTTCTCAAAAATGATATTTAGAGACTCACATGAAAAAGTATATATTATATTTTTATAAACTTCAAGAGTGTATTATATTTTTATATGAATTTATTGACGTAACTAACTCAACATTTATTGCCATAAAAGAGTAGAAAATATCAGTTGATTAGAAAGGTTATACATCACAATAAGAGGAACTAAAAAAGTGTTTAATGACAGCAAAGTCGCTAAAAGTTATACAAATTACACCGTCTTCTACAAGCAAAACAACTGATTGCAGCTATGAAAATGACTAAGTATCTCATTAAATAATCTGGTATTTTATTCATAATGAAAACAAATATTGATTTCTTCCAACTGATGTAACATACAAAATACAAGATGAGACTCATGGTGTAATATCAAAAGAATAAAAAACAATATTCTTACATATTATTTCAATGTTTTGTTTTTGTAATAAAGGTGTTGTGAAAATAACCCATTTAAAAATATATTTTTACACATTATTTCAATGTTTACGTTTTTGTAATAAATGTGTTGTGAAAATAACTATTTTACAAAAAATATTATTTTTACACATTATTTCAATGTTAATGTTCTTTGTAATAAATGTATTGTGAAAATAACAAATGTGTTTTTTGCAATAAATGTATTGTGAAAATACATAGTTCACAAAAACATATTCTGTCAATATTTTGGTTCTGTTATTTTGTTTATAATAATTGTGTTGTGAAAATAACTCATTTAAAAATATATTTTTACACATTATTTCAATGTTTTGTTTTTCGTAATAAATGTGTTGTGAAAATAACTCATTTAAAAATATATTTTTACACATTATTTCAATGTTTTGTTTTTTGTAATAAATGTGTTGTGAAAATAACTCATTTAAAAAACAATATTTTTACACATTATTTCAATGTTTACGTTTTTGTAATAAATGTGTTGTGAAAATAACTATTTTACAAAAAACAACATTTTTACACATTATTTCAATATTCATATTCTTTGTAATAAATGTGTTGTAAAAATAACTAATTTACAAAAACAATATGTTTACAAATTATTTCGATGTTCATGTTCTTTGTAATAAATGTGTTGTGAAAATAACTATTTTACAAAAAACAATATTTTTACGCATTATTTCAATATTCATATTCTTTGTAATAAATGTGTTGTGAAAATAACAAATTCACAAAAACAATATTCTTACACATTTCAATGTTCATGTGTTTTTTGCAATAAAGTTATTGAGAAAATACATAATTCACAAAAAAAACATATGTTAATAATTTAATTCTCGTAAATTCAAGGTTGTTAAAATGGCACATAATTTGCAAAAGTCATAAATAAATTATTGTGTAAAACAAACAATTGACAAAATCACACTTTGTCAATATTTTGGTTCTTGTAAAAATGGCACATAATTTGCAAAATTCATAAATAAATTATTGTGTAAAACAAACAATTGACAAAATCACACTTTGTCAATATTTTGGTTCTTGTAAAAATGGCACATAATTTGCAAAAGTCATAAATAAATTATTGTGTAAAACAAACAATTGACAAAATCACACTTTGTCAATATTCCTGTTCTAGTATTCTACTATTCGTACATAAAATTTTGTGAAAATAACAAAATATTGACAAAGTAATATTTTGCAGACTATTGCAATATGTTTATTTTCGTAAACACTTGGAAAAAGCAACCAATTCAAAAAAGCCATATTCTTATCAATGTTCTCGTTAAAAAATGTTGTATAAATGACAATCAGTTGATAAAAAATCATATTCTTGCATATATTTCTGTTGCCATAAGCAATCAATTCACAAAAGCAATATGATTGCACACTATGTCAAATAAAGTGTTCTATTTCACAAAAGCAATAGTATTTACCTCACCAATACAAAATAAAATTACGTGGGGTTAATAAAATGAAAAAAAATATATAGACATGGGCTTAAAGTATGGCACCAATACAAAATAGAAATACGTTGGCTTAAAGTATGGCAACCTATAACTGCACCATATAGTGCCTGAAGGGCAAGGACAATGTTTGTGCGGATCACTTGTCACTTGGTGTAGATTCGAGTGTAGACAATGATGATGCTCTGGTAAGGATAGACAGTAAGGATTACGTAATGAGTGCAACACTCGAATCTCGTCGATAGGGTTTGCATGGTATAAGAATGTGAAGTTTGCATGAATAAGAATGCAGCGGTAAAGCAATAACGTTATCGAGTATTAATTAGGGAAAAGGAGGACGATAATAAAATTCGAGATTTAAAAAGACGAATGAAAATCGGGAAAGCGTCGAACATGGAATAAAAAACTTTATAGTAGACGAAGTCGTATATTATTTGTTTGTTCTTTGGTCGTAATTTTTTGTTGAATCTGATTATGAAACAAAAACTCATGACGGTAAATAGCATTTCGGTAAATAACTTAGATGTAAGTTGTCTCCTATTCGCGTCATTAGCCGAGAAAATTGATAGCGTTAAATAGTCATTCCATACTGAGAACCGTCATTCATGTGTGCATGTATATTTCAGAGTGTTTATATATTATTCGTGCCTATATTGGAGGGGACATAGAGAACGAAAGAGTGTATATTATAGACAAGTTTATTCTTCATCCGGATGAGATGATGCCAGGAACTCAAGCCTTTATAGCTACATGGTCTCATTTTCCCTCCTTCGCCTCCAAGGGACATCAGCTGCCAGTCTGACGGACTCCTCTGGTCGGTCTTTCCTGCTCTCTCCTAACCTGTCTTTCAACTGACTCGAACCCATCTCAATATATTGGGAATTCCATTTTCCGGCATCAGTGTGATTTCTTCACGTTTCAAATTACACGTGTGCTTTGAACATGCATTCACACACCTTTAGTAAACAAAGAAATTCCTAAATTGAATTGTATCGTTTTTAACCTATTTTGTTAATCATTATTTCTAACCTCATATTGTCCATTCTTTTAACTTGCATATTTAATATCCAGTTATTTCTAAAAAAAAATGAACAATCGCTGCATTCCTAAATTGAATATCCATTATCTTTTTAAACTTTGCTTACTGGGTTCGATTCTATCCTTTTCCAAATATCTTCAAACATATCTATTTAATTACTGGGGTATGTTTCCTTTTTCATGTAGCAATAGTATTATGGTTCAAACAGAGATATATAGGAATGACACTGAGAAAGAGGGAATCAGAGAAACCAGGAGAATTAGAGGGACCCGGAGAAAGGGAATTGCTAAGGATGGGTAAAGATTATAGATTTTGATTCTAGGCAAACTATTATTCTCCATTCTAAGATAAAGTAAATTATTTCTGCGATGGTTCGAACCGTCAACAACAGTTTGAATAGAACGTATCTTCTTCCAGTTTCAACATGTATGTGAAATGGTATTGAAAGTTAAAACTTAAATTATGTTTTATTTTAACCTATATTTCAATTCAAAAGTATTAACAACTATTTGTAATAATTGATTTTTTTTTAAATATTTCTCACAATTTAATTTTGATTAACTTTCATTTCAACGTACCTTGCAGTGATAATACTTGAAATCGCCCAAAACTCAAGAGCCAAAAAACGGAGGAGACATTGCTCAAAACAACGAGATATTATTAAAAAGGCTGACTGGGAAGCCATCAGGGATCTCATCAGAGACGCCCCATGGCGAATTATCTTTTCACTTCCTGCTGAACAGTACGCAAATGAGACCATTGAATGCTTTAAAACAGCAATTGAAGCACATGTTCCCACACAGAATTTTTATCGTAAGCCCCACTTTCCTCGGTGGTTTATTTCTACTTGTGCAGTGCCATCGCGCAAAGGCAACATCCGTGTCGCAGATTAAACCGACATAAGTCCAGTTCAAGCAGACAGAAGTATATAGAATCCAGAAATAAATGTAAGAATGAAATAGCGACAGCTAACAGAGAATTTACTGAAACCATCAAAAAATGCACCGAAGCACAAAAATTAAGAACTTGTAACGTCTGGCAAATCTACAACAGTGTAGTAAATAATGGGCAATCAGCAATTCCCCCACTATGCAACAATAATTAGGTTGTTTGCTCAGCAACCGAGAAGGCGAACATGCTTGCCAGTCGGTTTGCCTCAAACTACACACTGAAACCTGCTAACCACCCCCTCCTTGCCTTTCTTTTGCGGACAGACGCCACACTAGAGGATCTGAAAATCACCCCATCTCAGATGCATGCTTTCATAAGAAATCTTGACACTGCAGTGCATGTGGACCTGATCTCATCCCGGCTGTGCTATTAAAAAAGTGCTCAGCCGAATTAGCCGAGTTCTCTCCAAACCTTACAACAAATGCCTTAATGAATCTTGCTTTGTTGCCTGCTGGAAAACTGCTTCTGTGGTACCAGTTTTCAAGAATTCTGGCGAAAGAACTAACCCAGTAAATTATCACGCCATTAGACTCCTCCCACTTTTTGCCAAAATATTTGAGACAATAATTAATCAAGCTCTAGCCATCACCTTACAGATGCTAAACTTCTGACTGACTAAGAATATGGATTTAGGCAAGCCCGTTCAACAGCAGACACCCTAATAGTAATCTCAGAACATATATACCAGTCACTGGACAAAGCGGGGTAGGGTAGAATGGTAGCTCTAGATATATCTAAGGCCTTTGACAGGGTATGGCATGAAGGTCCTCTCAGGAAAATCAGATCATATGGTATCACTGGAAGAATACATGACATAATTAAATCCTTCTTAGATAAGAGAAAACTTCAGGTTTTCCTCGACGGTTTTACATCTAAACAATATGATATAAATACGGGAGTGCCTCGGCAGTCTATCCTAGGCCCTCTGTTATTCCTAATATTCATAAATTACCTCCCTGACGAAATTGCCTGTGAGATGGGTATATATGCTGACGACACTACACTCTATAACAGATATTACAAGGGCGTGTTCGAAATTAATGTTTTTCTTTAGAAGCACAATTGAACCATCATACTTGACTTTTGCATTTTAAACTTAAATTCAAGCCATTATATAAAAAATAATGTTATAAAATCAATATTTTAAATATTGTAAATGGCAGAAACCTAGAGGATGACCTCCGATCTGTAGGAGAATGGGGACAAAAATGGATGGCCACATTTAATTCTGCCAAGACTAAATTCGTTTCCTTCAATAATTACAAGAAACAAATACCACCAATAGCAATGGCCAATGACTCTTTATCTGAAAGTACATCCTTTAAACTCCCCGACCTTACGCTCACAGGAAACATGAGTTGGAACAATTACATTGAGAGCATCGACAGGACCGCTGCAGAGAAGGTAGGTTCTCTCTACCATATTAGAAAGATACTAACGCCCGAGAATATCCTATACCTCTATAAGGCTACCATTCGCCCATGTATGGAGTATTGTTGTGGTATTTGGGCTGGTGCATTTGCCACTAGTCTCTCGCTCCTAGACAAGGTTCAAAAGAGCATCGCCAATCTGATAAGTCCTAAACTGTCAGCTAAACTTCAGCCCCTGTCCATCGACGAAATGTTGCATCCCTCTGCCTACTCTATAAGTACTTTAACTGTGAATGCTCTGACGAACTGCAAGCACTTGTGCCCCCGACGTAAATACCCCCGACAAACAGCTAAATCCCACCCCTTCACAGTAGAGATCCTTAGATGTAAGAGAGCCTTCTACTCAAGTAGTTTCATATATATATATATATATATATATATATATATATATATATATATATATATATATATATATATATATATATTACATTTCTCTTTGTCTCTCGGCCAAAAAACGTGAGTACCCTTTTAAAAAAGATTTAACGCCAGGATTTACGTATACACACACATTTAAACAGTCTCTCTCTCTCTCTCTCTCTCTCTATATATATATATATATATATATATATATATATATATATATATATATATATATATATATATATATATATGTATATATATTCATATATATATATATATAAAGTGCTGTTTTCGCTACCATGCCAATAAAGAGCATTTTTTTAGTTGACGTAATTACCCAAGATTATATATGTTATATATTGTTCTTCATCTGAGTTCTCACTAGGGCTATCATTGAAAAGCACCATTTACGTTTGGTGTATAACATAAAAAGGATTCCGTGTGCGTATGATTGTCTCTAATATAAATGGTTGTGTGTTTGATTATCATAAAGAGAATCGTGTGTGTGACATGTATTTTCAGAACCTACCTCTGCTTCTTCGATTTTGGACCATCTGGAAATTTATCATCCTGGAGGGAGACTTGATACCTGTTTGACGAAGATTTATCACTCCAAGACGATGAATGGGTTTTATAGTTTTTATTTCACTTTCCCCATAGGTCCTGCAGAAGGTGGAAATGAAATCGGCCTGTGTGTGTTCTTCTTCTACACACGTCAGCGTTCTTCTCCCCCTCCCCAGTTAAGAGGGGGAGACAACGGAAAGCCGTCCGTCTTCTTCAAAGCCCAAATCAAATCTCCAGATCTAGCCAACCTGACCACGTCACTCATACGTAATCTGGTCAGCTGACCTTCGATTCTGGTAAATGTGTCTACACACGTTCACTCACCTCTCTCTCTTTCTTTCTCTCTCTCTCTCTGTAACATATATAATATTATATATATATATATATATATATATATATATATATATATATATATATATATATATATATATATATATATATATATTTACCACTTATTTTTAATCTGTGGATTGTAAAACAAACCCGAATTGTTCGGTTCTTGGCTCATGTCATTGAAAGTGTTTCAATAGTGTAACTATTAACAAAATATACCTATTAATATTAACTATTAACAAAATATAACTATAAATAGTAACTATTAACAAAATGTAACTATTAACATTAACCATTAACAAATTATTACTATTACACTTAACTATTAACAAAATATAACTATTAACATTAATTATTAACAAAATATAACTATTAACATTAACCATTCACAAAATATAACTATTAATATTAACTATTAACAAAATATAACTATTAACATTAACTATTAACAAAATATAACTATTAATAGTAACTATTAACAAAATATAACTATTAACATTAACTATTAACAAAATATTACTATTAATAGTAATTATTAACAAAATATAACTATTAACATTATCTATTAACAAAGTATAACTATTAACATTAACTATTAAAAATATAACTATTAATATTAACTATTAAAAATATAACTATTAATATTAACTATTAACAAAATATAACTATTAATAGTAACTATTAACACAATATAACTATTAATGTTAACTATTAACAAAATATAACTATTAATATTAACTATTAACAAAATATAACTATTAATATTAACTATTAACAAAATATAACTATTAATATTAGCTATTAACAACGACAAGAACGATTATACATGGTGTCCTTATTTCCTTGCCTCCACAAGACTTAGCCACACACTCGATTGTAACGTGGGAAAAATACCACTCCCCAAAAAGTGGTACTCTTGATAGGAACAAAAATTAAAATGTTCTCGGTCATGAAGGATTTCTTCTCTAATGAACGAGAATAGGAAATATGAAGTGTAGTATCAGAACAGATACTACACGGTGGTCTTGTTGATCGAAAAATTCTTTACGTGCTCCCCACGCCGAGGGCTAAAAAGAACGTAAGTGTAAACACACACACACACACACACACACACACACACACACACACACACACACACACACACACACACACACACACACAGAATTTAAGTGAAATGTTTAATCTCACAAACTTGTCTTTGTTTAATTTGTCTTAATAATTATTTATTTATTTAGCATTTATCCAGCATTTACAAACATGATATTAAAACAAATTCTTCACACGTAACTAATGCATGACCTAAATTAGTGTTTTGTACTTTGGAACATTTCCCCCTCTCATTTGAGTTGCTTATGTGAAATGCCCAGTTTGTCAGTTTTTTTGTTTGTTTGTTTGTTTGTTTGTTTGTTTCTTTTTAAATGAGGATTATTTTGATTATTCAGATTGAACGGACATTTGTACAAGAGGAACGAAATAATTTTTACACCGTATAACATTGATTTAAATTCTTTGTTCTTAAACAGTTGGTTTTCTCTTTATATGATTTCACGTTTAAATCGTGTTTTTCAACTCTGAATTTTGATTCTTTTATATTTTCATATATTTTATTTCTTAATGAATTGGACACACAGAACAAAAGTTGTATCAATTTACTAAAGAAATTTTTACAAACAAAACAATTTTTCTGCTTTGAACAAAAAGAAAAAACGAATTCATCCTTTTTTTTTTTCTTCGTAATGAAATCCTGGAATGAAAGGTAAATTTTTTTTTTCTTTATTTAGATTTATAAAAGTATGTAACCTCGATTAAAAAAATCTTCTAAAAATATTATTCAATCTGACATATGAATATATATTTTTTCAATCTGATATTTAGTTTTTGTCAAAAATATGCTTATTTAAGTAAAACTTTTGTGACTTATGAGAAAATAATGTTTACTATAAACACAATAATTTTATTCGAAGTTCGTCCGATTGAGCATAAAAAAACATGCTTTTTCGATATTTAATTGCTGAAACATTTTCAAAAATAATTTTCCTGTTTACACTCTGCTAAGCCGCTAGAGATTTATACTTGATTTGTATGTTTAATCCATTTTTTTTTATTTTACAAAAGATAAAAGTACAAGCAATAAATAAAAAAATTAATGAACTAAAAAATGGTTTTACAAATAAATCCTATTTTCAATGACTTTAATAAAAAAAAATTTTTTTCAATGAACTAAAATAATTGTTTTACAACTAGATCCCTTTTTTTCGATTATTTTTTTCAAAAATACTTTTCCAATGACAAAAAAAGTGTTTTATAAATAAAACCTTTTTATAGGGACTTTTTAAAAACGATATATTTCGGAAATACAAACAATAATATTATTTTAAAAAAAAATAACTTGTTTGCTTGTTCTTTGTGCGCTTTTGCAGATTCCCGATCTATGGAGCAGTGGATGGAGCTCTGAAGTACAAATCTGCCTAATTTTCTACTCGATGAATTTTCGTAACTTTTTGATATATTACTATTTTCGACATGATAATTGAATATGTAATTTTTTTTGGCTTTAGACGACATAATAAAAAAAATCTGTCGACTATTTTAACAAGCATTGAAGTTTAATGCGTTTCGTGTGTGTGTGTATGTGTGTGTGTTTCTAGTGGTTTTTTTTTTGATAAAATTATATATCTTGGGTACTGAACGGGTGCTAGTGCACTTACTGGTCCTGCTATTTTTTAAATCGTATTTCCAAGTTTAATTAAAGTGTTTTTATTCAGTAGTAAGGTTAAAGTATAGAATAGGTTAAAAACACCCACCTTTCCCCATGTTAAGAATGGCTTTTTAAATAATAACGTTATTATTTCAGCACAGATCAATAACTGCACTACTATGCTGAACGGTGTATCGAGATTTTATTAATATTTCAGTGCCCCATAGATCGAGGATTTCATAAAATTGCAAAAAACAAAAACAAAAAAACAAAACAAAAAACAAAACAAAAAAGAAACAAGTACAAGCACGCAGCCCGATCGGTGTACAGGAAAAATGACTTAAAGAAAAGATTTTTGAAAGAATTTTAAAACTAAAAAAAAAGATTTTTGAAAGAATTTTAATACTAAAAAAAAAAGATTTTTGAAAGAATTTTAAAACCAAAAAAAAAGATTTTTGAAAGAATTTTAAAACTAAAAAAAAAAGATTTTTGAAAGAATTTTAATACTAAATTTTTAAAAACTATTTTATTGTTTGTATTTCTGAAATATATCGTTTTTACTTCATTGAAAAATATCTTTAAAATGTTATATATATATATATATATATATATATATATATATATATATATATATATATATATATATATATATATATATTATGTTTCTTATTTATTGCTTGTACTTTTTTATCTTTTGTAAAATACAAAAAAAATTCATTGGAAAAATTACGCAAATATGTTGTGAATAACCATTTTTATGATTGTGGACTGTTGTCTGAAATGCGGCAAAAACATTTTTTTTTAGAGAAAATCAATTTGGGATAACACCGTTAAAATGTGAATCAAATTTTAGCGCTTTTCGAAATCACCAATGTATGGAGCATTGAAATAATAATCTGCACACCTTTCTTTTATAAAGTTTTCATTAAATGAACATCCATTTATTAGTCATCACCAATAAGTAGAAACTTAATATTAAAAAAAAAATATTGGTAATTTTTTACAATCTAACTGAGATGAGTTTATCCCCTAAAAATTCAAAATCTACTTTTGGACATTACCTTTCAAATTTCTTGTGTGGCGTGCGAGGGTCATTTTTTATAAACACTTTTAAACTTTCGTCCATTTTCATAACACTAACAGTATTAATTTTCTTTTTAGAGGGAATTACAATTAAACATGAGAAGGGCACGATATTTTACTTTAGCAATTTAATAAACAAAAGAAATGTATTCTTAACCGGATATCTGTGTTCGAATTTATTAGAAGAACCTTAATAATGAACATTTTCCTAAAAAAGAAATTAATTTCAACTCTTTTCGGAACTGAATCAGGACTTTATACACTAATACTGAAATAGCTGTGTGCCAATTTATTAGAAGGTTATTTTTATTAATTATTTCATTTCGTCAACATTTGTTATGTAACGTGGCGCATCTGTTATTTTTTAACTGATTTGCTACAGTTCAAACCTCTCTTAGACCCCACACCGTCTGGTACCGACACAAATGAACAAAAAAACAAAAATAAACCCGACTCAGCATTTTATTTAAAGTGCAAATTAAATACATTGATTTGTGGTTCTAAAACAATGCATTTTATTATTTTTCCAAAGTTTCTTCACACACACGCATATTCTTTCTTTAAAAGTCTCTGTCACCCCCACCCCATGCCGATGCCAGTTCCATACGACTATCTTGTCCAACACGCACTTTGTTTTTCTCTTAACTATGTGGAGTATTTTGCTCTCCTTTTCATGTAAAGCAAGCTTGCACACACCTGCTAAATATTTATATATAGAAAAAATAATTAAGACCACATCTTTCCTTTTCAGCACAACCCTTAAAAAGGAAGGTGTTTTTATGTTCAACTAAGAAATACAAGTGCTAGAAGCTCAAGAATGTCAAAATTGGCTCTTTTTCTTATCAAACAGGTAAGTTAACCTTTGAATTAATAAAAAGTTGCTTCAAATATTTTCTTATCAAACAGGTAAGTTAACCTTTGAATTAATAAAAAGTTGCTTCAAATATTTTCTGGAAAATATGAAAATACTTTTAAGCAGTATTAAGAAAAATTAAAACAATTGCAAAATATTTTTGAAGGATTCAATTTTTTCTATAAAAGTATGTTTGCAAGTTTTAGAAAAGATAATGTCCTATAAACTCGATCGTTTTTTTTTCTCATCAGTTTTGAATTCCAGCAAATTTTCTGGAAAATATAATAACATTTTAAACAATATTAAGGAAGGTGGAAAGAATATTTTTGAAATATTTAATCAGAGTATGTTTTCTAAAGAAAAGGAGAAACCTGTTTGTTAGTTTTAGAAATGTTTACAATTATTACATGTTTTATTTCAGTGTTAAAAGGCGAACAGTTAGAAAAGTAAATTGTAAACAGGGTATGAAAACTAATAATGTAAATCAGAAGAAATTATATGCAAGTATTTATGAAAAGAAATAACGTAAGTAAAACATAGACATGTTAAATTCCAAACAACTAAATAAATAATAAAGATGAAATTATATGTAGGTTCATTTGAAAAGAAATGAGGTTATGACATGATAATTTCAAACAACAAATATTTATTCTCTAAAAAAATGATAATTTTAAATTTATCATATTTCACCAGGTTCTCAAAAAAAGATCATTTTGAATTTATCATATTTCAGTTCTGTTAAAAGAGATTACCCAGCACCCTGTAAACGATCTCCGGTTAAGTGAGGTCACAAAAGTAAATAAAGTGTAAATAGGAAATTCTATGCAGGTGTATATGAAAAGAAATAATATAAATTGTACATAGGTATTCCAAACTAAAACATAATATAAATTGAACATAGGTATTCAAAACTAAAAAAATAATAAAAATTGAACATAGGTATTCAAAACAACAACTCTCTCATATAAGATGGAGGTGAGGCATAGAGATGAGGTTTAGTAAACTTAACCAAAATAGAGTAAACTTTACTAAAATGAAGTAAACTTTACTAAAATGAAGTAAACCTAAACAAAATGAAGTAAACTTTACTAAAATGAAGTAAAATTTACTAAAATGAAGAAAACTTAACTAAAATGAGTAAAATTTACTAAAATGAAGTAAACTTTACTAAAATGGAGTAAACCTAAACAAAATGAAGTAGACTTTACTAAAATGAAGTAAACTGGGAAGAAATAAGATCAAATAAAATAAAGTTAAATAAATATATGTGTATAATTTTAACAAGATTGTATAGAGAGACAAGATAGGGAGATCCAACAATTTAGGGATATAGAAATGACGGACAGAGATAGATTTATATATAGAAGAATATTTAGCAGGGAGAGTGGCGAGGGGTAGGGGAACTAATCATAATAGAGAAAAGATCGAGATATGGTAACATAATGCAGATTCACATGTATTAATCCATGCAAAATGACATCAAAGGTGGGAAATCGGACGATAAAAAAAACTTAAGAGAACAATAATCAGACGGGTGAGATAACATTTAATATCACGTGAACGACGTAGAGAAAGTTATATATCACATGGACTACGTTAGGGCTGTAGCACTAATGAAACAAATGTGCCCACAAAGAAAAGGCGAGTTGGAGTTATTTCCTATTATTTGTTATTGTCTTTTCTGTAATAAGAAACTGCACACAACTTGACTTGATCCACGGATAGAGTTACAGTTGAAGGTAACAATGTGAATTAAGTATATGAAAGAATATACAAGTATGCAAATAAAGTCAGAATCTGAATGAGGTATATGAAAGAATATACAAATATACATTAATATACAAATAGAGTCACGCTCTGAATAAAGTATGTGTAAGAATATGCAAGTATACATGAATATACAAAAAAGTCAAAATCTGAATAAAGTATATGAAAAACTATACAAGACTGCAAAAAAGTCACAATATGAATGAAGTATATGAAAGAATATACAAATATACATGAATATAGAAAAAGTCACAATCTGAATTAAGTATATGAAAGAATATACAAATATATATGTATATACAAAAATGTCACGATCTGAATAAAGTATATGAAAGAATATACAGGTATACATGAATATCCAAAATGTCACAATTTGAATGAAGAATATGAAAGAATATACAAGTATACATGAATATACAAAAATGTCACAATTTGAAAGAAGATGAAGTATATTAAAGAATATACAAGTATGTAAATAACGCCACAATCTGAATGAAGTATAGGAAAGAATATACAGGTATACATGAATATCTAAAATGTCACAATCAGAATGAAGAATATGAAAGAATATACAAGTATACATGAATATACAAAAATGTCACAATTTGAAAGAAGATGAAGTATATTAAAGAATATACAAGTATGTAAATAACGCCACAATCTGAATGAAGTATAGGAAAGAATATACAGGTATACATGAATATCTAAAATGTCACAATCAGAATGAAGTATATGAAAGAATATACAAGTATACATGAATATACACAAATGACACAATCTGACTGGAGTATATGTAAGAATATACAAGTATACATGAATATAACAAAAAGTCACAATCTGAATAAATTGTATGAAGAATACACAAGTATACAAGAATATACAAAAAGTCACAATCTGAAAAAAGTATATTAAGAATATACAAGTGTACATGAGTATAAAAAGTCACAATCTGAATGAATATATGAAAGAATATACAAGTATACATTATTATATAAAAAAGTCACAATCTGAATGAAGTATATAAAAGACTATACAAGTATGCAAATAAAGTCACAATATGAATGAAATATATGAGATCATATAAAAATAGACATGAATATAAAAGTCACAATCTGAATTAAGTATATGAAAGAATATACAAATATATATGTATGTACAAAAGTGTCACAATCTGAATGAAGTATATGAAAGAATATACAGGTATACGTGAATATACAAAAAAGTCACAGTCTGAATAGGTATATGAAAGAATATACAGGTATACATGAATATAAAAAATGCCACAGTCTGAATAAAATATAGTAAGAATATACGACCATAAATGAATATACAAAAAGTCACAATCTGAATGAAGTATATGAAAGAATATACAAGTATACATGAATATAAACAAAAAGTCACAATCCTTATAAAGTATATGAAGAATGTACAAGTATACAAGAATATATAAAAATGTCACAGTGTGAATAAAGTATATTAAGTATATAAAAAAATCACAATCTGAAAAAAATATATAAAGAATATACAAGTGTACATGAATATACAAACAGTCACAATCTGAATAAAGTATATGAAAGAATATACAGGTATACATGAATATAAGAAAATGTCACAATCTGATTGAAGAATATGAAAGAATATACAAGTATGCAAATAAAGTCACAATCTGAATGAGGTATATGATAGAATATACAAATATACATGAATATAAAGAATGCCACTATTTGAATTAAGAATATGAAAGAATATACAAGTTTACATGAATATAGAAAAAAGTCACAATTTCAATTAAGTATATGAAAAGAAACTAAAAATATATAGGTATATACCAAAATGTCACAATCTGAATAAAGTATATGAAAGAATATACATGTATACATGAATATACAAAAAAGTCACGGTCTGAATGAGTATATGAAAGAATATACAGGTATACATGAATATACAAAATGTCACAATCTGAATGAAGTATATGAAAGATTATACAAGTATGCAAATAATATCACAATCTGAATGAAGTATATGAAACAATATACAAGTATGAATAGGTATAAAAATAAAGTCACAATATGAATGAAATGCATGAAAAAATATACATGAATATACACAAAAAGTCACAATCTTAATGGAGTATATAAAAAATATACAATATGCAAATAAACTCACAATCTGAATGAAGTATATGAAAAAGTCTACAAGTATACATGAATATACAAAAAGTCACAATCTGAATGAAGTATATGAACCAATATACAAGTATACATTAATATACAAAAATGTCACAATCTGACTGGAGTATATGAACGAATATACAAGTATAAATGAATATACAAAAAATCACAATCTGAATGAAGTATATGAAAGAATATACAAGTGTACATGAATATACAAAAATGTCACAATTTTAATGAGGGATATGAAAGATTATACAAGTATACATGAATATACAAACATGTAACTATTTGCATGAAGAATATGAAAGATTATACAAGTATACATAAATATACAAAAATGTCACAATCTGAAGAATGTATATGCAGAAAATACAAGTATACAAGAATATATAAAAATGTCACAATGTGAGTAAAATATATTAAGAATATAAAAAATTTAACAATCTGAATAAAGTATATTAAGAATATGTACAAAAAAGTCACAATCTGAATAAAGTATATAAAAAATATACAAGTATACATTAATATACACAAATGTCACAATCTGAATGAAGAATATTATAGAATATTCAAGTATACAGAAATATACAAAAATGTCACAATTTGAATGAAGATTATGAAAGAATATACAAGTATACATGAATATAAAAAATGTCACAATTTAAATGGAGAATATGAAAGATTATACAAGTACGCATGAATATAAAAAAATGTCACAATTTAAATATAAAAAATATCACAATTTGAACGAAGAATATGAAAGAATATACAAGTATACAGGAATATAAAAAATGTCACAATTGTACATGGAGAATATGAAAGAATATAGAACTATACAGGAATATAAAAAATGTCACAATTTGAATAAAGAATATGAAAGAATATACAAGTATACATGAATATACAAAAATGTCACAATTTGAATGAAGAATATGAACGAATATACAAGTATACATGAATATATAAAAAAGTCACAATCTGAATGATGTATATAAAAGATTATACAAGTATGTAAATAACGCCACAATCTGAATGAAGTATACAAAACAATATGCAAGTTTGCATGGATATACAAATAAAGTCACAATTCGAATGAAGTGCATGAAACAATATACAAGTGTACATTAATATACACAAACAGTAACTATCTGAATGGAGCATATGAAAAATATACAAGTATGAAATAAAGTCACACTCTGAATAAAGTATATGAAAGAATATACAAGTATACATGAATATGCAAAAATGTCACAATCTGAATCAAGAATATGAAAGAATATACAAGTATACATGAATATAAAAAAATGTAACAATCTGAATGGAGTATAATAAAGAATATACAAGTATACATAAATATACAAAATAGTCACAATCTGAATACTGTATATGAAGAATATACAAGTCTACAAGTATATATGTGAGTAAAGTATGTAAAGAATATAGAAAAAAGTCACAATCTGCATTAAGTATTGGAAAGAATATACAAGTATACATTAATATACAAAAATGTAACGATTTGAATGAAGAATATGAAAGAATATACAAGTATGCAAATAAAGTCACAATATGAATGAAGTATATGAAAGAATATACAAATATACATGAATATATAAAAAGTCACAATCTGCATTAAGTATAGGAAAGAATATACAAGTATACATTAATATACAAAAATGTCACGATTTGAATGAAGAATATGAAAGAATATACAAGTGTGCAAATAAAGTCACAATCTGCATTAAGTATATGAAAGAATATACAAGTATACATGAATATAAAAAATGTCACAATTTTAATGAAGTATATGGAAGAATATACAAGCATAAATAAATATTAAAAAATGTCACTATTTGAATGCAAGAATGTCACAATCTGAATAAAGTATAGTAAGAATATACAAGTTAAAATGAATATAAAAAATGTCACAAACTGAATGGAGTATATGAAAGAATATACAAGTATACATAAATATACAAAAAGTCAGTTTGTAAAGTATATTAAGAATATACAAAATTTCACAATGTGAATAAAGTATATTAAGAATATACAAGTATACATGAATATACAAAAATGTCATAATCTGGATGAAGTATATAAAAGAATATAAAAGTATATACGAATATACAAAAATGTCACAATCTGAATGAAGACTAATAAAGAATATACAAGTATACAGGAATATACAAAAAGGTCACAATTTTAATGAAGAATATTAATTAATATACAAGTATACATGAATATAGAAAAATGTCACAATTTGAATTAAGCATATGAGTGAATATATAAGTATACATGAATATACAAAAATGTCACAATTTCAATGAAGAATATGAATGAATAAAAAGTATACATTAATCTATAAAAAAGTCACAATCTGAATGAAGTATATGAAATATTATACAAGCATGCAAATAACGCCACAATCTGAATGAAGTATACGAAACAATATACAAGTATGTATGGATATACAATAAAGTCACAATTGGAATTAAGTGCATGAAACAATATAAAAGTATACATGAATATACAAAAAAGTCCAAATCTGACTGGAGTATATGAAAGAATTTATAAGTATACAAAAATGTCACAATCTGAATAAAGGATATGAAGAATGTACAAGTATACAGGAATATATAAATATGTCACAATCTGTAGAAAGTATATTAAGAATATACAGGTATACATGAACATAAATAAGTCACAATCTGAATAAAGTATAGCAAGAATATACAAGTGAAAGTAATTATACAAACAAGTCACAATGTGAATAAAGTATATGAAAAAATATACAAGTATACTGGAATATAAAAAAAGGTCACAATCTGAATGGAGTATATGAAAGAATATACAAGTATACATAAATATACAAAAAAGTCACAATCTGAATAATATATATGAAGAATATACAGGTACACAAGAATATATAAAAATGTCACAATGTGAGTAAAGTAAATTAAGAATATACAAAATTTGAAAATCTGAATAAAGTGTATAAAGAAAATACAAGTATACACGAATATACAAAAAGTCACAATCTGCATGAAGTATATGAAAGAATATAAAAGGATACATTAAATGTACAAATTTGTCACAATTTGAATGAAGAATATGAATGAATATACAAGTATACAGGAATATAAAAAATGTCACAATTTTAATCAAGAATAGAAAGGAATATACAAGTATACATGAATATACAAAAATGTCACAATTTGAATGAAGAATATGAAAAATATACAAGTATACATAAATATAGAAAAAGGTCACAATCTGAATAATGTATATGACGAATATACATGTATGCAAGACGATACAAGTATGAAAATAAAGTCACAATATGAAAGATGTATATGAAAGAATATAGAACTATAGTTATAACAAAAAAGTTCAGAATTTGACTGAAGTATATGAAAGAATATACAAGTATACATAAATATAAAAACAAGTCACAATCTGAATAATGTATATGAAGAATATACAAGAATATATAAAAATGTCACAGTGTGAGTAAAGTATATAAAGAATATACAAAATTTCACAATCTGAATAAAGTATATTAAGAATATACAAGTATACATGAACATACAAAAAGTCACAATCTGAATGAAGTATATGAAGGAATATACAAGTATACATGAATATACAAAAATGTCACAATTTGAATGAAGAATATGAAAGAATATACAAGTATACATTTAATATACAAAAATGTCACAATTTGAATGAAGAATATGAATGAATATACAAGTATACATGAATATATTAAAATGTCACAATTTGAATGAAGAATATGAAAGAATATAAAAGTACAAATGAGTATAAAAAATATCACAATTTGAATTAAGAATATGAAAGAATATACAAGTATGCATGAATATAAAAAATGTCAATTTGAATGAAGAATAATAAAGAATATACAAGTATACATTAATATACAAAAAAGACACAATTTGAATGAAGAATATGAAAGAATATACAAGTATACATAAATATACAAAAATGTCACGATCTGAATGAAGAATAATAAAGAATATACAAGTATACAGGAATATACAAAAAGTCACAATTTGAATGAAGAATATGAAAGACTATACAAGTATACATGAATATACAAAAATGTCACAATTTTAATGAAGAATATGAATGAATATACAAGTATACCGGCATATAAAAAATGTCACAGTTTTAATCAAGAATATGAAAGAATATACAAGTATACATAAATATAAAAAAATGTCACAATTTGAATGAAAAATATGAAAGAATATACAAGTATACATGAATATACAAAAATATCACAATTTGAGTGAAGAATATGAAAAATATACAAGTATACATTAATATAGAAAAAAGTCACAATTTCAATAATGTATATGAACAATATACAAGTATACAAGACCATACAAGTATGAAAATAAAGTCACAATATCAATGAAGTATATGAAAGAATATACAAGTATACATGATCATGAAAATTAAGTCATAATCTGAAAAGTATATGAAAGAATATACAACTATACCTTAATATAAAAATATGTCACACTGAATGAAGTATATGAAATAATTATACATTAATATACAAAAAAGTCACAATTTGAATGAAGTATATAAAAGACTATACAAGTATTGAAATAAAGTCACAATCTGAATGAAGTATATGAAAGATTATACAAGTATACATTAATATACAAACAGAAGCACAATAGCAAAAAATATGAACGAATATACAAGTATGCATAAATATACAAAAAAAAAGAAACGCAATAACAAAAATGAAAAAATCCAGAATACAATAGAAAAATAAAATAAAAGTTTAAAGAAAAATAAAAGTTCAGGTGTAAAATTACACACCTGCACACAATAAAGATATAGGTTTGATATGAAGACAGTATTTTCATAAAAGATGAAAGTTTAAAATCATAAAAGTCCAATGTAATAGGTGGAGATTGGTTTGGTAGGGTTTAAACCAAGTGGTGTTATATGTATACAATTCTATATTTACATATACAGCGGAATAATATACATACATAGCATATACATATTTCTATCCACATGCTGGAATCAACAAGCTCCAAAAAGGAGGGATTATCGTTCTACCCTGGCTCTATAGTGAATTTATAATTTGTATAATTTCCCTCATGGAAAATGTCAGATCCAGTTAGAAGTAAACAGATATTGACGGTTGATCAGGCAGATACTTTGGGTTTGTGCATACTGTTCTTGCAATTATAAAACGGTCAAATTAGTGCATACTTGACTTGCAATTATAAAACTGTCAAATTTCAATATATATATTATATATATATATATATATATATATATATATATATATATATATATATATATATATATGGGTTAGTGCATACTGGACTTGCAATAATAAAACGGTCAGATTTCAAAGACCAAGTATAGCCATATGGGTCCATAGGCGCTAAAACTACATATTCATGCTAATACAGTAGACGATATGAGGAAAATTTCGTTGATGCACAGACCGGGAGGAAATATAATGTACAACGAAATTTGAACTGTTTTACCAGTAGAAACTGTGGGAGTTGACTTCTCTCAGCATTACTCGATTGTCGCCCTTTTACTCAGGAGAGCAACCTAGCTACGTCACTTCCTGTTTCTCATATTTCACCCTCTTTTCTGCTGAACACACAACCAGTCAAGATATGACAAACACCGCTCCGGTGGGGCCATGAGCCACCACCGCGTTCCTGACTAGAGAGTCAACCGAAAGTAACGTTACTAATCTCACTGAACTCTTATTCTTCCTATCACTCTTTCCTGAATATTTATGCAATAAATTGCATTTGTTTCGTTGATATATAACGGTATATTTTCGTCTTCATTATGCGACCTTTCGCCTTTTCAATTTCTCTACCATTAAATACATCCACCATTGCTCACATGGGGACGGGGTCGTCTAACTCACTGCAGACTGTCCTGTGTCCAACAAAACAGAACTTGACTGTGCTAGGATGGAATGTCGGGTCGTTACTATAGTGGCTTCCTATTGTTGTGGGGGGAAAGATAGAGCATATATGTATGTAGAGAGGTTAAACAGGTTAGGAATAGCAAGGAGTAGGGTGTCTGTGAAATTGTCTTTTCTAGCCACAGGGAAATGCCACGTAAAAATCTTTTATTGCCAATTTGAATAGAATTTACTCAAGTTATGCTATAAGGGTTTATAATCGATCGAAGAAAGCACTTTATCACCAGATGAAAGCTGAGTTATGATTGATGTCCAGATGTTATTTCTGAAGCGTGCAAATCTGATGAGGTTTATAAGTGTTTGAAGAAGTTGTGTGCGCAGCTATTTTAAGAGGAGTTGTTATTTTTAGATAAGTGAGTATTATAAGAATAGTGGGTGTTTTAAGATGAGTGGGTATTTTTAGATGAGTGGGTATTTTTAGATCAGTTGGTATTATTAGATGAGTGGGTATTTTTAGATGAGTGGGTATTATGGGATATGAGTAAAGAGTAATGGATGTTTTTTTTGTGTAATTATTGTATTCTATTTACAACAGAACCTCATGTTATTTGTCCTTGGGTTTCTTATGAGTGTTGTTGGTATATTTTGCATCGGAATTATTGTTTGAGAAAAACATGTGGTTTCCAATGAAATTTTTAATAAAATAAGAGGAAACAGCTATATGAGTGTGGATATTTTAAGTTGTATGTGGATTGGATAGAAATGTTGGGTAATGATATTTTATAAGGGGCGTGTGGAATTGCAAATGCAACAGAATAACTCACGATGATTTGATTGTGTGAGCAGTGTTGTATTGGTCAATGCTTTGAGTCTCAGTTCGGCAATAGCTGGCTAATGTGTTTAGATGGGGAAGGGTGAATGTTGCTATATATATATATATATATATATATATATATATATATATATATATATATATATTAAAGTTACAATGTTTTCTCGCCAAGATGCAAATTGTGTACAAGTTATAGATTTAATTGTCTCTATACCATAGCCTAAACAATAACTGTGTCGTCTGGTTCTTTGCTAACTAAGAAAATATCTGATTATTTTGCTTCTGTGTTTCATATGAGCTTTTCAATAAACTGTAACTCGTTTGTGAGTTCCATCCTTTCATATTTACAACAAGCAAAAGCTAATATGTGATTGATGATACAGAAACATGAATTGGTTTTATTTTTATTATAAACTTTGTTTTTACTTTATATAAACATTTAAAATATGTTTTGTCTTATCATAATAAAAACAAAACTTATATGTGATTTACAAAATAACATATTTTATTTCTTTTATTTTTATTTACAGATGTTCCTGCTTCATCACATATAATCTATTTTTAACATTCTCTCAATAATTGCTCACTTGTATGAAGAAAAGCAGAAGCAGAAATATATGTTATATTCTTATGAACCAGGTTTACTTTCTGTAATCTTCATAAGAACATATAAATTAAGAATTAAATATAAAAGTAAATGCCATATTCAAAACTACGTTAATACAATCAATTTTAGTGAAACATGCAGGTGCAAAGTGATGAAAAGACACATATTTGTGAAGTGTGTGGATATTCTTGTTCTAAAAAATTAAATTTAATGATACATATGAGAACACACACTGGGGAAAAGCCACATTCATGTGAAGTGTGTGGATATTCTTGTTCTGAAAAATCAAAATTAGTGGCACACATGAGAACGCACACTGGCGAAAAGCCATATTCTTGTGAAGTGTGTGGATATTCTAGTTCTCAAAAATCAACGTTAGTTAGACATATGAGAACGCACACTGGCGAAAAACCCCATTCTTGTAAAGTTTGTGGATATTCTTATTCGGAAAAATCAAATTTAGTGAAACATATGAGAACTCACACTGGCGAAAAGCCATATTCTTGTGAAGTGTTTGGATATTCTTGTCCTGAACAATCAACGTTTGTTCGACATATGAGAATACACGCTGGCAAAAAAACACATTCTTGTGAAGTTTGTGGATATTCTTGTTCTGCAAAATCAAATTTACTGAAACATATACGGACTCACACGGGCGAAAAGCCATATTCTTGTGAAGTGTGTGGATATTGTTGTTCTCAAAAATCAAATATAGTTAGACATATGAGAACGCACACTGGCGAAAACCCACATTCTTGTGAAGAGTGTGGATATTCTTGTTCTGAAAAATCACATTTACTGAAACATATGCGAACTCACACTGGCGAAAAGCCATATTCTTGTGAAGTGTGTGGATATTCAAGTTCTCAAAAATCATCCATAGTTAGACATATGAGAATACACACTGGCGAAAACCCACATTCTTGTGAAGAGTGTGGATATTCTTATTCTGAAAAATCAAATTTACTGAAACATATGAGAACGCACACTGGCGAAACCCCACATTCTTGTGATGTTTGTGGATATTCTTGTTTTAAAGAATCAAATATAGTGAAGCATATGCGAACTCACACTGGCGAAAAACCATATTTTTGTGGAGTGTGTGTATATTCTTGTTCTCAAAAATCAACGTTACTTAGACATATGCGAATACACTCTGGCGAAAAACCATATTCCTGTGAAGTGTGTGGATATTCTTGTTCTGAAAAATCAAATTTACTGAAGCATATGCGAACTCACACTGGGGAAAAGCCATATTCTTGTGATGTCTGTGGATATTCTTCTTCTCAAAAACCACCCTTAGTTATACATATGCGAACGCACACTGGCGAAAAGCCACACTCATGTGAAGTGTGTGGATATGCATGTTCTGCAAAATCAGACATAATAACACATATGAGAACTCACACTGGTGAAAAACCACATTATTGTAAAGTCTGTGGAAATTCTTATTCCCGAAAATCAGTCCTAGTTATACACATGAGAACTCACACTGGTGAAAAGCCACATTCATGTGAAGTTTGTGGATATTCTTGTTCTGCAAAATCATATTTAATGGAACATATGCGAACTCACACTGGCGAAAAACCATATTCTTGTGAAGTATGTGCATATTCTTGTTCTCAAAAATCATCGTTAGTTAGACATATCAGAAGGCACTCGACTGAAGTAAAATAAAAGGGAAAAATCATATTCTTGACCAGTTTTAGTGGATTAAACTGAACAGTGTCACATGTGTGGATATTATTCTTCTGTAAAATCAACGTTAGCGACACATATTAGAACTGACACTGAAGCAAAGCCCCATGCTTGTTAAGTGTGTGGATATTTTTGTTCTGTAAAAACACATTTAATCACACACATGAGAACTCTCACTGAACCGATTGAACCAACTCAGAGATCTTCACTATATGAAGTGGTTACCCGTCAGGTTTTCCACCACTATACATAAAACTTGATGAGCATGAAACTGCATAAAATCCGAGCTTCATGAGTGAGGAAGGTAGTAACTAAAACATAAATGGCGCTCGTAAAAAACATCAAATAACATATTCTGCAGGAGTCTACATTGTCAGAAAAAATTCCCTCAATTCCAAAAACAATGCCAGTCAAAAGCAAAAAATATTACATAAGCATGGTGATTAAAGAATAGCAATGTAAAAATAGAAGAGATGGAAAAAGTTGCAAAATAACTAGAGGACAAAATAGAAGGCAAGATACCAGCACATGCTTAAAGGATCCAAGCAAAGGATAACAGAAGGCAAAATATAATAATCTCTTCAGATGTAATGCTATGCTATTCTACAGAAACCTTATAAGAGAGAAAATCACTGTGGAAAAGTTACCAAAAAAGCAAGACCTAGAAGAGTATTGGAGGCTCCTGTTTGAAGATGAGGGATCTAGTAACTTAGAGACCAATTGGATCCTAGAAAAAATGAAAAACAAGCCAGAAATTCTGATAACATTTGGAATCAAATATAACATCTGGAATGGAAAAAATGTGGATAAGTTCCGGAATAACTAATAAAAAACTAGAACACATATTGAAAGTACGAAAAAAACTACAATTGACAACTTTCCATTCTTTTATATGTTCATATCTTTTATTTCTTAATGAATTGAACACACGAAACAAAACTGTTATCGATTTACTAAAAACAAAACAAATTTCATTTTTTATTGAATTTTTGTAACGAAAGTTAAGTTTTTTATCTTGATTTTTAGACATTTAAACAAAATCATTCTATATGTTGTAAAATAATCTTAAATATAAAAAATATTTTTATTTCTTGCAATCTAATAAAAAAAGATATATTTATAATGTTATAGATAGAGGAGAGGTGCGAATGAACTCGAAATCCGGGCCATCAAAAATGGAACCTGGAATTGCATGGCCTGATCCTATGACGCAAGTCGGTTTATGGGTCAGACCGTTGAATGGAGTAAAGTTCGAATGAACTTAAACCCTGACCGACAAAAATGAAACCCGGGAATAATATGACGTAATTCGGCCGCAAGTAAGACCAAAAGCAAACATCGAGAGGGTCAGAATGTGGGTCGATGACGTAAACTGGTTAACGGATTACGAGGTCGAAAATTCATAAAAGTCAAATGATAAACAAAAGAACGAGTCAGAGAGTGACAGCAGAGAGGGGAAGACAGACGACGCTCAACTGCCTGTCACGATCGCAACCACACCCTCTCCAACTATACTATCTCCACCACCACCTTCACCGCCATATTATGTGTATATGAATGTTTATTAAATAAACCAGGTTGTTTTATAACATAGCGTCCCGTTATTCATTGATAAATGAACAGCGGTCATTCCATTCACTAGACGACTGACAACAAACATATATGCATAAATGTCAAACGAACTATCTCTATATCTATCGAGATATTCAAAAATCTCGGATAGTTAAAATACAGGCTTGATGCTAATAAAATAGACGTCACCGCCATACCACCCAGTATATAACATATACAATTTGGTGCCGTGATCAATTTTTATTCCACAAGAATAAAATAAAATAAAAAAGAGGAACCACAAGAACGACCAATACCACTAAAAAACAACGAAAAAAGATAGTTTTATTTATTGCAATCTAATAAAAAGATATATTGATTTCACCATGTTTTATAATAAATGTGAATAAATTTTATGAATTATTGATTTAAAATTTTTTTATTGCAATCTACTAAAAGAATATATTGATTCCACCATGCTTTATAATAAATGTGAATAAAATTTATGAATATCTGATTTTAAAAAATCCTGTTAAATATTTAGTCCGATATTAGTTTTTAAGTCAAAGTAAAGTTTCATCTAATATTTGGATTTCTGTCACAATTTGTTTATTTAATTTAATTCGATTTATTTAATTTAATTGGTCGAAAACTGCTTTTTCGATATTTAATTGTTTGAACATTTTATACAATTCTTTTTCTCTCTATACGTACCTAGAGGATAATGTTTGATATTTTATCCAATCATTAAGATTTTAGAATAGGGGCTAATGGTTTTATAAAGTTTACATAAAATGAGAACCCATTTATATTTGTCATCAGCAGAAACTTAATGTTGAAAAAAGGTAAATGTTTACAATCAGCACATCAGAGTTCATCATCAATTATCAATAAATTTTTACAATCTACACAGCATAGTTTATCATCTAAGAATTCAAAATCTACTTTCTTTATTGTTATATTTCAAAAGACTATAAAAAATCTGCACAGAAAGAATTGATAAAAATAATTAAAATTTTCGAGTGTGTGATCATTTAACAATATAAATTTAATGTAAAATGAGCATCCACTTCGTGGTCAGTTAGTGATCAACAAGACATGTAATCGTTCGTAGTTTCTAAATGTTATGGCACAGGAAAGTAGGAGAGAATGCTCCTGTCAGATTTTGTTTTCTTTTTGGAAGTGGAGTAGAGCCGATACGTTTTTAAATAACTGTTAAGCAAAAATTGATAAGTTTTTAAATAACTGTTAAACAAAAACCGATATAAGTTATCCATTCACTCTAATCACACTAATTGCAAACTGTAATCTATTCAGTGTCTTCTCGGTGAATGCTAAAAGGGGTGTTTATTTTACCTTAGATTTATATAGGAAGTGATCCCCAATTTTTAAATACAAGTTATTTACTATTTTTAATTGCTTTTATTTTTTTATAATTGTTTAAACGTAATAGTAAAAAAATTAACGGATGTAATCTACACTGAGTTAGATTGTAAAGATTTACAAAATATATTTGTTTTTATTTTGATTTTTTGTATAACGTTAACATTTCTTGTTAAACAAATAATATTTATTTCGTCTATTTTCATAACAATTTTATTTTTAGAGGGAATTACCAACCATCTTTGTTTTATTTCTAAAATTCTAAACTACTTTTCGAATAATATAATTACTTGAGACAATTTCATAACTAACGAGAATTGCAACTTTCGGTAAAAATATGTTCAGCAGTCAACGGTGAATTGTGAAAATCAGTTGCTTGTGTAATTAACACATACGAAAAACTAGGTTACTTAGTTTTTAATGCTTGTTAATTGATCTAATAAATAAAGTTTTCATGAGCGGTTTACAAGAACCTATTTTCATGTTTTTGTTCTTTTGGGGGGATGGACAATCAATTATAGAACTTGTGTAGATTAACAGATGCTTCTGCAGTTTAATTAAGCATTTTTCCGTAAGTAATGCTCCGACAGTAAGAATACCGTTTAACATTTCGCACAAATTCTGTTTACATTAGGGAGCGTCAGGTATGGTGGTCGCCCCAACTGCACAAGTTCTATAATTGAATACCCCTCCCTCCAACAAAGAACGGAAAACATAAAAGTATGTTTTTATAAACTCATGAAACATTTTTTTAGATCAATTAAAAAACATTAAAATCACAAAAGTGAACCACTTTTTAAAAAAAAAACTTTTTTATTTCACATGTCCGCTCAGGATTCCTCTGACATGTGATAAGTCAGTTCACTACACGTGTGAGCACGCGAACGCATCATGATTCAGATTTGTTTCTCAACAATCAGTTTTATATTTCTTTTCAACGCTGTAGTAATTTTCTTTTCGTCTTCTTCCCAACTGACTGCAACACCCGTGCTCGAGATAAAAATGTCACTGCTGTCTTTTTATACTGCCGCCTCGAACTACAATAGCGCCTAAATTTGCATTTATCTTACTTATCGTACCAGCCAACCCTTGCCGCTTATTGCTGTAGTTCTCCATTATTACAACTTGAAAAATTCCTTTTTCACAGATTGTTTATTGTTAAATTGATGTATAATAACATTTTTCACCACATCTTCATATAAACATGTGTTTGGATTATTTGATGGTTAATTCAATGGATCATAGTCTCACGCGAGTGACACATTATTATACGCATTTTGATAATCAGATTTACTTGCTTTTTTTATAGTCCTAAATAATTGTTTGATTCGCAACAACCATGAAATTAAAATCCTTCACAAATAACATCATCCAATGTGCTGAAGACTACAAGTATCTAGGATCACACATCAGAAACTCTAATAAAGACTTTAACATTACTAAAAAGGCCATGGCCTAGACTGCGAGTAACAAAACTGATAAGATCTGGAAATCGAATCTTGCTCGCAAATTCAATATCCAAGTTTTCCGTGAGCCAATCTTACTCTATGGATCTGACAGTTGGACACTTTCAGCAAAACAACAGCGTCGTTTGGATGGATGTTACACACGTCTTTTGTGAAATGTACTCAATCACCCAACTCTATAAATCATATATGGAGACTTGTAAGCATTCAAGCATTTATTCAGCAACAGATTTTCGGCAGGATTAAGAATACAAGAAAGAAGCTGTCGATTTGGTAAATTCCTTTTTTCGGACGTTGATAGCAAAGATTGTTATCATACAATGTAAAAACGTGTGCATTTTAGTAACCAATCCAAGCAATGCTTAGATTTCTCTGTCGCTTTCTATAAACTTCAATAACGATCTTGTTAACCGACAAATGCTTCTTGAACCCAACACAGTTCCTCTCACAGTCAGCAGATTCTTCTTTTGAAGGACCCTAAAGGCGAATGACTCTAGGGCCCTTGAAAATGAGAGGCGAAAGAGAATGGCTCATAGATTTTGTATACAACAAGGCCATGGGAACGCATGTGTTGTATCTCTCTCTCTCTCTCTCTCTCTCTCTCTCTCTCTATATATATATATATATATATATATATATATATATATGTATATATATATATGTATATACGTAATTATATATATGTGTATATATATGTATGTATATATATGTATGTATATATATATGTATGTATATATATATATGTATATATATATGTATACATATGTATATATATGTATATATATGTATATATATGTATATGTATATATATATATGTATATATATGTATATACATATATGTATATATATATGTATATATATATGTATATATATGTATATATATAACGTGCATATATATATATAACGTGCATATATATATATATATATATATATATATATATATATATATATATATAACGTGCATATATATTTCTACCGTTTAATATCGTCCATGTAACGATGTTCATATAAATGTGTCGCTTAATGTATGCATAATAGTGCCTTGTCTTGTTAGTATATAGTGTCGGTTGTTTTCTGTACACGGGTATATACACACATAAACACTGTTCACAACAACAACAACAAATAACGCAAGAAAGTTCTTTTACAAGTTTAATTAGACAGTTTATGGCACACCAAACAAAATGAGAAACATACCTTACCTCTTTGTTCCTCACTCTCTCTACAGCCAAAATAAAACACTATAACAACAATTTATATTTTCATATATTATTTATTTCACATCTGTTACTTCTCTTTGAGTTGCATGCAATGTTCTTATGTTTTACATTTTTTCTAATTGCTTTCAGGATTCGCAAAGGCAAAACCTCATCCACGTCTGACCAACCCAGATTCTGCCTCTGTAAAATATGTCCGTTTTATTTGATTAAATTGCATTCAAACGTTCTTGGTTTATTTTTATGGACTAAATTTCAACTGTTATATCTTATTTTGTAACATATCTCATCATCACATTATTAGTTACTCTTACCACAATACGGATAAAGTTTATTTGATTCAACTCGATTAAAATTAAATTCATTTGGAATGATGATATCAGGAATATGCAGTGTTGTTCAGGCTTGTCCCATCTTACAATCTCTGACTTATTATCTTTCTTCTATAATATAACATTTAATGTTATCCTGTTGTTGTAAAGATCATCTGGCAATAGGACAGGAAAGTAATACACAGTATGTGATTCGCGCCCTTAATCGCTGTATGGCATTACTATTATAGACTAACACTTTTCTAAAAATCCAATTGTAAATAAACCCGATCTTGACTAGCTATGACTATTTTCTCATCAATGTAAGTTTCCCACGCTTGAGCCATTAAATGAAAAGCATTTATATATGGTTAAGCACTTCCAGGAATTTTCTGTAAAATATGTCCCTTATATTTGATTAAATTGCGTTTAAACGTTTTTTGTTTATTTTTATGGACTACATTTCAACTGTTATATTTTATTTTTTAACATACTTCATCATCACATATATTAGCTAACCTTACCACAGCACGGATGAAGTTCATTTGATTCAACTCGATTAAAAGCAAATTCATTTGGAATGATAATATCAGTAATATGCAGTTTTGGCTTATTATGTTTCTTCCAACCTGTATGCCTATAATAGAACACTGCCTCCATTTAATGGAATTAGTGGCAGTTCATGGTGTTGGAAAGATCATCTGCCAATAGGACTGGAAAGTCAGACAGTATGTGATTCGCGCCCTTAATCGCTGTGTGACATTTCCTGCACTGGTCATTCTATTGTAATCCATTTGTAAAAAAAAACCCAATCTTGACCAGCTATTCTTCATCAATGTTGGAGCCATTAAAGGGAAGCACTTCCAGGAATTTTCGTGCTCTTTTATACTGTTTCCGTTTTTGTGTTATTAAGCCTATCTTGATTTCTGTGGTCTTCTATTTTTCTGTCTTGCTGGTTCATTATATCTCGGCAGTATTTTCCAGTATGACGCCCCTCAAACATTTCAGCAAGGTTTGTGATTGACATTTGTTAGGACAAATTTCATTAAAAAAATATCTGTTTTTTTTTCGTATAGTCGCTTTTACAACAGTTTACTTTTTCAGAGATTGTGCCTAGGTATTTCATCAGAGTTTTGTTATAGTTTATTTGCTCGTAATGCAATCGTTTAGAGATTATGTCGTTTTTAATGAGTCTATACTTCGTCATATTACATTATATTCTTCGATTTAATCTATTAAATATTCATTAAGAATCCTGCTATTTAAAGCGTGTACAATGTTATATAGTCTATCCTGAAGTTTTTATATTAATATATCCGAATGAACATTCTTTGATTTTAGAGAAAAAGTATATCCACACATCATAGAAATGACTTTTCACAATGTGTGTTCTAATATGTCTCACTAGCGTTGATATTTCAGAACAGAATTAATCCACAATTCACAAGAATGTGGCTTTCTTCTATTTTTGATTTTACTTAGCGAGCTAACACTTGATTCCGTTACTATTAAAATTTAAATCCGAGGGCTTTTTAAGAATAGAAACTGTCTGCTTTATGACTGCTATCAGTATTTTGCTACCGCTTGGTCTCCCGAGATTGCTTCTATATATTTCTGAAGTTTTTTATTAGGCCAGTTGCTCCTGCCACAACCGATATAATGTTTATTTCTTCTAGATTTTAGATTATTTTTTAGGTCCTGATATTTTGTTATATTTACCCGTTCAGTTCTATCAAGGCTGAAATTATTTGGGACTGTGACACCGATAATAAGTGCAGTTTTTATGGCGTGATGATCTTGTCTACTTGCCTGTATGCCACTTTCCCATTTGATGTTATCATTGGTGGTTCATATGCCCAGATGCTCGATGACCTGCAATTTGCATCTCTTTGCAGATCTTCCAATGTAGGTATCTACACACTTTACTGTGGCGGACAGTGTAATAGCAATCGGCTGGAAGGATCTTGCATTCGGACAGCCGAGTGACAGAATCTGCATTGGCCAGCCATTTTTGATGATATGTACATTCTTTACCAGATTGTTGTTGTTTTAGATAATTGTAAGTTTTTTTTTCGCAACACCGTATTTATGAGAACATGAATATTAAAATAATGGACAATAATATAGCTTTCCAAATTTTTTATTTTACATGAAATCATGTGATTTCCTCGTAGGGATGATATCACATTTCATTACGATTAAAAAAATATCTGTGTTTTCTTTTGGTATAGTCGCTTTAATAATGTGCATTTGTTTTACAACAGTTTACTTTTCCAGGGATTGTGTTCAGGTATTTCTTCAGAGTTTTTGTTTTAGTTTATTTGCTCGTAATACAATCGTTTAGAGATTATGCCGTTTTTAAATGATTATATACTTCGTCATATTACATTATATTATTCGATTTAATCTATTAAATATTCATTAAGAATCCTGTTTGTAAGAGGAAAAAATAATGAAAAATGAATAAATAAAATAACAAAAAAAAATTAGAAGGGGAAAGTGTAATATCCCTAACCCCTCATCCCTTGAATGAACTCTTCCGTTAACTATAAATGCTGCGTAATTAACGCTATTTGTGACTTGCTTTCATTTGCGAATAAAATTTGAGTGAAAAACGAAGAGCCGAATACCTTTGTAAAGGTTTTATTCACAAAAGAAAGCAAGTCACAAATAGCGTTAATTACGCAGCATTTATAGTTAACGGAAGAGTTCATTCAAGGGATGAGGGGTTAGGGATATTACACTGTTATTTAAAGCGTGTACAATGTTATATAGTCTATCCTGAAGTTTTTATATTAATACATCCGAATGAACATTCTTTGATTTTAGAGAAAAAGTATATCCATACGTCATAGAAATGACTTTTCACAATGTGTGTTCGCATATGTCTCACTAGCGTTGAACAGAATTAATCCACAATTCACAATTTCCCCTATTTTTAATTTTACTTAGGGAACTAACACTTGATTCCGTTTCTATTAAAATGTATGTCCGAGGGCTTTTTAAGAATAGAAACTGTCTGCTTTATGACTGCTACCCGTACTTTGCTACAGCCTGGTGTCCCGGGATTGCTTCTATATATGTCTGAAGATTGTTTTTTATTATCCGAGTTGCTACTGTCTCAATCGGTATAATGTTTATTTCTTTCAGAGACCCCGTCATTTTTAGATCATTTTTTACGTCCTGATATTTTGTTATATTTACCCGTTCAGTTTTATTAAGACCAAAATTATTTGTGACTGTAACATCGATAATAAGTGCAGTTTTTTGGGCTTGTTCCATATTATTATTATATCTGGCTTGATGAAATTGTCTTTTATATATCTGCTTGCCTGTATGTCTTTGTCATAGAACCCTGTCACTTTTCCATTTGATGTTATCAGTGGTGGTTCATATTCCCAGATGTTCGACGACCTGCAATTTGCATCTCTTTGCAGATCTTCCAATGTAGGTATCTACACACTTTACTGTGGCGGACAGTGTAATAGCAATCGGCTGGAAGGATATTGCATTCGGACATTAAGTGGCTTGGGTTTCAAATAGCTGAATGACAGAATCTGCATTGGCCAGCCATTTTTTAGTCGGTGTGCAGTAATAATTAATCGTTCTTAATCATCTGGAAATATATTAAAATATTCACAAACTTCACATGAATATTTCAGATTTTTTGTTTTATTTTATTTCAGTCAAAGTTCTCAGAAATCAAGGGGCCCACGAGCTGAGGCTAAAACTTAAAGTCTATATGAGATGCATAGATATTCGAATGTTCCATTCTCTCAAGCACTGAGTAAAGAAATTTAGAACATCATTTTCTTCTCCCAATTAACCATTTTCATACATTGTAGTATATCTTTCGTTTTGGTCTCTTGGTCTTTCTAGATTCCAGGACAAGAATTTATCTAGTCTGGTGGAGTATCCAGCTTTGTGCTATTACTTGAGGTAACATCACTTGAAGAAGGTGCGCCATTCCTCGTAAAAGCTAATGTGGGTAAACCATAGTGAGGAGATCTTATTTGGGCAGCGAATACTATGTGATTTTTAATATTTGATCAGAGTTTACTTCTAAAGAAAAGTATCCTCATGCCAGGTTGTTCTGACAAACCCCTGTACAGAGATACCTTAGACACTCGAGAACAGTGTCTAGTAAGCATTCAAGTTCTCTCCAGTTTTCCCCGGCGTGAGTTCTCATATGTCTCACTAACAATGATTTGTCAGAACAGGAATATCCACACACTTCACAATTTGCCGTTTCTCTTTTTACTTTTTTTATTTTACATTTGTTAGTTTGAAGAGATCCTGGGGCTAACACTTGATACTATTACCGTTTAATATTTTATCCGAGGGCTCTTTTAAGAATAGACACTGTTCCGTTTATAGCTGCTATATGTATTTCCTTACAGCTTGGTTTTCTAGGGATTGCTTCTAGGTATTTCTGAAGGTTCTTTTTTACTAGGCCAGTTGCTCCTGTCACAACTGGTATAATGTGTATTTCTTTAAGAGACCATGTTGATTTTAGATCAGTTTTTAGTATCCAGTGTGAGTTCTCATATGTCTAACTAACTTTGATTTTTGAGAACTTGAATATCCACATATTTCACATGAATGTGGTTTTTCCCCAGTGTGAGATTTCAAATGTGTCAGTAAATGTGATTTTTGAGAACAAGAATATCCAAAAACTTCACAAGAATGTGGCTTTTCTCCTGTGTGAGTTCTTATATGTATCATTAAATATGTTTTATTAGAACAAGAATATCCACAAAATTCACAAGAATGTGGTTTTTCTCCAGTGTGAGTTCTCATATGTCTCACTAACATTGATTTTTCAATACAAGAATATCCACACACTATACATGAATTTGGCTTTTCTCCAGTGTGAGTTCTCATATGTCTCACTAATCTTGATGCTTCAGAACAAGCATATCCACAGACTTCGCAAGTGTGTGGTTTTTCCCCAGTGTGAGTTCTCATATGTTTTACTAAAGATGAATTATTAGAACAAGAATATCCGCATACCTCACAAGAATATGGCTTTTCCCCAGTGTGAATTCTCATATGTTTTTCTAAATCTGATTTCTTTAATGTAGAATATTTACACACTTCACAAGCATATGGCTTTTCCCCAGTGTGCGTTTTCATATGGTTCATTAAAGAGTATTTTTCAGAACAAGAATATCCACATAATTCACAAGAATTTGGCTTTTCTCCAGTGTGAGTTCTCATATGTCTACCTAAATTTGACTTTTTAGAACAGGAATATCCACACACCTCACATGAATGTGGCTTTTCCCCAGTGTGAGTTCTCATATGTGCGACTAAAGATGATTTATTAGAACTAGAATATCCGCACACTTCACATGAATATGGTTTTTCTCCCGTGTGAATTCTCATATGTTTTTCTAAATCTGATTTTTTTAAACTAGAATATTTACACACTTCACAAGAATATGGCTTTTCTCCAGTGTTCGTTTTCATATTTCACCAAGCTTGACATCTACACCCTTTACAGGAATGTGGCTTTTCCCCAGGGTGAGTTCTCATATGTGTCACTACTTTTCAGAACAAGTATATCCACACACTTTACAAGAATATTGCTTTTCTCATTTGTGATCGAAATGTTTTATTAAATCTAATTTTTAGAACTAGAATATTTAAACACTTTACAAGTCAGGTGTGAGGGTTTATATTTTATAGATTCTATTAAATAATTGTGTCCAGTATATTAAATCATCCAAAAAAGTGTCGCTGTAATCTCTCAAATAAAATAATGACTCTTTAAATAATATTCCATAAAAATTCACTGACGGCAGTCACTCAGGAACATCTGAAAAAAAAATACATGAAATTCAATATTTTTAGTATCGGCATCAACATAAGAATATTCTGTTCCTTAATTATTATGGTAAAGTTACAATTTCATGATTATTTTAATCTAAAAAGTCATATGAAATACATTAGAAAAATGTTTGTTCATTATTATAGTGAAGTTACATCATTATTAATTTACTATAAAAAGTTATAGGAAATACATTAAAAAAATGTTTGTTCATTATCACAGTGAAGTTACAACATCATTATTAATTTTATCTAAAAAATCATATCAGATACATTAGTAAAATGTTTGTTCATTATTATTGTGAAATTACAACCTCCTGATAAATTAAATATAAAAAGTCATCTGAGATACATCAGAAAAATGTTTGTTCATTTTTATGGTGAAGTTATAACCTCATGATTAATTTAATATAAAAAGTCATCTGAGGTCCATTATAAAAATGACTAAATATTTTCTAACTTTTGCTTCAGATGTAGTTTAGTTGAAATTATATCTGGCGTTTTTATGATTTACATCGTGATGAAAAGATATATATATATATATATATATATATATATATATATATATATATATATATATACATATACATATAATATTCCACATACATATACATGTATCATGATGTATATATACATATAATGTTTTATGATTTACATCGTGATGAGAAGATATAAATATATATATAATATTCCACATACATATACATATATTATCTTTAAAAAACGAAAAACAATTGGTCTACAATAAAACAGGCCCTTCTTGTAAAAGAAATAAAGTATGGGTGTTGTTGTTGTTGCCAACCTCATCAGGGTAAGAATGGTTTTGGGAACGGATACCCCCAATCTCCTCATGTTAAAAATGGCTTATGGTACAGACATTCCCAACCTCTTCTGGTCACCTGCAATATCTCCATATCAGGGAGGTCTTTCAGAATAGACATCCCACCCTGTGAGTGAGGAGGGGAGTGGGGTTGTCAAGATATTTGCTCCATATTTAACCTTGATAATCGCTGTCATGATACCTAGGCGCAAATTACAAGCAACATTCAAGTTGTCATGTTAAAGAAAAGTGTGTCTATAATTTGTCTATCATCAAACACATGCATGCAATATTAGCGTGTCATTCTGAATTCCAAAGCAGACAATGAAAAGTAAACAATGGTAACCATAAATAAAAATGTTATGCTTCACGGTTGTATGGTTTGCTTTTTTGCGAAGGTAATGTGTGCATAGGTATCGAAAAAATGTAAAAAAAAAAAAAATAGAAATGAAACGTCCCATTATAAAACTATTGGTTCCTGTAGAGAGAGCGGCCATATTTGTAAAGGTCTGACGTGTTCCTTTTTGTAAGGTGTGTATTCTGGAATTTTAGATTTTTATGTTTTTAGCCAAGGAGAAAAAGCCGGATTTCTGGTAGGGAGAAAATATTAATTTTCGAATCGGGAAGTGAAAGGATAATTTTATTTCTATGTGTATGATCTAGTTAAGAAGTGTGTCAGGGCAATATAATAATAATGTGTATATTTCTTCTCAGTCTTGACCAGAAGTAACTTTAGATTTAGAGGGTAAAATAGAAACTACTTTGTCTAAAGATGGCGTGATTCTGATGAAGTTGCCCCTAGGATGTACTATAGAATTGTTTTATAACGACTAAATGTATGAAAAATGTCGTTCTAAAGTAACATAAGATAGTGGCTAATAATGTAGACATAATAAATTTGTATGTTGTTTCAAACCTACAGTATTTCGGGCCAAAGGAGAATTTCTGCAATCATTTTATTATATAGAAGATGTACTTTTTAGATCAAACTGTAACTACTGATATTTCAAGGGATAGGTTACGTTATAAAGTAATTGCAAACAAAAATTTGTTAAAACCATTTAAATTAATTTGTTTGCAAATGTAACCCAATCCTCATACTATTAAATTTTGTTAAATATATTTTTTTCATAGATTAAAATATAAACCTTAGTGTAACAACTGTAGGCTGAAATAGGTAATTATGATAAAAGACTTCCAATAAATTTGCACCAACATAATTGAGTATTTACATATTAAATGCCACATATTACCGGTAAATCTAAAAATCAAAATTATTTGGATAAATCTTTACTAACAAACCAGACGTAGCTTAACCCCTAAGAAAAATCCAAATTGACTTTTTCTTAGTTAGTACGTTTCAACAGCTCTTAAAAATATCATCACTAAAAGAATTTTAAAATAATATATATTTATGATATCAGAGTAGAGTGATCAAATTCTTATATATATCTATTATAAAATGAGCACCTACTTCATGGCTAGTTACTGATCAACCAGATATGTAATTAGTTGCAGTTTTCAATGTTTGCAGCAATTGACGGGGGTGGGGAGGAGCTCATATATTCTGGTTTCTAACGTTTTTAAGGCGGGGTTAGAGCCCAAGTGTTGTTAACCATTCTGTAGTTTTTTCCTAAAAATGTAATAAATCAAAGATACCGTAAACATATTGTTGTTGGCTTTCTTAAATGTTACTATGCAAATTCATATTTTATATTTAAAATAAAATGGGGGGGGTCATCTTGTTTTTAAATTTCAATTTAAAATTCAGAGTGGGGGCATTTTTTTACTCATACATTCTAGTTTTTGTTGTAAATAAAAAGTACCTCCCATCATTAGAAATAAGGTTATTATTCAGAAAGTATTAACATAAGAAACGAGGTATTTGCTAACTAATTCGTACTTTCAACTAACAATTTACGAAATACGAAATGCATTTTTGTGTTATAACTTATTTACTTTGAAAGAATTAATATCGAGGCTTATGTTAGAAGAAGAAAAATTATTTAAAACAAACCTGTCATCAAAAAAGTCCCGATAATCCTTCTAAAATCGAAAAATTAACACAATACTGGAAGTAAACCACCAAATAAGTTTCAGGGTGACAGCTTTTGCAAAGTTTTGATACGTCCAACGAGTTTTACGGTATATTTATTAAATTGTTAAATGAAAGTACAGAATAGTTAACAACGCATTCGATTTGACATCAAAAACAATATTTATTAAATTGTTAAATGAAAGTACAGAATAGTTAACAACGCATTCGATTTGACATCAAAAACAAATTAAGAAATCAAAAGTTGACATGGGTTTTCTCTTCTCCGTCTTCCACAAAAATTGAAAACGATTGCGAACGATTACAGGAATCACTGACTGATAACTGATCATTAAATGGGGGATCATTTCACATTAAATTTATATTGAAAAAGGATCCCTTCTCTAAAACCTTACATATGCATTCTTTTTGTTTGTCATTTCTTTAGCAGATATTTCTTTAAGGCTGTTGTAACATAATAGCCTAAAATAAAGCCATTTTTTAAAATTATTTTTAAAGAGAAAAATACGCTGAGTTTAATTGTAAAGATTTACTAATACTAGTCGGAGATACTTTTTTTTATTCACATTTGTTATAACGCATGAGAGAATCACTGAATTTAATTGGATTTCAATAAAAAATAAACTAATAGCCTAAAATAAAGCCATTTTTTTAAATTATTTTTAAAGAGAAAAATACGCTGCGTTTAATTGTAAAGATTTACTAATACTAGTCGGAGATACTTTTTTTTATTCACATTTGTTATAACGCATGAGAGAATCACTGAATTTAATTGGATTTCAATAAAAAATAAACTAATAGCCTAAAATAAAGCCATTTTTTAAAATTATTTTTAAAGAGAAAAATACGCTGCGTTTAATTGTAAAGATTTACTAATACTAGTCGGAGATACTTTTTTTTATTCACATTTGTTATAACGCATGAGAGAATCACTGAATTTAATTGGATTTCAATAAAAAATAAACTAATAGCCTAAAATAAAGCCATTTTTTTAAATTATTTTTAGAGAGTAAAATACGCTGGGTTTAATTGTAAAGACTTACTAATATTTTTTCTACATTAAAAAACTGCTAATTGGTGATGGACAATAAATATGTATTCATTTTATGTAAACTTTATAAAAGAAGTCGATCCCTATTCTAAAATTTTAAACATTTGATAAAACATAAAAATTCAAACAAAATTCTCTAGCGTAAAGAATTTTTTTAAAATTTTTAATCGAAAAGCGTAAAGAATTTTGTATTTTTTTATTTGTAATCTTAAAACAACGAAATGCCGAAAAAGTAGCTTCTGTGATGAGTAGTTAACTTCGAATCAAATTATTATTTTCTCAGAAATCACAAACGTTTTTTTAAAAAAATAAATAAATAAACATTTTTTTTGACAAAAATTTTAATATCAAATTGAATATATTTTTAGGAATTTTTTTCCTAGTCGGAAATACTTTTTTTTATTCACATTTGTTATAACGCATGAGAGAATCACTGAATTTAATTGGATTTCAATAAAAATAAACTTGTTTTAATTTTTAAGTTAAATTAAAAGTTATAAAATCCATTTTTTTAACGTAAAAAAGAAAGAAAGAAAAATATACCAACTTACCTTTCATTCCAGGAATTAAGTACGAAAAATAATGGGATGAATTCTTTGTTCTTTTGTGTTCAAAACAGAAAATTTGTTTTGTTGGGATTTCTTTAGTAAATTGATACAACTTTTGTTTTGTGTGTCCAATTCATTAAGCAATTAAATATATGAAAATATAAAAGAATAAAAATTAAAAGATAAAGAACACGATTTGAAGGTGAAATTATTAAAAGAAACAAATCAACTGCTAAAGAACAAAGAACTTAAGGTCATCGTAATAACACGGTGTCATCATTATTTCGTTCCTCGTGTAAAAATGTATGTTAATTAGTTAAATGTTCGAAATGTTTTCCTATAAAAATGTTTTACTAGCAAGTTTAGATAAAAAATTGTCAATACTTCATGCTAAATTCTTCGGAGAACTAATGAAAAACATTTTTTTTGTGTGTGTTTCTTGTTTTTATAGGTTTACATTTTTTTCATGGTTAATAAACTTGTGTGTCACCAAATGTTTTGGTATTTTGAAATTAATTTATTTGACTGCTGAGATTTGCACACATGTTCATGAAGAGGCATTACTCTAAAATGAAAGTGTAGTACCTGTTTCTGATTTATGTACTCATAGCAACCACGTTTTACATTATCATTACCACGACAATTTAAAAACGTGCTTTGCTTGTTGAAATTTGTTAAAGTTCAGTTGAGTCTTATTAGTTGCATAATCCGGTACTTGTACAGTTTAATCAAGATATCAAAAAATGAAAATATGGATAAAAGTTTAAATTGTACGTATCTATTATGGAATAATTTCTCCGAAAGAAATTCTCTTAACTTCAGCAAGTAGTTATTTTTATTTTTTTTTTAATTTTTATTTTATTTTATTTTATTTTACAGCGAAAAAAACAACAACAATTTTTATTATACCGAGCAAAAGGTTCGATATTTTGGAAGAAAAAGCTAGTATTAAAGATGGGAAAGGAGGGTCGGCCTTTTAAATTGAGTTATCTCCCCATGGCGTGTTCCGCAAATTTCAAAATGTCTATCTTATGAACTGTGAAAAAAAAAAACGCGTGTTTTTTTCCGCTGTAAAAAGAATGAAGAAAAAAAAAACTCGATTTTTTTTGCTGAGATCTTCAGTACGATATAACCTTCTTTTTTTTCGATATTTTTATTTATTTATGCCTGGATTAAACTGTACAAGTGTCCATAATCCTGTAATTTTGCCACCTTAGAGGCATGACTCCCAAAAGTGTTACTTTTCCCTTAAACGATATATAAAGGGAAAATATTTTTTTAAAAGCTGACGAGTTAATTAATTATCGATTTTTGTTCTATTGTATTTTCGCATATACTCACACTGGCGACGAGGAAGAAATGCTAAGGCTTTAAAAAGCAAATGTTTCATGAACATGTGTAATACTTAAAAAAAAAGATATAAATTAGTAAAAAGCCAGAATTTCACGAATCTTTATCGATTGAACACATGTAGTTTTTATTTCTTTGAAAGAAAAAAGATTATAACGGATATGTATGTATATTTCTACTTTTCTCTAAGACAGGATTTAAAAAAAAATGGTGTTTCGTGTAATCACATGACAAGAAGTGAAATTATGGGCAATGGTGGTTTAATAATTTTCCCCAACGGTCACTTTGCCGGCTGACCAGAATTCGTTGGAAGAAATGGGCAAACAAACTCTAAAAGCTATTGCATTAAAAATTAACAATCAACCCTCAATGTATCTGTTCAAGCTCATGTTCCATGTGAACGTTACGCTTAGGAGTTCAAACATAGTATATTCAGGAAACGTTTTATCAGCCATAGCTATTGGTGGTTTAAAAGGTTTCTTGTAATTATTAAAGGAAAGAAACTTAGTCTTGCCAGCATTGATTGTTACTATCCATTTTTGCCCCTCTTCCTTCTTGAGAAGACCCTCGTGCCATATCCTGTCAAAATATTTCGATAAATCAAGGGTTACTGTCCTAAATTAATTATGTTAAGTATTCGTCCGGTGATACCATATGTTCTGGGTTTCTTGAGAAGACCCTCGTTCCATATCCTGTCAAAAGATTTCGATATATCAAGGGTTACTGCCCTACTTTCCCTGGCTCATCCAATTCATGATAAATACGTTCAGTGATTACAGTTAGGATATCAGCAGTGGAACCGTCTTGCCTAAATCTATATAATTCGTTACACAGAAGTTTAGCAACTGTAAGGTGGTTGACTAGGGTTTGATTAATTATGGGCTCAAATATTTTGGCTAAAAGAGGGAAGGGGTTAATTAAGTGATAAATTAACGCGTGAAGTAGTAAAGCCGGGATGGGATCAGGTTCACATGTTTTGATTGTTGAATGTTGGTGGAATTGTTGCCTGCTTATTATTTACTTGACTTCCTTATTTCTGTGCTTCTATGCATTTTCTGATAGTTTCTCTCAGCTGTCGCTATTTCTTTCTTGCAATTACTTATAACTTTTATAAACTTTGGTCTACGTGCACTGGACTTGTGTCGAATAAATCTGTGGTGCACAAGTACAAGTAAACAATTGGAGAGAGTACCGGTTTGCTAGGTGAGGTGTGTCAGAAACTTCGTGAAAATATTGAATAATTCGACCCCCTGTCTTTCCAAGCTAATAACTACTCGAAAAATGTAATTCAAGTCCTATTTTTTTTCAATTAAAGGATCAAGGACGAACGTTTCATAAAAAAAAAAAAAAAAAAAAAAAACGTGATTTAAAAAAACAGGTTTTAAACTTTGGACTTTACAGGTAAATTTCTAAAAAACACTTCTTTTTTAGTTGTAAATTTGAATATATTATTTATTGATCTTTTATCTTTAATTTGTGGTATATCAAACTTTGGTGAGTAAATTAATTATTTACTTTTTAATAGGCATTACAAAATGGGGGCGTGAATTAATTCGACCTCCTGTCTTTCCAAGCTTATAACTACTCGAAAAATGTAATTCAAACCCTACGTTTTTTTTCAATTAAAGGAGCAAGGACTACGGTTTCATTAAAAAACAAAAACAAAAAAAACGTGGTTTAACAAAAGGTTTTAAACTTCGGACTTTACATGAAAATGTCTAAAAAACACTTTTTTTTTTTAATTTGAATATATTATTTATTGATCTTTTATCTTCAATTTGTGATATATAAAACTTTGGTGAGAAGATTAATTATTTACTTTTAAATGCACATTTCAAAATGGGGGGAGGCGTGAATTAAAAAAAAACGTTTGTCTAAAATATTATATTCGGTTTATTGGAAAGAGCATCAAATTTCACATCGTCCCTGAAAATATCGTAAAATAGAATCAATAGAAAAATTGTGATAGATTTTTAAAGTTTAAAAATTGAAAATTACTGACCTCGTAAAATTAAATTAATCTCATTAATGTTTTTTTTTTTAAATAAAAAAAATCTATTACTGTTTATATAAATTTAATAATTTATTTTGGAAGTATAATCCATAAAGAAAATAAAAACCCACTTTTTAAAGAGAAATTACGAGTTTTTTTGTATATTTTATTCGCAGTTTCGTGTTAGGGGTGTCAAAAATTCCTATAAAAATTCTGATAAACCTAGCGGTTTGCTATAGAACCTCTGTTTGAATCATCTGATGGCCTAATTTGCACATTGTTCTGTAGGGGGAGAAAAGATTTTTTCCCCAGGGAGCATCTCTAATAAGCTCCCTGATGGCTTCCCAGTCAGTTTTCGTATAGTACTTTGTCGTTTAGAGTAATGGCTCCTCAGCTTGGGGTGGGAGTTTGTGGCGATTTTTACCATTATCACAGCGTGATAAGTATTCACAAATGGGCTATGGCCATTCTGAAGTAAGCTGAGTTATATCGAATTCATTAATACGGACTGTAAGAATTAACTATTTTTATTTGTTATAATTTACGATAATATATAATTATAATCGACTTTCATAAAATAACAAAAATAAAATCATGCATTTCTATTTTATTACAGAAAACCATGAATTTAATAAAGGATTTTTTGCTGTAAACAAAATAATAAATTCCCTCTAAGATTTAAAAATGTGTGTGTGTGTGCGTGATTTTCCAAATGTGAGAGATTATATATAACAAATTCCACAGCAAACAACGTCACATCCCACAAGAGCTATGGCAGTCAACGAACCGGAAATCCATGACTCGAGTTTAACCCTCATTTGGGCTGATCAGTTAGACACATCCGGACTCAGGATTCGATATATATATATATATATATATATATATATATATATATATATATATATATATATATATACGTGTGTGTGTGTGTGTGTGTGTGCATGTGTGTGTCTGTGTGTGCATGTGTCTGATCATTATTTGATTGATACTGCTAACTTTATTCCAAATATTTAAAGAAAAATAATCTGTTCATTATATTACGTGACAATAAGTACTGAACACTTGATTAAAATTGGTAAATTCCCTGATATTTGGGTGAATTTCTAAAGGGAGGAGTAAAAATATTTATACGTTTTTAGCATCGGCATTCATTTTGCACGTACCTATCACTATTGTTGTTATTCAAGTGGATTTGTTTTATTTCTCAGTATGCGATAATCATGAACACATTGGATCCGTAGTTTTGGTGTAGCTAAGTAACGAATGTTTAGGATTTTGTAAAAAGGAAGCACAAAACCATTTATTAAAATTATTTATATATAAAAAAACACAAAGATCACTTGGCATTTCATAGTAACGGCGCTACAGATTGGTTAGCAATCAAATTCATATCGTAGGAGGAAATAATGCAGGGGATTATGCAACGCATGAGACACAGACAAACTAGACGTAAATTCAAGAATCAAAACGTGCATTTAACTTGCAATAATAATGATAATGCTAAACATGGTTGTTATGAGTACATAAAAGCGGCAGGTCTGAAATCACAAACCAGAAACAGGTACTACACTTTCATTTTCATTTACTGTCAAAACTTTTTTTACAAACGAGTTATTGACAGTGATAAAGGATAAAACATATAAAAAACATAAACAAATGAACAGCAATTTCACGTTGATTTAAATTTATTGTCAAAAATTTTTTTTCTACACACAAGTTTATTGAACAAAAAAAGTAGAAACTTAAACAAAAAGTTTTTATGAGTTTACGATTCTGTGACAGTTTAACAAATTTAACGTTCAATATGGAAAGTACTTAATGGATTCGGAATTATTACATTAAAAATGCCCGAGAACGACACATTTACATTAGCTATTTCAATGCATGGGATTACACAACTGATGACAAGTAAAGACTGCGTTTATCTCGTTAAACTAATGATAACCTGAATCATGGCACACATCAGAACTCAAAACACAAACAGATACTTCAAGTTAGTCTTTGTTCTCTGGGTTCTGATTGTGCGTCTAACAAATAATTAGCAGGATTAAGTTTGAAATCAGAAGATTATCGTAAGTTTAACCGAATCAAGTTAGATAAGTTGCAAGTTTCATAATGTATTTAAAACCAACACAAAGTCAAGTATCTGCAGAATGTCTTCTTGGTTCCTCCTCTTCTCTTTTCTCTCTCCCAACAATCGAACACAGCATATAATAACAAAACTCTAAAGCACGTCTGACAGCACTGACTTCTGCCAACAGTCTGCCCCTCCTCTTAACAACACAGGCTTTTTATATCGCAAAATCGTTCACCTCTATTTGCATATTCTTCTAACTCACGTGATCACTACTCTATAAATAAGAGTCTTGACCATTTCTTTTCTTTCTTTTTATTTATTTTTGGTGACCGACCCGCACGTGGTCTATCCAGGTAAGTCACGCATTTCTCCACAGTATTTTTGTTATTTAACTGACCTTCAGCTCTTCGGTGCTCAACACAAAATGCAAATGTCTGCGCCAACTTCTATGATATATAGACATCAGAGGAGATCACCACTGGTTAATTCCTATTTAGGGGAGACAATCTAGTGTTTCATCCCAATAGAACTTTGTGTTCGTTGTCCTCAATAACTCTTGGTAAGGAACCATAACTTTCACTTGTGAGAAGCATACGTCACCTGGTTCACGAGTCCAAACAAGGATCTAACCCCGTTGATATTTGTTGAGGTAGGGAGTTCAGGATCGATTCTGTCATTCTTTTTGTGTGTTTAACTAAAACCTCTGCACACTTTCATATAGTGACACTTCTGGATTAAACACAATCCTTTTTTGGCACAATGATTTATATAGTCAATACTGTGCAAAAACGAAGATTCTAATGAGTTATCCCATAGGAGGCCGTATATCGGGTTTTACGAGTCATATCTATAGTAATGTCATCAAACCGACGTGTGCATCCATCTCCTGATTCATGGAATCCTTGAAGGACTCGGCAGCACCTTTATCGGCCCCATTCGGTAATTAACGTCCCATGTGGCTCGAGATAGCGATAAACTGTGGTACTCATTCTACACATCTAATAACGTTTTTTTCTGATGTGTGCAGACCTTATTGAATGGAGAGTTGTGATGCCTTTCCCTCATAGTGGCATAAAAAAACGTCTGCATTGTGGACCCATCCTTGTGTTTGCATTAGTAAACACCAAGTAGTACTGATACCGGTTCTATTATCCCCAGTGCGACGTCTCTGTATATTTCATGCTTTGCCTTTTTTTTCAGTGATCGGGATGAGAATTTCTGTTGGTGGTAATTCCGTGGGGATTTTTATTTCTAATCGCTTAGATCCATTATCTGTAGTGGTTGATGTGGACACGTGTTGAACACACTTGAGTTAAAGTGTTCCTTTAGTCATTGTTCCAATTTCGGTCTGTTGGATTTTCTTGTCGTCAATGAGATGATTTCTGATTTCTTCGGACCAGACATTCTGCATGGACATCCACATGAAGCTAATTCTCTTATATTTCTCAAATAGTCATTCCATGATAGCGACAACAGAAAATTTGTGAGGCGACCAATTTTACCTCTTACAAAGCCATTTGTGATTAATAACTCCCAGATTTGTTTTCCCACACATGCACGGCCTTTCATATCCCTTGTGTAACCGGTCGTCCGTTATATTCCATATCAATGAGTGGCTGACAGGTTTTCATCTTGATACCCCAGGAGTATCCGGATTTCTGGCTCACTCTAACGTGTCGGGGACTCTGATGACTGAACTGACTCACAAGTTTTCTCAGTACACGTCTGAATGAGTTGCATGAGTTTCAGACATCATAGTCATCTCCACTGTAACTGAGAGGGTAACTCTAAGGCACCCACTTTAAATTGCTCCCCATCCCACTAAAGGTGCGGTATGTTCGTCGGCTGTGTTGTATAAGCAGAAAATTATCAGAGTCAGCCGTAATCAAAATGTCTTCCTACTTTTCTATACTTGTCGTTTCCGTTTTGGGCCCTCAAATTTATGGCATACCTTTTTGACATACATTACCCCCCCCCCGCAAAAATGGTCATGACTCCACCTGCTGGACAATCATTTGATTCATCAATCCTCTCAAATATGACGGCTACCTGCAACCGTTGCAACGTTTCGTATATCGTGGGTGTTAAAGAAGTCTTTGCCTCGTAGTTGTGTTGTTTTTAGTTCGACCTCTGTACACCAGATAGCACGACGGTGTGTGGCATCGTTAAAGGGAGAGTTGACTTCTCTGTCGCCTGTAGACAGACCAACCGTGAGATCATCTGCTCTAATGTAGTAAACAAAGCAACATTCGGTATTTTGAAGCCCAGCTATCATCTGCCCGGCAACCATATCGCCTAAATATTTCCCTTACAGCCAGAAAGTCTTTTCGTTCGGACGGTAAGGCATGAGTTCCTGACTTACCCTTGTTCTGTTTCATGGAGTGGAATTTCTGTCGACAATCCTCATTAAAAGTAACCTGTTTTTTTTCCAGTGTATTTCATTCTAGATCACGGCTGGGTCTTCCAATTTGCATACCCCCTTTTATCGAACCTAGGTGTCTATAAATTAAGGCGACTATGAAACATCTCTTCCCTGTGGAGTTCTCTTTTTGTTCCATGGTATTTTGGGGGTGAATATTTCCCCTATGCCAAATGTTGTTTTCACTTTAAAGTTCGTAGCGGCATATAATGGTGGTGTAAATGTCTGCTATCTCGCTGACACGTTATACTTTAGCGAAGATCACCACTAGTTATCTTTATTTCAAGGGGGAAATCCAGGTAGTCTCATGTTGTCAGGGAGAAACACATCATGACTATACAGAGTTGTTTATTTGAAATATTCAGTGTCGCATTTTTTTTAAATTGGTTAATTGTTATCTTTTCCCCAGTGAGTTCTCATGTGTCACTAATGATGGTTTTTAAGAACAGGAATATTTACACACTTTACAAGAATATGGCTTTCCCTCTTTTTTTTTTTCATTTTTCTTAAACTTTTTCTTCTAGGGGATGGGACATCCAACCAGATGTCTTACATTTACCCCTATTTTAGTGAGTCCAACCAAGAGATCTTTTCAGGATTCTAGCCGTCCCTTTCAGTGCAATCGTTTGTATTTCACTTGCACTTGGTTCACCGGGTATGCTTGCTATGTACTTTTTAAAGTTCTTTTTCATAAGCCCAGTTGCACCTATGATGACTGGTATAATTGAAACGTCTTTTAATTTCCAATTTCGTTTAATATCATACATAAGTCCTTGATACTTTGTAATCTTTTCCCTCTCAACTCTGTTAAGCCCCGTATCATTGGGTACACTGACCTCTATTACGGTCGCTTTTTTGTTTGCTCTGTCCCAAATCACTATATCTGGTTTAACAGCTGCATTTTCAAGATATGTAGCAGTAGGGATTATGTAGTCATAGTGAATAGTGTAGTTGTCATTCCCAACTGTTCGTTCGGGTATATGTTCCCAGGAGTTTTTACTACACTGAATGTTGAGTTTCTTACATATCTTCCAGTGGAGACCGCAGAAATCAAGGGGCACACAACCTGGGGCTAACACTTGAAATGATACATAGGTATTTGAATGTTCCATTTAAGTTCTTTAATTCTCAAACACCGAGTTAATAAGGAAGTTGAGAACATAATTTTCCTCTCTCCAATTAATCATTTTCATATATTGTATATCTTTTATTTTAGTCTCTTGGTCTTACTGAATTCCAGGACAAGAATTTATCTATTCTGGTGGAGTATCCAGTTTCGGGCTGTTACCTTACTTGGAGAAGGTGCAACATTCCTCGTAAAATCTTATGTGGGTTAGCCATAGTGAGGAGATCTTATTTAGTCAGGGTTTACTTCTATGGAAAAAGTACCCTCATGCCAGATTGTTCTGACAAACCCCTGTACAGAGAGACCTTAGACACTCGAGGACAGTGTCTAGTAGGCAAGTTCTCATATGTGCTACTAAATTTGGTTTTTGTCCACCCAGAAAAATAAGGCTTTTACCTTTGATGCCTTATTTTACTTCAGTCAAAGTTCTCAGAAATCAAGGGGCCCACAACTTGGGGCTAACACTTGAAATCTATGAGATACATAGATATACAATGTCCTATTTATGTTCTTTATTTCTAAAACACTGTTAATAAAGAAATTGAGAACATAATTTTCCTCTCCCCAATTAACCATTTCATACATAAATTTATCTAGTCTGGTGGAGTATCCAGCTTCTTACTGTTATTTGAGGTAACATCACTTAAAGAAGGTGCACCATTCCTCATAAAAGCTAATATAGGTTAGTCATAATGAGGAGATCTTACTTGGGCAGCGAATACAATGTGATTTTGAATATTTGGTCAGGGTTTACTTCCAGGGAAAAGTATCCTCATACCAAACCCTGTACAGAGAGAGCTTAGACACTCGAGCATAGTGTTTAGTAGGCATTCAAGTTCTCACCACTTTCGCCTTTTTAAATTTTACTTTTATTAGTTTGAATAATTTGATTTTTCCCTTTTTTGTTTTATTTTACTTCAGTCGAAGATGGCAGAAATCAAGGGGCCCAAAACTTGGAGCTAACACTTGAACTCCTTATGAGATACATAGATATTCGAATGTTCTACCATTTTCATCCGTTCTAGTATATCTTTTATTTTGGTCTCTTGGTCTTACTAAATTCAAGGACACGAATTTTTCTCGTCTTGTAGAGTATCCAGTTTCGTGCTATTACTTAAGGTAACATCACTTGTATAAGGTGCACCATTCCTGATAAAAACTAATGTGAATTAGCCATAGTGAGGAGATTTTATTTGGACAGTAAATACTATGTGATTTTGAATATTTAGTCAGGGTTTACTTCGCTTTATTTATTTTACTTGTTAGTTAGAAGAGATCAAGGGGCTCCTTCCTGTGGCTAACACTTGCTTCTATTATTTTTTTTGTATTTTACTTCAGTAAACTTTAAGAGATCAAGGGGCAACTTCCTGGAGCTATCACTTGATTTCATTATGATTTAAATTTATATCCGAGGGTTCTTATTACAGTGTGAGTTAACATATGTGCTACTAAATTTGATTCTGCAGAAAAGGAATATTTACACACTTACACGATTATGGCTTTTCCCTTTTTTTTGTTTTCACTTCAGTCGAACTTTTCCTGGTGTGAGTTCTCATATGTGCTACTAAAGTGGATTTTTGAGAAAAGGAGTATCCACACACTTCACAAGAATAAGGCTTTTCCCCAGTGTGAGTTCTCATATGTTTGACTAACGATGCTTGTTCAGAACAAGAATATTTGCATAGTTCGCAAGAATGTGGTTTTTCCCCAGTGTGAGTTCTCATATGTGCTACTGAAGTTGATTTTTCAGAACAGGAATATCCACACACTTTACAAGTATATGGCTTTTCCCCAGTGTGAGTTCTCAAATGTGCTACTAAATGGGATTTTTTAGAAAAGGAATATCCACACACTTTACAAGAATGTGGTTTTTCCCCAGTATGAGTTCTCAAATGTTCTACTAAATTTGATTTTACAGAAAAAGAATGCCCGCAGACTTTACAAGAATGTGGCTTTTCCCCAGTGTGAGTTCGCATATGCGCATCTAACGATGCTTTTTGAGAACAAGAATATTTACAAACTTTACAGAAATATGGCTTTTCCCCGGTATGAGTTCTCATATGTGCTATTAAAGTGGATCTTCTAGAAAAGGAATATCCACACACTTTACAAGAATATGGCTTTTCCCCAGTGTGAGTTCTCAAATGTTCTACTAAATTGGATTTTACAGAAAAGGAATGCCTACAAACTTTACAAGAATGTGGCTTTTCTCCAGTGTGAGTTCTCATATGTGCAACTAAATTTGATTTTTGAGAAAAGGAATATCCACACACTTCACAAGAATGTGGATTTTCCCTAGTTTGAGTTCGCATATTCCTCATTAAGTTTAATTTTTAGAACAAGAATATCCAAACACTTTAAAAGAATGTATATTTTCCCCCCAATGACTTCTTATATGATTTTTTAGAAAGAAAGAATATCCACACAAATTACAAGAATAAAGTTTTACCCAAGTTTGTTTTCTCAAATGTCTCACAAACGATAATTTTTCCCGAACAAGAATATCCACACACTTAACAAGTATGTTGCTTTTCACAGTACGAATCCTGATTAATTGTGATTTTGCAGATAAAGATTATTTATACATTTTACAGAAACTTTTTAAAACTTTTTATTTCAATTTATTTAAGCTGATGATATGTCCCATACCATATCCAGAAATTGTTTTGCATTAAACGCTTTCCCGCTCTGTGTCCTTACGTTTTAGTAGACCCTATTTTGAAGAAAAAGAAAAACATTTCTTAAGAGTGTAGCTATATCCAGTGTTAGTTCTCCATGTGTCATTAAATGTGATGTTTAAATAAAATCATACACTTAACAAGAATGTGGTTTTTTTCCCAGTTTGATTCTCTTTTGTCCCAGTTTGTGATTTGATATCTTATCAATTTTGATTTATTTGAAAATTGAACACATTCTTAAAAATCAGTATCGCCTGCAAAATAGTTATTGTTTTCGAAACTATTTCATTAAACTCATTAAATATCTTGTATAATAACTCATCTCAATAATATTACTGTAACCTCAAAATAAGGTAATAATTAGAAATAAATGCTCCGTTTATATTCAATAATAAACATCTTTATAGCATAATGTTTCATGTAAATGATACTCCGTTAATACTCAACAGAAATCGTTAAATCAGGAACATCTGCAAAAATAAAAATAAAATTCAATATTCTGTTCACAGTGGCATCAAAGAGTTTACTTTGTTTGGAGGAATGTAAAATATATATATAAATTACAAAAAGTCCATCAAAATCTTTCCTTTCTTTGCCTTCTTCATATATATATATATATATATATATATATATATATATATATATATATATATATATATATATATATATGCATTTATAACTACTTCATTTACTCAGATAAAATTAATATACGAAAGTAGAAATTTATGCATAAATTTTTTTTTACTTTAACAGTGCTCAACACGTAGGTAGAGCTAGTTATATATATATATATATATATATATATATATATATATATATATATATATATGAATTTGATAAAAGTTCCATTATAGCATATTTAAAAAAAAAGTATCCATGCATTAATATGGGAGGGGAGACTATCCTGAGCTGGGAATGGGGCAACGGACTTATATTAAGTAGATATTAATAAGTCCTCCTCACTTGTTTTTTTTTTTAATGGAGAGTAGATAATACATGTGGGTGTGTTATCGGCATCTCCAGTAACTCTCACTTCTCCCTTTTTGTCCTTCAGTCCTCATTTCCAATGAGTGATTTTTCTGACAAAGGGTGAAGAAAAAGCTGCTTTCCAGGTCGGTAGTACTTTGTGAACAGTAGCCTGAGATGTCGGAAAATTTCTGTTTCTATGTCTATCCCTGTGGTCATGTCACTAGTAAGGGTGCTGGGGGTAAACCTTTCATCTGGGCTTACATTATAAACCTGATAGTCAGGGACCCGAATCTTGGAGTAACCACTAAGGAGGCTGTCCTATGAGCAGGTGCAAAGTACCGGGGCTGCTGTATTGCAATTTGGTGAATGGATTCTGGAGCATACAGTAGTTTCTGGTAGGGCCTCTCGATGCCATACTAATGGGTAATTGTTACGGCTTTACCTGATGATGTGCTACAAAAAATTGTCTTTTTTCTCGCTTACTTTCCCTCTCTTTCCTACTCCAACCAAGTCTATCGACCTGTTCCACAAATCACAAAACCTCAACATGACTAATCTCCAGAAAAAACACACAGAATAAACCTAGAACTCCATCCTCCAACGTAGATCCCTACTACCATATCACCTTCCATAACATCAGGGGTCTATGTGCCAACCTTCCAGAGGTTGAAACACAATTACAGGAGACGAAACTGAACATATTCTTTCTAAGTGAAACTGGCATAGGGCCAACCACTTCCCTAGACGAATTCATAATTAAAGGATACTCTAACTTAACATCTAAATCTTACCCCTAAGATCGCCATGGGCATGGAATATATGCCTACATTAAAGATGGCTTACCATGTGGTAGGGACATCTCCAGAGAAGACCCTAATTCACCTTATATGTGCTTCCGGGTTGTACTAGCTTACGCCACTGCATTTATATTTGCCCTCTATCGCCTCCAAAACAGTGGGGTTACTGTCTTTAAGTGCATATCTTCAAAAATTGACCTCATCATGTCTGCTCATCATTCGACGAACATTCGCATTTGCAGTGACTTCATAATGTGGAATGGCTGATAAGACCGATGATGAGGGGAGGTTGTGTCATGATTTTGCCATTGCCTATGACCTCGGTCAGTATGAAAGCCTTCTAGACCTTTTCCTCGCAACTTCCCCTGCGCTATGTTCATGTTCCACTCTGTCTCCTCTGACCACTCCGTTGTAGCAGTTAAGATAAAAATGAAATGTAATAAGTCTTCAGACGTACCTCTTCACCATACTGTATATCAATACTGACTGGGATATCTTCTGTACATTAATATCTGATCTACGTCTGCATTCCGTGTTAAAAAGGATTTGTCCTCTATAGTATCAGACCTGACCGAATGGTTAACTGTAGGCATATACCGATTCATACCATCCAAAAAATTCCAACAAAAACCTAACAGCCAGCCATGGTTATCCCCAGAATGTGCTGCAGCCATTGCGCACAGAAATAATTTTTCAATAGCCACGTAATAGCATACGTAATAGATGTACTGAGACTAAAGCTGCTTTCCGGACTGCCAGCAATCACTGTAAAAGAGTAATAAAAAACGCAAGAGAGCTATATGCTCAGTCAGTTAAATCCAAAGTAGCTGAGCAACGGCTTGATTCCCACCAGTTTTGGCAAATAGCAAACAGGATCCTGAATAGAAGCCTGCGTTCCATCCCAATCATCATCAATGGACCTGAGGTCATATCGTCAGCATCAGACAAGGCCAAAGTATTTGCCAAAAACTTTGCAGCTTATTCTACCCTATGTGACGAAGCCATCAACTCCCCATATTTCCTCCTATAACAGACAACACGCTATGCAACATCCAAATATCAGTGCGTGAGCTCGCCAAGCTAATCAAGAACCTGATGAGCTGAACAGTACTGTATGTGGATGACTATATATATATATATATATATATATATATATATATATATATATATATATTAATTTCAATTTTAAATTATTTACGCATTTTATTTTCTGTCCAATTTCAAATGAAAATGCCTCCCGTCATTAATAAAATTTTACTATTTAGGAAGCCAGTCTTAACATAAAGAAGGTAGTCTTTGAAAACTAATTAGTACTTTAATTAAACAATTTAATAAACAAAAGGGGTATTTTCTAGTTTAGACGCAAAAAAAAAACAGTAGAAAAAATAAAACCAATATATTACAAATAAATGTTACAAATGGCGAAAAACTCTAACTGGATAAGTTTTTGTGTTTTATATTAATTTTGACGCGTTTATATACTTTAAAAAGTTAATTATTTTGCAAAAATTAGTGATGAAACAAAAAAAAAATGGAATTTATTTGGGTGATAAACTACGCTTAGTGAAATTATAAAGATTTAGCAATAGTTTTCGGCCCTCTTGCACTTTAAGGAAGCAAATGTACAAGGAAGAAAAATGGGACATAAGTCGTATAACACCGGTTGAAAGAATGCCATTTTTTTTACATAGGCATCACCACATTATCAAGGCCCAGAGGCCACTCAAGGATAAGGGTTAAAGAGTGTACAGTAGAAATTGGACAATATAGTAATCATTAGTAATGAAAATTTGGTAAATTTGATAACTTATATGGAACGGCTCATCAAGAACTTATTTACGTTAGACTTGAAGACAAACATATTGTAGTCAGCCTGAAAGCAGGAAAACGGAAGACAATTCCACAGGCGTGCAGTTCTAAGAAAGAAGCTTTGTTCATGGAATCTACGTTTAGGTTTAGGCACAGATAAAGAGTGGGGGGGAATTATTGATAGTGCTTACAGCTAGACGAGTGTTTCTTGTGAAAGTTTGGCGAGGGGGGACCATAGATTGAAGCTCAGTCGAACACTTTCCATGAAAATAAAGATACATCAGAGACAAACTCGCAACATCTCTTCTGTGAGATAGAGGTTGCAAGGAAGAGAAAAGGACATCTCCTATGAGGCTACGAAGTCTATTTTGAACTCTATCAAGGCAGGCCAAGTCCTTTCTAGCAGCTCCTGCCCATATGTGGCAACAGTATTCCATCCTTGGACGTACCTGGCTCTTATATAGATAGAGAATAGCATACCGGATCGATAGAAAGATCCCACCATTTTTCCAGCGGCCTTGGCAACAGATTTGATGTACGTGTTCCATTTAAGATCAGGAGTAATGGTCAGGCCAAGAAGCTTGTCAAAACTTGAGGCCTCCTGAAGACGAGAGCCATTCATTTCAATTGATGCCAGATGTGGATCACAATGTAGATGATATAAAGAGAGAAGCTTGGTTTTAGATGCATTAAAAGTAACCAGCCACTCCTTACCCCATGTACTACGTGCTCAAGATCAGAGGAGAGAGAATTGGAGAGAACTTGGTCGTTTACTGTCTTAAATGTGCTACCATAAATGGTAGTGTCGTCAGCATAAATGTCTACAAATGATGTAAGGATGTGATTTGGAAGATCATTAATGTAGATCAGGAAAAGAGTTGGGCCCAGGATGGACCCCTGAGGGACACCGGCATTAATACTGTGAGCTTCTGATTTTTGCCCATCAACTACTACTCTTATGAACCTATCAGAAAGAAATGATTTAATAATTGAGAAGACATTTCCAGCAATACCATAGCTAGAGATCTTATGAAGTAAACATTTATGCCATACCCTATCAAAGGCCTTAGATATGTCAAGAGCAATTGCCCTAGAAAGGTTGCCTCCGTAGAGAGATTTGCTAATCCTATGAGATATAACTGTAAGCACATCTGCTGTAGATCTAGCAGAACGGAAACCATATTGAGTGTCACTAAGAAGGTTATTTTTGTTGAGATGGTTGATTACTTCTGTATTTAACACAGATTCCAGCAACTTACTCATGACGCACAGGAGACTTATTGGCCTGTACTGAGAGGGGGATGAGCGATCACCTGAATTCTTAAATACAGGGCATACTGATGAGATTTTCCAGGGAGATTGGAAACTATTCTCCTTAAGACAACGTTTAAACAGTTTTGTAAGCATGGGCGCTATTTCAGGTTGAAGTTTTTTGAGTACTATAATTGGAATACCGTCAGGGAGTTGCTTTACTGGAATCAAGGTTTTTGATTAGCTTGGCAACACCACGTACATATATACGTATATCACATAGCCTGTTTTCTGATACAGGAGGAAATATTGGGGGTTGGCGGCCTTGATCGCAAAGGGTAGAATTAGCTGCAATGTTCTTGACAAAGAGTTTGGCTTTGTCTGATGCTGACGAGATTACCTCAGGTCCATCGATAATAGTTGGGATGGAGCACACGCTTCTGTGCCATTTGATTGGATAGCGAAATATTGACGTCATTTTAGAAAGAAAATGTAATATTGAAATTTACAATGTTAGAAAACAAAATTTTTTTGATACTTCATGGAAAACATTGACTCTGTGTATATATTTTTGTTTAATGGATGCTACCTGAAAGCGCATGCACAAAAGGTTTTTATTGGTTTATAAATAAATAAATAAATACAAGCATGATTAGTAAAACAAAAAGTTCTATGAGATATATATGACGAAAGTGAAAAAAAACTTTTTGCGCATTTCAGGGAGCAACCATTAAAAGAAAACTGTTTACACAAGGTCCATGTTTCCCGTTAAATAATTTTTTTTTACATACAAATAAACAATAATTTCAACTGTTAAATTCTATCAATATTTTATAGTAATGACGGGAGATCTAATTAACTTCTTTAATTAAAATAAAATAGGGTGCTAGTGCAGAGAGTGATCCACGTATTTCCAAGTTTAATTAAAGTTTTATGATATATTTTTTATTCAATTGTAAGGTTGAAGTAGAGAATAGGTACAAAACACCCCCCCAATGTTGAGAATGGCTTTTTAAATAGTAATGTTATTATTTACGTCCGGGTCACTCTCTGCACTAGTACCTAAAATAGTTCACTATAAATAGGCGATCAAATTGCGTTATTTAAATATGACTAACTTTTTTAAATTCTTTACAACATTATTTTTATGCTAATAATTATTAAATACTTAGTAATTAAATTCATTTACAATAATTTCTATTGTTAAATTCTATCCATATTTTATCGTAATAACTGAAGAGCTAATAAACGTTTTTAATTTAAAATAAAAGTAAAATAGTTCACCATGAACAGGTTATCTAATTGTGTTACTTAAATGACTTTAACTCTTTTAAAAATTATTTTACATTAATTATTTTTATACTATTATTAAATACTTATTAAATTCTTTAACAATAATTTCAATTTTTAATTTCTATTTTAACTTAAACATTTTAAAAATTATTTTACAATATTATTTTTATACTATTAAATATTAAATACTTATTTATTAAATTATTTTAAAATAATTTTAATTTTTATTTTCTATCTTAACTTAAACATTTTTTAATTATTATACAATATTATTTTATACTATTATATATTAAATACTTATTTATTAAAATATTTTACAATTATTTTAATTTTTAATTTCTATCTTAACTTAAACATTTTTTTAAATTATTTTACAATATTATTTTTATACTATTAAATATTAAATACTTAGTTATTAAATTATTTTATAATATTATTTTTATACTATTAAATATTAAATACTTATTTATTAAATTATAGTACAATATTATTTTATACAATTAAATATTACATACTTATGTATTAAATTATTTTACAATATTATTTTTATACTATTAAATATAAAATACTTATTTATTAAATTATTTTACAATAATTTAAATTTTTATTTTCTATCTTAACTTAAACATTTTTTAATTATTTTACAATATTATTTTATACTATTATATATTAAATACTTATTTATTAAATTATTTTACAAAAATTTTAATTTTTAATTTCTATCTTAACTTAAACATTTTTTTAATTATTTTACAATATTATTTTTATACTATTAAATATAAAATACTTATTCATTAAATTATTGTACAATATTATTTTATACTATTAAATATTAAATACTTATTTATTAAATTATTTTACAATATTATTTTTATACTATTAAATATAACATACTTATTTATTAAATTATTTTACAATATTACTTTTATATTATTAAATATAAAATACTTATTTATTAAATTATTTTACAATATTATTTTATACTATTAAATATAAAATACTTATTTATTAAATTATTTTATAATATTATTTTCATACTATTAAATATAAAATACTTATTTATTAAATTATTGTACAATATTATTTTATACTATTAAATATAAAATACTTATTTATTAAATTATTTTACAATATTATTTTTATACTATTAAATATAAAATACTTATTTATTAAATTATTGTACAATATTATTTTCATACTAATAAATATTCAATACTTATTTATTGAATTATTTTACAATATTATTTTTATACTATTAAATATAAAATACTTATTTATTAAATTATTGTACAATATTATTTTATACTATTAAATATTAAATACTTATGTATTAAATTATTTTACAATATTATTTTTATACTATTAAATATAAAATACTTATTTATAAAATTATTTTACAATATTATTTTTATACTATTAAATATTCAATACTTATTTATTAAATTATTTTCCAATATTATTTTTATACTAATTAATATAAAATACTTATTTATTAAATTATTTTACAATATTATTTTCATACTATTAAATATTTAATACTTATTTATTGAATTACTTTACAATATTATTTTTACACTATTAAATATAAAATACTTATTTATTAAATTGTTGTACAATATTATTTTTATACTATTAAATATAAAATACTTATGTATTAAATTATTTTACAATATTATTTTTATACTATTAAATATAAAATACTTATGTATTAAATTATTTTACAATATTATTTTTACACTATTAAATATTAAATACTTATTTATTAAATTATCGTACAATATTATTTTATACAATTAAATATTACATACTTATGTATTAAATTATTTTACAATATTATTTTTATACTATTAAATATAAAATACTTATTATTAATTTTTTTACAATATTATTTTTATACGATTCAATATTAAATACTTATTTATTCAATTCTTTTAAAATATTATTTTTATACTATTAAATATAAAATACTTATTTATTAAATTCTTTTACAATAATTTGAATTTTTAAATTCTATCAATATTTTATAGTAATGACGTCAATATTTCACTATCCAAGCAAATGGCATTTTTTCAACCGGTGTAATACGACTTATGTCCCATTTTTCGTCCTCGTACATTTGTTTCCTTAAAGTGCAAGAGGGCCTATTTTGTCTAGATTGAATTTTTATTAATTTGTGATGGCCGATAAATGTGTATTTATTTGCAATAAAGTTTATAAAAAAGAAAGTGATACCCATTCTAAAATTTAAAATATTGGATTAAACATTAAAAATGAAAAGAAATTTTTAGCAACATAATAGGTAAGTGTATAGAAAAAAAATAATTTTTAAATGTCAAAACAATTAAATATCAAAAAGCAGTTTTTGTGCTTAATTGTGTAACAATTAAACCAACTTCGAATTAAATTATTGTGTGTATGGTAATTATTTTTATTATTTTCTCATATGTTATAAGTTTTACTTAAATAAACGCATTTCGTACAAAATTAAAAATTTTATTTGTCAGATTGAAATATATATTTTAGAAGTTTTACTTTTTTTATTCACGTCGTATGGCGAAATTGATTTTTTTTTTTTTGGATTGCAATAAAAATAAACGGTTTTAATGTTTCAGTTTATTGGAAAAGTTATTGGGATGTGATTTTTTTTTCGTGTATAAAGAAAGAAAAATATAATAACTTACCTTTCATTCCACGTAAAAAAAAACAACAACAACAAAAAAAAAAAAAACGGGATGGATTCGTTTTTCTTTTGTGTTCAAAACAGAAAATTTCTTTTGTTTGTTTTGTTTGATACAACTTTTGCTTTTTGTGTCCAATTCATTAGGAAATAAAATATATGAAAATATAAAAGAATCAAAATTAAAAGATGAAAAACAGGATTTAAACGTGAAATTATTTAAAGAAAACAAAAAAAACAACTGCCAAAAACAATGAATTTAGGTCATTGCAAAACGGCGCAATTATTATTTTGTTCCTCGTGTAAAAATGTCCGTTCATTAGTTAAATGTATTGAATTGTTTTCCTATTAGATTATATTGTTGGCAACTAGACAAAATACTATTTAAAAAAACACCGAATATATGTTAACTTATGTCACGGTAACATATAATGAGCGAATTTCTAACATTATTTTGTCTAGTTTATTATTTATAACATCTTTTCCTGAACTTACCGTGTTAAAGAGAGTGTCAGGCGCCATTTTGAATTTTCCAATACATCGGTAAACACTGTATGGTTTTCGAGCTGAATAAACATGTTACATTGAATAAAAACACGAAAAATATATCCAGTTAGGTAGAAAAGTAACTTATCTTGCCTTTGATAAAATTTATTTGTTATATATTTGTTTTTTTTAACAACTTTTTCGAATGTACAGTAATACAAACCCGGAATTCTTTATTGAAATTATCTTTTGTGTGTCCAATTAATTAACAAGCGTCAATTTCTGATGAGTCTTTTTGTAATTGTGGCTGCAGAGAGAACTGTCGCTTATAAGGTGAGCTTAGTAGGTCACTTCCACATATCCTTCGCATACGCCTTTGTGATGTTTGTTTGCCGTTTGCCTCATGCATCTTTTTGGATTTCGCCTGATTTTTCCCAACAAATTGCCGAATTGTTTTCCTATCAAGTTTAGAAAATATTTCTTAATATTTAAGAGTTGTTGGCATTTCGGTGCTAGTGCACTTATTGATCCGCGCTATTTTTTAAATAGTATTTTCAAGTTTAATTAAAGTTTTACGATATCTGTTTTTAGTAAATTGTTTGGTGAAGGTACAGAATAGGTACTTAAAACCTTCCCGCCCCTATGATGAGAATGGATTTCTAAATAATAAATGTTATTACTTCAGCACGGATCAATAAGTGCATGAGTACCGAGATTTCTTTTATAAATTGATATTTTGTATATACTGTTCTTGGTAATTATAGCGATAACGCTACAACAGAACACCGACCACTCTAATGAAACCCGTCGCAATTTTACCGTTTGCATGGTATTAACCCCTGAACCCAGGGACTATTTTCCGCCATTTTACAGCTTCTTTTTACGCTACGCGCGAGCGCACGGTAACATAAACGACTGCTACTGAATGAGCCTTCACGTAGAAAACTGCCTTTTTACATGGCGTACGAATCTTGTGTGGAACATTTAAAATTATATGAAGCAGAAGAAAAGCACCAGGTGTATCAGAATTTTGAGGGAATTTTTGACACCCTAACACGAAACTGCGAATAAGATATAAAAAAAACTCGTAATTTATCTTTTAAAAGTGGGTTGTTTATTTTCTTTATGGCATATACTTCCAAAATAAACGATTAAAGTCGTTTAAAAATAATAGAAATATTATTTTTTTTATTAAAAAAAAAACAAAAAAAACAGTGTTTACAAAGTGCCGGCGCGCCTTCATGCAGACATTTTTTTACGTAATGAAATCAATTGAATTTTACGAGTTAATTTATTTTTCAATTTTTAAACTTTAAAAATCTATCAAAATGTTTCTATTGGTATAATTTTTACGATATTTTCAGGGGCAATGTGAAATTTTATGCTCTTTCCAATAAATCGAATGTAATTCAGACAAACGTTTTTTTATTTTAATTCACCCGTCCCCGCAATTTGAAATGTCTATTAAAATTTTAATAATTAATTTATGTACCAAAGTTTTATATATCACAAATTGAAGATAAAAGATCAACAAATGATACATTGTAAATTAAAACAAAAAGAAAGAAGTGTTTTTGAAAATGTACCTGTAAAGTCCAAAGTGTAGAACCTTTTTTTTTTTTTTGAAAAACCACGTTGATTTCTTTTTAATTGGAAGCCTATGTTCTGTGTATATTGTTCAGTAAGTAATGGACAATGACGACAACTGTTTCTATTTCATTCAATGTTTTCTTTTTTAAGATTTAAAAAAAAAAACAATTTCACTCGATAAAAAAGAATGAAAATATAATAAATAAAAAATTTATTTGAGAAAAGAAAAAAAAATCCTGGAGTGTCTTTTTTTTACAAGCAAGATCTTTTAAGTAAAATTTGACTATTTTTAAACTATGGAAACACATATTTCTTCATGGACAAGGCTAGACGAGTAACGCGAACGTGTTGTTTTTACTTCCTTCTGTCCATCCGTTCCAGTTTTCAATAAAAATGTAAAATACTTGCGTCATGGCACCTTTTTCAAATAGGCGTTTAAAAAATTATTTTATTTAAAAAATAAATAGATTATAAATATAAATATGGATCAATTCTGAACAATAACGAATGGAACTACACATTGGTAAGTAATTTTTATAGGTAAGTGATTTTTTAATATCTATCGATTTTTTATAATCGACGTAAGTTTAATTTCGTTTATTTTCTTCAAATCTGTTTTAAAGAAAACCGATTTAAAAAACAAATATTGCATGATTTGCTATTAAACCTGTTATTTTTTTAAAGTTTGGTTTTTCCTCCTTTAATTGAAAAAAATAGGGGTTGAATTACATTTTTCAAGTAGTTATAAGCTTGGAAAAATAGGAGGTCGAATTATTCAAAATTTTTCACGCATTCGTAAGGTCGGTTACTGACACACCTAGAAAACACTCCAAGTGTGTGTGGGGGGGGAGATAATGTCGGGAAGACATTTTTTCGTCAGAACATAGAATTTTCAATTTGTTTTTCATTGGCGGACAATTTAAAATTCCAAGAAAAAGTTGTCTAAAACAAAATTAGAAAAAATACATTATAGGCCTTGTGAAGGGAATCTTTTCTTTTCTTGTGTAGTTTTTTTACATGGAGGTCACCACTTATCAAGGCCCGAATCCACTCGGGGATAAGAGTTATTGTGTGTACAGTAATCAATAAGATAGTATTGTAGTAATCATTAGTATTGGGGGTTTTGATAGAGTGTCTTACTTAAGGGGGTGGTTTGTCAGGAGTTTGTTTATGTTGGACTTGAAGACGTCCAAGTTGTGGTCAGGTGTGAAACAGGCAAGCGGCAGAGAGTTCCACTGGCGTGCAGTTCTAAGAAAGAAGCTTTGCTCATGGAATCTAAGTTATGATTTAGGCACAGATAAAGAGTGGGGGAATTATTGACAGTAGTTTCAGCCAGACGGGTGTTTCTCGTGAAAGATTGGCAAGGGGGGACGAGGTATTGGAGCTCAGACTAGCACCTGCCATGGAAATAGTTTTTAATGCATATATATAGTTTTTAATGCATATATGTAGTTTTCAATGCATATAAAGAAATTTTCCACGAGCACCAAACATTTTTATGTTTTTCGTTCTTTTTCTTGAGGGGGGGACTCTGTACTTCACGGGGAACGTGGATCCCGCATAGATGGTGTTTTTATTTAATGATTGCTCTGTCAATGCGTTTTCTTTCACTTTCTTCGTATATATCACATAGACTTTATTTTTAATCTTGCGTGTATTTATTTTATTTAAAAAAATTTTTTTTCTTTGTGTGAATTTGATTCATAATTTTATTTCGTTCTTGTTTTTATTTTATTTTATTTTATTTTAATTTTTGTATTATTTTTTCTATTAAATATTTTTTTGTTTAATTATTTTTTCATATTCAAATAATGCTTTTGCCCTCATTTTTTGCCTCAGTAGCACATTCAGAAAGTTTTCGTGATTAAATAAACTAAAGAAAACCTTTTGCGCATGCGCTTTGAGGGAGCAATTATTAAATAAAAACAAAGTACCGGCGATTTAATTATAGAACGTGTGGCTTAACAGGTGCTTCTGCAGTTTAATAAACCGTTTTTCCATAAGTAACGCGCCGATATTTACCGATTAGAATACTATTTAACATTTTCAGGAGATTTTACTGTTTTCTGTTTACATTGGGGATGAGCTGGGGTGGTGTCGAGGCGTCCTTATTTGGTATCAACATGTGCTTCTCGGTTAATTTTCAAGTCAGAGCTGTTCTTTCAATTAAGTAGTTGTTTCCATATTAAACAGTAAATGGTTAAATATGCCTGTTTATATGAGAGCCTCAATCTATCAAGGTCCGGTAGCTACTCGAGGATAAATGTTATTGAATATAAGGTGGTAGTCTAGATATCGGTCAGGGTGTAAATTGATGGACACAGTTTAACAAGAACTTGTTTACGTTGGATTTGAAGACTATCATGTTGTATTCAACCGAGAAGCAGACCAGCAGAACAGCGTGTCACAGGTGGAGAGTTCTGTTACAGAAGCTTTGTGCATAGAATGTGAATTTAGATTTAGGCACAGATAGAGAGTAGGGGAAGCATATACAGTGGTTGTAGAAAGTCGCGTGTTTTTGTGAAAGGTTGGTGTTATATTCCTAAATACTTAGGAAATAAAGACAAACGTGAGTTACACCGAGTGGTATGTGTAATGGGGTTTATTTATAATACAGAAACGTAAGGCTGCTCGCCTAAGGTAAATAGAAGTACATAGTAACAAGTATGGGGAAGAAAGTCTGATAATCAACACGTAAGACTATCCGTCTTACTGCGACTGCTTGTCTGCCGCTGTCTGCCGCTGTCTGCCAAACAGTCCAATATATATATACAGTTTGTAACCGGTGTATAGCCAGTTATGTTCCTTCACAACACCTCCCCCTGAAGCTGAAATCTTCCTGATTTTAGCTTAAATACCTCTTCCTTTTAGGGTCAGGGCTTAATCTCCTGGTAACTTTTCTCTTTCTTGCGCTTTTCCTTCTGCTCAGCGTTACCCGGGGTAAAGGTTTCTGTCCAGCCCGTATGGTCGGTTCAGGCGAAATATTCATTGTTTGCGGTACACACGCTGGTTTTGGTATATCAAAAATATCGCACAATGTTTCCATTGGTGTCTCTTCCACATTTGGAGACAGTCTGGGACGTATTTGATTTCTGTGTCTTTTGCAGACAAAACTTAATCCTTGGATGGTATAGACCATGCTCCCAATCCTTTTTTTGATAATACCTTCAACCCACTGATTTCGTCCATTTTGAAAATTTTTGAAATATACATTTTCACCTGGGGAGAAGCACTTGGTATTAAGGTTTTCTTTTTTGAAAACTTTCTTTTTCTCTGGTAGCAGCCTATCGAAGACAGATCTTATCTTTCTTGCAAACATTAGCTCAGCCGAGGAAGAATTGACATTATTATTAGGATTTGGTGTCACCCTGTAAATTGCTAAAAATGTTTGAATACATTGTTCGTCTGTGTCCGTAGTAAGATTTTTCTTAAGTGCCCTTTTAAACGTATCTACAAATTTTTCGGCCAACCCATTCGATCGTGGATGGTACACAGGTGTTGTCATATGTAGAATATTTAGTGAGTCACAGAATTCTTTGAATTCATGAGCAGTAAATGCTGTTCCATTATCGCTCACTAAGGTTTTTGGCACTCCAAAACGGCTAAAAATTTCATTAAGCACTCACTCACAGTGTTTTTTGCTGTTGGATGTCTAAACTTAAATATTTCTGGCCATTTTGAAAAAGAATCTACAATAATCAAGTAAAAATAACCATTTATAGGTCCCGCATAATCAATATGCAGACGTGACCAGGGTAGGTCCGTCTTTGGCCATGGCGTCGTTTTTACTGGAGGATCTCGAGCTGCTAATTGACATCCTCTGCATGTCTTGACACATTTTTCAACTTCCTTGTCCATACCAGGCCAGTACACATATCCTCTCATAAGGGAGTTCATTCTCGAAATGCCCGGATGACCTGTATGAAATTCCTTCAGAATTTTCCTCTGTAACGTTAGTGGAATTACGATCCTCTCACCATACATGAGCACATCTTCACAGATGGAAAAAGGCGTTGTTTGATCTACCTTTTTATTTTTTTTTATCCATCCCAATTGATTTTTCATTTTCTTAATGAAAATGTCATTTACTGCCTCTTTTTTTATTTTTCCGAAAGTTACCGGAAGTTCACGTATCATATTACACATTGAACTTGTACATTCACTTTCGTCTTTAAGCGCAGCAATTACCGTTTCTTCGAAACTTTCGCTTCTTTTAGGGATCAACCGTGATAATGCATCTGCGTGTCCTAACTTTTTTGAGGATACATGTTCCATCTTAAACTGATAGTTTAAGAGGGTTACAGCTCATCGCTGTAATCGATTCGCAGTATGTGTGGGAATGCCTTTCTTTGATCCAAATATGGTAAGTAGGGGTTTATGGTCGGTTTTCAAAATAAAAGATCGTCCATGGAGAAATCGATTGTACTTTGTAATTCCAAATATTATCGACAGCGCCTCTTTTTCAATTTGGCTGTAATTTTTCTCCGCTGCAACCAACGTTCTTGAAGCATGGGCGATAGCTTTTGTCCTACCATCCTCATACTTGTGAAGTAATACAGCGCCAACACCGTAATCACTGGCGTCCGTTGCTAGTATTAGTTCCTTTTCTGGATTGAAATGTGCCAATGCTAAGTCTGACAGTAGACATCTTTTGATATTTTGGAAAGCAGATTCACATTCCTTATTCCAGTTCCATTTAACACCCTTTTTCAGTAACTCGTTAAGAGGAGCTCTTAAATTATGTATGTTAGGGATGTAAATTGCATAGTATTGAACTAATCCCAAAAACGATTTTAATTTTGTCACTGAATCTGGAGCAGGCATCTTTTCAATTGCTTCAGTCCTTTGTGGATCCGGTCTTCGACCCTCTTTGTCGATTATTTGACCTAGATATTTAATTTTTTTCATAAAAAAAATCGCATTTTTCTGGGCTCAATTTAAAACCAAATTCCTGTATTCTTTTGAATACTTCTTTTACATGCTTCTTATGATCTTGCAAATTTTCACTTTTAATTAGGATATCGTCAAGGTAGGCCATTGAAAATTCCAACCCTGCCAGCATCGTGTCCATAATTTGCTGGAAAATAGCAGGAGCAACCTTTAATCCAAAAGGAAGCCTCTTTAGCTTAAAAATGCCCTTATGAGTATTTATGCCTAAGTATTTGGAGCATTCATCGCTGATCTTAATTTGCAAGTAAGCATCTGAGAGGTCTATCTTAGAAAAAAATTTTCCTCCGTTAAGCTTAGAGAACAGATCTTTTGCGGACGGAAGGGGATAATTATGGTCCAATAGACAGTCATTTAAACCCGTTGAAAAATCTCCACAGACCCTTATTCTGTTATTTTTTTTCTTTACATACACGGTTGGACTTGCCCAATCTGTGTGGTTAACTTTTTCAATGACTTCCAGTTGTTGAAGTCTATCCAACTCTTTTTCGATTGCGTCCATCGCTGAAAAAGGCACATTCCTTTTAGGTTTGAATACTGGAGTGGCATTTTTCTTTAATTCAAATTTTGCCTCTGTCTTAATACAGAGTCCTAGTCCTTCGGCAAAAACATTGGGAAATTCAGTTTTCAAATCCTTCAGGAAGTCTTCCCTTTGGTTTGCTTTTTCTGCAGTTAAAACGTTACAAAACGAATTTATGGGTTTCTCCCATAAATTAAACAGGACAATCCAATCTACCCCAAACAGGCATGTATTCTTTCCTGGTACGACGTACACTTTGGATTTATGAGTCTGGTTAGCGAATGTCACTTTGCATTTTAATTCTCCCTTGAACTCTAATCTTTTGCCGCACACACTTCTCGCCGTCTTTCTGGTTTTCGTTAATTCAGGTCGACCTATTCTTTTCCATATATCTTCATTTATAATACTAATATCTGCACCGCTATCCAGAAGCAATGTAACCAGATGTCCATTTATCCGAACATCAACATATTTCCGTCTTTCGCAGCTTTTTTCTTTATTCATGCGAAGCGTATTTACATTATCGGTCCCTTGTCTTTTCTTCTGGGCACAGTATGTTCCCCTGTGACCTCTGAGACCACATTCATAACATATTTTGTTCCTAAACCAGCAGGTCTTATTGTTGTGTCTTAAACTACCACAACATTTACACTTTAGCTTTGGGTCTTTGTATCCTTTAAGGATCCTGTGTTCTTGGAACCTGGACTTTCTTGTGGTCCCTTGCCTTTTTACTTGCTGCACCTTAAAAATATTTTTCTCTTCAATGCGAGTGTTGTCTTTCTTTATGTTAATCAGACGTTGACACTCTTCAGTGACTTTTTGCAATGTTATGTTAGGATCCGCCTCCATAATTGTTAGGATCCGTGAACGTATATCTTTGTCCCTTGGTGCTGTGAGACCTTGTACAAAGATTAAACATTTAAATTGGTCTGCGGAAATTTCATTCAATTTAAATGATTCGCATAAACAGTTCACAGTGCAAGCATATTCTAGATAGTCTTCAGCTTCTGCCTTCTGAATGTTCAAACATTTGTATCTAGAGTGAAATAGGCTATCCCTTTTATCAAATATTTTCGACAAGGTACTAATTGTTTCCTCGAACGAAACCTCCTCCGGTTTTTTTGGTAGAATTAGATTTGCATACTTGGTGTTTTCATCAGTACCCAGTTTTTGTAGTAGCAGGGTAACTTTTTCCTCATCGGTCCAGTCTAAACATCTTTTCGTAAAAATTGTTTCGTATCTTCTGTAGTATGCAGGGAAAGTAACACCAGTATCCGGGGAGTAACGAAATTCCGTTAGTGAATTGTAAATACCCTCGGCAGAAAAATTAGTCTTCTTCCCGGTCGACGTTAGAATTAGCTTTTCTAAATTCTTTTGCTGTGTCGACATTTGTCGTTGTAGTATGTTTGTTTGTTCTTGATGTGCCTCTAAAGTTTTTTGTGTTCTTTCTTGTTGTTGTTGCAGCTGTTGCTGTAGCTGTTGTTGTTGAATTTGTTGTTGTTGTTGTTGTTGTTGCGCTAAAAATTGTTGAGTCATTTTTGTCTGTTCCTGGATGCTAAGGGCTAGAGCCTTAGTTAACTCTGCTAATTGTTCCATGTTAGCTTCTAGTACAAAAATGTCTTTTCGAATTCTACACAATAATTCCAAAGAAAAATCGTAAATTTACGTATATCGTAAATTAGTAGCAATATGCAGACACAACACGTTTCAACAAAGTTCATCCATAGTAATTCAACAGGCTTTGTAAAATAATTCTTTTTTTTTTTTTTTTTTTTCAACAACGTAAGTTCATACACAAAATATTTCTTACTTCCCACGACAAATAGTTCCAATTATTTATATAAAGGCAATAACAAACAATTAATTTTCCAAAAAAAAAAATATATATGGCTGCCGTTCCCACGTGGCATAAAATGGTACAATAGTCGTTGTATTTATATTTTTTCTTTCGAAACTCGTAATCCTTTAGTGTAGTTTCGAATTCAACTTGCGACCATTTTTTTTTTTTTTTTTTTTTTACTTGTCAAAATAAATATAAATTCCACTTTACCTTGAACATGTTTCTATAATTTCTTGTGAGTTCTTTACGAAGAAAAATCCGTACTTTTCGCTACTTTAGGTAGGAAAATTTTTTTAAATTCATTGACGCACGTGGTCAAAAATCCTTGTGTAGTTTTTTTTTTTTCGTAAAACAAAAAATCCTTGCATTGTACACAGTCCTTGGTACGGTAATTTATCTCTGTTAAGAGAAAGAACATCCTTTCGTCGCCATTGTTATATTCCTAAATACTTAGGAAATAAAGACAAACGTGAGTTACACTGAGTGGTATGTGTAATGGGGTTTATTTATAATACAGAAACGTAAGGCTGCTCGCCTAAGGTAAATAGAAGTACATAGTAACAAGTATGGGGAAGAAAGTCTGATAATCAACACGTAAGACTATCCGTCTTACTGCGACTGCTTGTCTGCCGCTGTCTGCCGCTGTCTGCCAAACAGTCCAATATATATATACAGTTTGTAACCGGTGTATAGCCAGTTATGTTCCTTCACAACAGTTGGCAAGGGGGTACCATAGATTGAAGGTAAGCCGAGCACTTGCCATGAAAATAAAGATAAAGCGCAGATAGGCTTGCAACGTCACTTGTGTGTGAAAGAGGTGGTAGATACGCGCATATTCTACTAGGTTTTGAAACCAATTTCGACCTCTATCAACGCTTGATAGGGTGCGCCGAGAATCTCCTGTCCAAACCAGTTTACAAAAATTCTGGCGAAAGAACTAGCCCATTAAATTATCGGTTCATTTGCCTCCGGCTACTTTTCGCCAAAATATTTGAGTCCATTATTAACCAAGCTCTAGTCCATTGCCTTACAGCTGGCAAACATCTGAACGACCAACAATATGGATTTAAGCTATCCTGTTCTACAGCAGATATCCTGAACGTATACACAATACACATGACAAAGCAGGGGAGAGTAGAGTAGTAGCCCTAGATATATCTAAGGATTTTTACAGGGTATAGCACAATGGTCTTCTCAGAAAAATCAGATCACCCGGTTCACTGAACGAACACTTAACATAATTAAATGCTTGTTACGTAAGAGAAGAACCCAGGTTGTCCTCGGCGGTCATACATCTAAACAATATTATATAAATGCGAGTGCACCTCTGCAGTTTATCCTTGGACAATTATTATTCCTAGTAGTCATAAATGATCTCCCTGATAAAATTGTTTCGGAGATGGTTATATTTGCTGATGACATCCCACTCTAAAACATGAACGAGGGGAAAACAAATAAACACATATCTAAGGAAATGAGAGAAACACTAGAGGAAGACACCCAATCTGTAGTGGAGTAAGGACAAAAATCGATGGTCACACATTTAATGCTGCTAACACTAAGCTTGTTTCCCCTCAATAATTACAAGAAACCTTCTCAAGCACCAATAGCTATGGCTAAAGATACATTAATGGAAACTACTTCTTTCAAACTACTGGGCTTAACGTTCACAGGGGCGAGGAGTTGGAACAGATACATTGAAAGCATTGCTAAGGCCGGTGTGAAGAAGGGGAGCTCTCTCTAACGTGCTAAAAAATTACTTACGCCAGAAAGTATCCTGTATCTCTATAAAACCACCATTCGCCCATGTATGAAGTGTTTTTGTCACATTTGGTCTGGTGCATCTGCTACTAGTCTCTCGCTCCTGAACAGGGTTCAGAAGTGAGTCGCCAACCTGATAGATCCTGAACTGACATCGAAGCTGTTCCATCGACGAAATGTTGTATCCCTCTGACGAAATGTATCCCTCTGCCTGTTTTACAAGTATTTTTATGGTGGATGCTCTGACGAATTACAAGCCCTTGTACCCCCTCGACGTACATATCCTTGACAAACTCGACAAGCAGCCAAGTCCCACTCCTACACAGTAGATATCCCTAGATGTAAGAGGGGCTTATACTCTCATATTTTCTTACCCAGAACTGCTAGATTTTGAACTCCCTTCTGAGTTCATGTTTTCCCAACAGTAGTGACATGCAGAAGTTCAACTGTAATGTGAATAGACATGTTGCTGCTCGGCTCCCTACATATTATTCCTGTCACTACTGTCCCCGATAGTAGCCCCTTACATCAAAGGTGCACAGTGCCATTGTTTGCAGTGAAAAAGGAATAAAAAATAAGATGTTGCAACAGTACTCCATTTTAAGGCGTGCCTGATTATTACAAATAGAGGGTTGCATCTTAAGTGAGATACCTACTAGAGTGTTGAAGTATTTCATTTATTTTTACATGGTAGTCACCACTTATCAAGGCCCGGTAGCCACTCGGGGATAAGGGTTATTGCGTATAGAGTAATCAGTTGGATAATATCGTAGTAATCGTTAGTAATGGGGATTTGATAAAGTGTCTTACTTAAGGGAGGGTTCATCAGGAATTTGTTTATGTTAGACTTGAAGATATCCAAGTTGTAGTCAGGTGGGAAACAGGCAAACAAAAGAGAGTTCGACAGGTGTGCACTTCTTGGAAATAATCTTAGTTGATGGAATCTACATTTAGGCACAGATAAAGAGTGGGGAAAATTGTTGACAGTGGTTTCAGCTAGACAGGTGTTTATCGTGAAAGATTGGCGAGGGGGGACGAGAGATTGGAGCTCAGACGTGCACCTACCATGGAAATAACGATAAAACAAAGACAGGCTTTCAACGTCTCTTCGGTGGGAGAGAGATTGCAGGGAAGAAAAAAGGGCATCCCCCACTAAGGCACGAAGTCTATTTTGTATTCTGTCAAGGCAGGATAGGCTGTTTTTAGCAGCTCCTGCCAAGATATGGCAGCAGTACTCCATCCTTGAACGTACTTGGCTTTTATATAGATAGAGTATTGCATCAGCAGTGAGATATCTTCTGGGGCAGTAGAAGGGTCCCACCATTTTTCCAGCGACCTTGGCAACAGACTTGATGCACGTGTTCCATTTCAGATCAGGAGTAAAAGTCAAACCCAGAAGCTTGTCAAAACATGGATCCTCCCCAAGACGACAGCCATCTATTTCAATTGATGCCAGATGGTGGGGGGCAGAGCGTTGATGATGTAAAGATAGGAGCTTGGTTTTAAATGCTTTAAAAGTAACCAGCCCCCTCTTCCCCCACTGTACCATGCGCTCAAGATCAGAGGAAAGAGAATCAGACAGAACTTTGTCATTTACGGCCTTTCATGTTTTGCCATAGATGATCTTGTCATCAGAATAGATGTCAAGGAATAATTTAAGTATGTGTTTTGGGAGAGCATTGATGCAGATCAGGAAGAATTGGGCCCAGGATGGACCCCTGAGGGACTCCAGCATTAATACTGGGTGCCCATCAACCATTAATCTTATGAGCTTATCAGATAGATCTAGCAGAACGCAAACCATATTGCATGTCACTAAGAAGGTTATTTCTGCCGAGGTGGTTGACTACTTCTTTATTTAATATGGATTCCAGCAGCTTACTCATGACACACAGGGGACTTATTGGTCTGTACTGAGAGGGGGATGACTTACGACCTGAACTCTTAAATACAGGCCATACTGGTGAGGTATTCCAGGGTGTTGGAAAGCACTTCTTCTTAAGGCAACGCTTAAACAGTTTTGTAAGTATGGGGGCAAGTTCTGGTTGAAGCTTTTTCAACACTATAATTGGAATTCCGTCAGGGCCAGTGGCTTTACTGAAATCAAGGTTCTTGATTAGCTTGGTCATATCACGCACAGATATTTGTATGTTTGTAACCATTTTTCAACGATCTTGGCAACAGATTCGATGTATGTGTTCCATTTAAGATCAGGAGTTTAAGTCAGTCTCAGAAGCTTGTCAATACAGGGAGCTATCTCAAAATGGTGCATTGAAATTAACCAGCCACCTTTGTCTGCATTGCACAACGTTCTCTAGATAAGAAAATATATAATCAGAAAGATCTTGGTTATTGCTACCATTGGAAGTGTTGCCATAGATTGTGGTGCTGTCTGCATCAATGCCTACGAATGATCTAATCGAGGACCAGGAAAAGAGTTGAGAAACCCTGAGGGACGCCAGCATTAATGCTATGAGTTTCTGATTTTCGTATATTAACAATTACGCTTATAAGCCTATCAGACATAAAATATTGAATAATTAAGAAAACACTATTAGCTATTCCATAGTGGGCGATTTTCTGAAGAAGACCTTCATGTCAAACTCTATCAAAAGCTTTTTGTATGTCTAGAGCTATTGCTCTAGAAATGAGACTCCCTGTCAAGAGAGTCACTAATCCTGTGTTATACAACCGTTAATACATCAGATGTAAATCTAGCACAATGGAAACCGAATTGCATGCTAGTGAGGAAGTTATTTTGGGGAGAATATGTTTGCAGAATCATAAACTCATAAAAACCGAATTGCATGCTAACACTATTAAATAAATAAATATCAATATTAATAAATAAATAATAATAAATATCAATATTAATAAATAAATATTAATATTAATTAATAAATAACAATAGTAAATGAATTTTAATTATTAAGTTATTAACAACAATATTAAATGAATTTTAATTAATTATTCACTGATAACAATATTCAATGAATTTTAATTATTAATTCACTGATAACAATATTAAATGAATTTTTATTATTAAGTTACTGATAACAATATTAAATGAATTTTATTTATTAAATTACTAATAACAATATTAAATGAATTTTTATTATTTACTAACTGATAACAATATTAAATGAATTTTTATTATTAAATTACTAATAACAATATTAAATGAATTTTTATTATTAAGTTACTGATAACAATATTAAATGAATTTTAATTATTTACTAACTGATAACAATATTAAATGAATTTTATTTATTAAATTACTAATAACAATATTAAATGAATTTTTATTATTAAGTTACTGATAACAATATTAAATGAATTTTTATTATTAGGTTACTGATAACAATATTAAATGGATTTTTATTATTAAGTTACTGATAACAATATTAAATGGATTTTTATTATTAAGTTACTGATAACAATATTAAATGAATTTTATTTATTAGGTCACTAATAGCAATATAAAATGAATTTTAATTATTAAATTATCGATAACAATATTAAATGAATTTTAATTATTAATTAATTGATTACAATATTAAGTAAGTAATGATTATAAAGTTACTGATAACAATATTCAATGAACTTTTATTAGTAATTTACTGAACACAATATTAAAGGACTTTTAATTAAGTTACTGATAACAATATTAAATGTCACAAATATTTTATTTGTAGAAGGATCGACGAGATCAACTAGTAATTTTTGGGAGAATATTTACCTCACAGTGTGTGTGTGTGTGCGTGTGTTTAAGGGTCAATCACGTAAGAGAAGGACACATATTTGATGGTTTATGGAAAAATGTCTGATGAAATGTTTTGCATATTTTTAAAAATCTCCAACTCCCAAATCAATCAATCAGTCATAAACTCCAAAATCCACAATACCAGTTATAATCAAAATTTAAATATTAAATATTGTTACTTCATTTGATTGACTTTAATAATTTTATGTTCACTTTTTTAAAGTGGATCCAGAATTCATGAAAAAATAAAGAAACAAAAGGTGTCTCCTGCAGAGCAAACAATAAAATATTAAAAAAAAACAATTTAAAAAAACTACAATAAAAATTAATAGTGGAAATGTTTTTTATTACATCATATACTAAATAGTAAGGGAAGGTGGTTGACGCTTTTGTTTTTGTTCCTTGGCGGGGTTTCAAGCACTTGAGCATTTATTCAATATCATTTGATTGACTTTAATAATTTTATGGTAACTTTAATAATTTTATGGTAACTTTTTCAGAGTTGATCCACAATTCATGAAAAAATAAAGAAAGAAGAAAATATAAAAAAATAATCAAAAAATGTAAAAAATTAATAAATTACTGAACATTTATGTCCAACAAAGTTGTCTCCTGCAGATCAAACAATAAAATATTAAAAAACTACAATAAAGAATGAATAATCGAAATATTTTATTATTACAGCAAAGTGTAAAGACAGGTGATTGGCTTTGGTTGCTTGGTGGGTTTTTAAGGACTTGAGCATTTAATTAATATTGTTGAATAGCAGATTTATAATCTCAGGTTGTAAGCACTCCATCATTTATTCAATAGCCAATTTCTTTGCAGGCAACAGAATATAAGAAATAAGGTACATAATCTGAAGACATATGTTTTGTTAATTAATCAAACCAATGCTTTTTTTGTTCAATGTAAAAACGGGCGTTTTGTTAATTAATCCAATCAATGCTTAGATTTCTGTGTCGCTTTCTACAAATCTTAATAATGATATTGTTAACCAAAAACTATACCTTTATACCAAAACACTTCACCCTGATTTCTCCTTGTTCTTCTTTAAAGTACCATCCAGGAAAGAATTTTGCATAGATGCTGCTGACAATCAAGCTGGAGACGAGCGTGTATTGTAGTGTTCTGACGTAAATATATATATATATATATATATATATATATATATATATATATATATATATATATATATATATATATAGGATGCGTCTTGTATTTGAGAACATCACTTATTTAATCTCTTTCATCTATTATTTAATCTTTTACTTTGTTTCTTTTCAAAAGTTAATTATGGCAGATATTAATATAACTCAGGAAATGAAAAGACAGGTTGTAATAGATGTCAATAATGGCAGAACACAGTGATTTGAAAATTGCACAATTTCTAAAAGTTGTCTGATCGTTTGTCTTTAAAGTTCGCTAAGACAAACATTAATTCGTTCAAAGAGTTCAGAACATCATTGATGAGAGCCCTCAAAAGTCAATGAGGTCAATTGCAAAAGATATTAATGTCTCACAAGTCGTATGTGATGAAGAGAGTCCAGTTTATCTCCGAGACCACCAAAGAAAATCGGTTGGTAAGATCCAAGAGGTTTTTAAGCAAACTAAAACATCATGTTGGGCAACACATACTTTGTTTTGTTTTAGACGAACAAGATTTTGATCAAAACCAAAGAAATGACAGATGAATACGTGTTAACCCTTCTGAAGTTCCAAGAGTCATGCACACAAAATTTCCAGCAACTGTTATGGTTTTGGGGGTGGTTAACAATGAGGGACATGTGATGCCACCACATTTCTTTTGTTGTAGCTGGGATGGTTAGCAATGAGGGACATGTGATGCCACCACATTTCTTTTGTGTAGCTGGGATGGTTAGCAATGAGGGACATGTGATGCCACCACATTTCTTTTGTTGTAGCTGGGATGGTTAGCAATGAGAGACATGTGATGCCACCACATTTCTTTTGTTGTAGCTGGGATGGTTAGCAATGAGGGACATGTGATTCCACCACATGTCTTTTGTTGTAGCTAGGATGGTTAGCAATGAGAGACATGTGATGCCACCACATTTCTTTTGTTGTAGCTGGGATGGTAAATTCAAGCGGAAAATAAGCATTAACCTGATATCTTATGCATTGAAGCTGAGAGGCATTTTGAAGATTCTAATGATCCATTTAGAGGCAATTGTTCGAATATATCTGTAACTATTGAGTACAATTGTTTATGTAGTTGTTGAATTTTTTCCTCACTGTTAATTCTCATACAAATAAATACACTTGAATTCGTTACAAAAATATCACGTCTGTCTATTGTTATTTTCGCATCAAATATTGATATAGTGTGCAAGAATATAGATTTTCGTCTTTATTTTGAATAAATTATAAGTAATCAATTGTTCTTTTTATAATTTCAGTTGTTTTTAACAACAGTTTGGTCTTCTATTATAAAAATATCTATTCAGGATAGTTTAATCAAACAAGAGTCGTTTCAGCATTGTTTTAAGTAATACTGTTTTACTTGAAATTCTCAGATGAATAAATGCGAATTCTTAGAAGAAGACCATTAGGCAAGAAAATGGCATTTTCTAATTGTGTATCTTTTTCATATGCTTCTCTAAACGTATTTTATGAGAACAAGAATATTCACATATTTTGCAAGAATATGGCTTTTTCCCCAGTGTGAGTTCTCATATGTCTCACTAACTGTGATTTGTCAGAAAAAGAATACCCACACACTTCACAAGAATGTGGCTTTTCCCCAGTGTGAATTCGCATGTTTCACTAAATGTGATTTAACAGAACATGAATATTCACACACTTCACAAGAATAGGGGTTTACCCTTTTTTGTCTTATTTTACTTCAGTTGAAGTTCTCAGAAATCAAGGAGCCCACAACCAGGGGCTAACACTTGAACTCTATATGAGATACATAAATATTCGAATGTTCCATTAAAGTTCTTTATCTCTCAAGCACTGAGTTAGTAAAGAAATTGAGAACATATTTTTCTTCTCGCCAATTAACCATTTTTATACGTTGTAGTATATTTTTCATGCTGGTCTCTTGGTCTTACTGGATTCTAGGACAAGAATGTATCTAGTCTGGTGGAGTATCAAGCTTCGTGCTATTATTTGCGGTAACATAACTTGGAGGTGCACCATTCTTCGGAAAAGCTAATGTGGGGTAGCCGTAGTGAGGAGATCTTATTTGGGCAGCGAATACTATGTGATTTTGAATATTTCGTCAGGGTTTACTTCTATGGAAAAGATATCCTCATGCCGGATTGTTCTGACAAATCCCTGTACAGAGATACCTTAGACACTCGAGGATAGTGTCTAGTAGGCATTCAAGTTCTCTCCCCAGTGTGGGTTCTTGTATGTTTCACTAACGATGATTTTACAGAACAAGCATATCCACAAACATCGCAAGAATATGGTTTTTCCCCAGTGTGGACTCTTGTATGTGTCATTAACGATGATTTTCCAGAACAAGAATATCCACAAACTTCACAAGAATGTGGCTTTTCCCCCGTGTGACTTCTCATATGTTTTACTAACTTTGATTTTCCAGAAAAAGAATATTTACACATTTCACAAGAATATGGCTTTTCGCCTGTGTGTATTCTCATATGTGTCACTAAAGATGATTTTCGCGTAAAACAATATCCACAAACTTTACATGGATGCGGCTTTTCTCCAGTGTGAGTTATCATATGTGTCACTAAATGTGATTTTCGAGAAAAAGAATGTCCACACACTTCGCAAGAAAATGGCTTCTCTCCAGTGTGCGTTCTTGTATGTTTCACTAACGTCGATTTATCAGAACAAGAATATCCACAAACTTCACAAGTATATGGCTTTTCCCCAGTGTGGGTCCTTGTATGTGTCACTAAATGTGATTTTGAAGAACAAGAATATCCACATACTTCACAAGAATAGGGTTTTTCTCCAATGTGGGTTCTTGTATGTGTCACTAACGATGATTTTACAGAACAAGAATATCCACAAACGTCACAAGAATGTGGTCTCTCCCCAGTGTGACTTCTCATATGTTTTACTAACTTTGATTTTCCAGAAAAAGAATAGTCACACATTTCACAAGAATATGGCTTTTCGCCTGTGTGTATTCTCATATGTGTCACTAAAGACGATTTTCGCGTAAAACAATATCCACAAACTTTACATGGATGCGGCTTTTCTCCAGTGTGAGTTATCATATGTGTCACTAAATGTGATTTTCGAGAAAAAGAATGTCCACACACTTCGCAAGAAAATGGCTTCTCTCCAGTGTGGGTTCTTTTATGTTTCACTAACGTCGATTTATCAGAACAAGAATATCCACAAACTTCACAAGTATATGGCTTTTCTCCAGTGTGGGTTCTTGTATGTGTCACTAAATGTGATTTAACAGAACAAGAATATCCACAAACTTCACAAGAATAGGGCTTTTCCCCAGTGTGGGTTCTTATATGTTTCACTAACGATGATTTTACAGTACAAGAATATCCACAAACTTCGCAAAAATATGGTTTTTCCTCAGTGTGGGTTCTCGTATGTTTCAGTAAAGATGATTTCTTAAAAGAAGAATATCCACAAACTTCACAACAATGTTGTTTTACCTTAGTGTTAGTACTCATGTGTTTTACTAATAATGATTTTTCAGAACAAGAATGTCTATACATTTTACTTGAATTTTGCCTTTCTCTTTTATTCCAAATCACTTATTAGTTTGTATAGCTGAGGAGGAGTTTCCTAACAAATGCCAAACATTTACTTACTATCTAATACATTCCAAATATTTTTAATGCTGACTTCTGTATAAGTGCAATTGTTTTCCTTTAATGTGCATGTGTTTTGCCAAACCATATTTTACAAAAAAAAAGAATATTATCAGATTTCACAAAATGTGCTTTTTCCAAATGAGTTCTCATATGTGTCACTAAATGTGATTTTTATAAAACAACAACTTATTAAAAATATGGCTTTTCCCCAGTTTAATTTCTCATCTCAATTAAATTCTAGTTTTTATTATCTTGATTTATTGTAAAATGAAGCACATAATTCACAAAAATTACCTTCTAGACGTGTTATGTGTTCACAACTATTGCAGAAAATTCGTAAATAATATTGGCCAGTAATTAATAAATAATAAAGTCCAGTATAGAAATCTTTCCACAGATGTCGCTGTTATCTTCCATATAAAGTAATAACTATTTATAGCATAATATTTAAGAAAATCATATTTTACTAAAATCCAATGATAGCGTTCAATCATGCTTAAAGAAAATCATATTTCATTAAATTCCAATGATAGGGTTAGTACTCATGTGTTTTACTAACAATGATTTTTCAGAACAAGAATGTTTATACATTTTACTCGAACGTTGGTTTTCTCTTTTAATCCAATTCATATGTGTCACTAAATGTGATTTTTATAATAAAAGATCCACTTAATAAAAATATGGTTTTTCTCCAGTTCAATTTCTCATCTCAATTTTATTCTAGTTTTTATTATTGTAAAATCAAGCACACAATTCACAAAAAAATAATATTACTTCCAAGACGTGTTATGTTTTCACAATTATTGCATAAAATAATATTGTCCATATAAGGTAATAAATATTTATAGCATAATAGTTAAAGAAAATCATATTTCACTAAAATCCAATAGATAGCGTTTAATCTTGTTTAAAGAAAATCATATTTCATTAAAATCCAATGATAGGGTTCAATCATGTTCAATGAAAAGGATATTCCATTAAAATTCAATAGCAGTGTTCAATCATGTTAACAAAAATTATACTCCATAAAAATTGATGAATAGGGTTCAATCAGGAACATCTGCAAAACAATAAAATTCTGCATTTTAGTATTTGCATTCACATATTTTTATTCTGCTTATTGTTGTCAATATTATTGGATTGAACTCACAACCTTAGATTAATTTCATCCAAAACATCATAGGAGTCATGTTAAAAATAACCTTTTCCAAACATTACACTGAACCAGTCGATACAGGTGTTGCTTATAATATAATAGAGTTGAAATTCTATCTGGAGTTTTTATATGATTTTCATCGTGGTAATAAAATACACACACATGTATATATGAATGTGACAATGAGAGTAAATTACAAAAATCCATGAAATATTTGCCTTCTTTAAACACATACACATATGATGATAAAGAAATGAAATTCTATACATTTTACCTTCTTCAAACTCATACACATGATTCATATATGAACAAATGCAAAGTGATCATGAAGAACCAGTCGATACAGTACCCATATTGTCATTTATTATCCTCTTACAGAACACTTTAATCAGTCATTAAATTGACGTTATGTGACTGAGAATTGTATGCGTTTCACATATCATCTCTTCAGGAAATGTTAAAATATGTTGCAATTAAATTTTTGACACCAGTTTTAAGGACATTTTAATAATTACTTTTTAAAAAACAGTAAAAACTTTTTAGTAAATGTAAGACAATTGTAATTCTGGTATATTTTTGTGAGTGAAATAATTTTCTGTTTGAAATTTTACACATCTATGTTAGATCTTTGTTATTTCCATTCATATATTCCTGTATATCTGCTTCTGTTTATAATTTGTTTTATGGTGAACGTCAATTAACCGTTAATCTATGAACCCCAAACAAAAAATTATATCAATTTAAAAGCTTTTTAAACTTGCAAAAAGGTTATTCCTATTCTATAAAAATACTCTACACGAATATTGTTGTCAATTGTTTTCAATCTTTTTATCATAAAAGAAAGACTTTTTTTTATATTTTTCAGAAAATATTTGAAGCATTTTTGTATTAAAACGTTAACTTACAACTGATAATAAATCGAGTTAATTTTGAAATGCTCAAGTTTATACAACTTGCATTTCTTAGTTGAACAAAAACATATGTTTTAAGTCTTATTTGTGGTGTATGTAATTCTTAGAAAATTTGGGAGAGAGGGAGAAAATGATAGACGACATTGTAAAACATAGGTTATTGATGTGTTTATTGCAAAGTTAATTAAAACAATTAAAATGGATTTTTTGTCAAACATAACTCAATCCCTACACAAACTAACATCGTGCTGTTATAGTTTATAATATTTATATACTTTTAATACCGTTGGCTAACTTCATGGTGAAAAAGGGAGCAGCTATGCATAAGTCTTCCCTGCCAGTAGATAGTCTCTCCATCATCAAGACTCCTACAGTACCTCCACGTTGTCCAGACACGGTAACTTGCGGCCCCAGGCTACCCCTGTAGGAGATCTCAGAGTAGTAGGAGACCCCAGAGGTAGTGCGTTATATCTCACCGATGTATGGACACACCCTAGCACACTAGCAACCCCTGCCCTACTGTCTTGTGGGTGCCCTTGCTTAAGCGAAAACTAAGGGAAGCAACTCCAAAATCAAACACCACTGCCTTGTGGGGTTTATCACAAAAGGCTAAGAGATGGGAATTCTGACTTCAAATTTTACTGCTGCCTTGCAGTTTTCCTTAAAAGGCTATGGAACCTCATCCAGAAAGAAAAGGTGTAGTAGCGGATACGATAGGGCGACTGTTTACCTCAGTGAGATTACTTTTGGGCAGAAGCTGCACTTACTCTGCTGCCAATCGTCGAGGGTTCACTCCACTGGAAATGAGCATTTGAGGTTCAGAGGATACTTATCTGATGCACAACAGATACTACACCTAAACTGCGCAAGCAAGTTAGGAGCCAAAATGGAAAGTCCTGTACTGAAGGATAAAGCACTGAGGCCCCAACTAGTCATTGTCAAGGCTGTCGGACTGCATGATGATGATGATAATGATGCGTTTAAGATTTAAATGAATGTATTGATATTCATAGAGATAGTTTACTTGACGAAATGTAGCATCCCTCTACCTGTTCTAAAAGTATGTTAACGGTGAATGCTCCGACGAACTGCAAGCACTTGTACCCTTCTTGACGTAAAAAAACCCAACAAACCCAACAAGCAGCAAAATCCCACCCCTTCACAGTTGATATCCCTTGATGTAAGAGAACCTTTTACTCCATTAGTTTCTTCCCCAGAACCGCTAGATTTTGGAATTCCCTTCCAGGTTCCTGCTTCCTCAACTGTACTGACATGCAGAAGTTCAAGTGTAACGTGAACCGACATTTTGCTGCCCAACTCCCACATAGTACTACTGTAGCTTATGACCCTGATAGTAGCCCCCTACATCAAAGTGGCGATGTGCCTTGTTTGGGGTGAAAATGTAATATATATATATATATATATATATATATATATATATATATATATATATATATATATATATATATACATTCATAGAGATAGGTTATTTGACAAAATAATTTTAAAATGTAATGCAATCATGATAATGTTAGATAATTTTTAATATGTATTTTATTGGATTCAAATAAAAACGTTAGTGTAACAACTGCTGACTAAAATAGTTAATTATTAATAAGATACTTCTAATACACTGTTATTTACTTTATAAACCATTTACATTCACACCAAATAAAGAGCATTGAGACATAATTGGATGCTATGTGAGAGAGAGGCATACAAATAAAGGCACCGTAAGTAATTAAACTAAATGTAAAAAATTGTTTCCCACTTTTTTTACGATCACTAATGTAAACAGGTGTTTATGTGAAACACTTTACGTGCATGCGGCTAAATGAATAGTTTTGTTTTTTCATCCTAAAATTTGTTTTTTTTAAGGAGAATAAAAGGAACAACACTGGGTTACGGTGTAGAGTATGGAGTGATGTCCCTTGAAAAGGGTTGACAGAGTTTGGACACGTGTTGAGTCTGCACGTAAATTCTCCTCTTGTGAAACAATGTCGGACAAACCAGAGTAGAATTCTACAGATTGATCATCCCCACTCAGCCGGTAAACCCACTATTGAAGTGAGTAATGTTTTGTTGTGTTGCTCGGTATTGCGATGTTGTCATGTGTTTGTGTTTGTCAATAAATATTTGTCTATTGTACTTGTGTTACATTTTGTATTTATTTATGCTGGTAGGTAGTTTTGTATGAACCTTAACACTTACCACAAGGGATGACAGCCTGTGTGTTCTTTGGGGAGGGTGCATATATTAATCATACATTCTAGTTTTTGTGGTTTTAAGTAAAAAACACCTCCCATCATAGGTAATAAAATTTCAATTTAAATTATATTTTTTGTTGTTTAAAATAAAAACACCTCCCATCATAGGTAATAAAATTTCAATTTAAATTATATTTTTTGTTGTTTTAAATAAAAAAACCCTCTCCTCATAGGTAATAAAATTTCAATTTAAATTATATTTTTTGTTGTTTTAAATAAAAAACACCTCCCATCATAGATAATAAAATTTCAATTTAAATTATATTTTTGTTGTTTTAAATAAAAAAACCCTCTCCTCATAGGTAATAAAATTTTAATTAAATCCTATTTTTTGCTATTTTTAATTAAAAAGAAATACCTCCCCTTATTAGTAATAATATTATTTAGAAAGCTATTCTTACCATGAGAAAGGAGATCCTTGCTTATTAATTTATACTTTAAACTAACGAATAAATATAAGGAATATTTTCTGTGTTATAACTTATTTACTTTTTAAAAAATTAGTACGTTACTTTAGAAGAAAAAATGGTTGATACAAAATGGTCATCTCGGACGTTTCGATAATAGTCTAAAAAATTGCGAAAACAAAAAAATACTCATAGAAAACCAATAAGAATCAGGATGACAGCTTTTGCAAAATTTTATGTCAAATGATTTTTACAATATCTCTTGTTTTTTGGTTTTTTTTTTCATTTTTAAGTGAAAGTACAGAATAGTTAACAGCATATGACATCTAATCCCCATCTAAAAAACGTAAGAAACCAAAAACTAATATGAATCCCCCGTCTCCTCCCCCTGCAACAAAAATTTGAAACTGCGAACGATTACAAGTATCATTGACTGCTAACTGGTCATAAAGTGGGTGCTAATTTTACATTAACTTATATAGGAAAGTGATCCCCACTCTAAAATTTGAAATAATTATTATAAATTCATAATTCCTTTAGTGGGTATTTTTAAGGCTGTATAAACTTAATAGTCGAAAAATAAACTCCATTTTTTGGGGGGAGGGATTTAAACTATGCTGGGTTAGATTGTAATGAGTTACGGATATTGTTTTCTACATCAAGTAATTGCTAATTGATGATAATTGATCATTTTATGTAAACTTTATAAAAGAAAATTATGCATATTTTAAAATATTACAAATTGGATGAAACATAAAAATTTAAAAGGAATTCTTCAACGATATAATAGTTTTTTTGTTTTAATCTTAAAACAATGAAATACAAAAATAGTTTTTAACAAAAAACTTAATTCGATCAATTTCAAATTAAATTATTTTTTTTCTCAGAAATCACACAAGTTTTACAAAAATAATCATATTTTGGTGCTAATGCATTTACTGATCCGCGCTATTTTTTAAATCGTATTACCAACTTTAATTAAAGTTTTATGATACGTTTTTTTTTATTTTTTATTCAATCGTACGGTTAAAGTATAGAATAGGTACAAACACCCCTCCTCATGTTAAGAATGGCTTTTTAAATAATAACGTTATTATTTCAGCACGGATCAATAAGTGCACTAGTACCCATATTTTAACAAAAATCTAAATATCACATCGAATAAAACATTTTAAAGATTTTTTTTAAATCATACTATAATTATCATATTTTATGGATTTTAAATCATACTATTATATTATATTATTATTATCATTATATTTTATGGATTGCAAAAACAAAAATAAATAAACTTAAAAATATATTAAATGTTATAGATTAGATTTTTTAGTGTAAAAAAAAGAAAAAAAACAAGATACAAACTTACTTTTCTTTCCAGGAATTCAATTCGAATAAAAAAGGGATTGTTTTAATCATACTACTATTAATATTAATATTAACTAATAAATATGATGATATCATATTTTATTAGATTACAACAACAAAAATAAGTAAACTTATTTTAATGGTTAAGATTATATTAAAATTTATAGATTAGATTTTTTAGTGTAAAAAAAAAGAAAGAAACGATACAAACTTACGTATATTTCCAGGAATTCAATACGAAAAAAAAAAATCGGGATGAATTCGTTTTTCTTTTGTGTTCAAAACAGACAATTTGTTTTGTTTGTTAGGATTTCTTTAGTGAATTTACCGAACTTTTGTTTTGTGTGTCCAATTCATTAAGAAATAAAATATATGAAAATATAAAAGAATTAAAATTAAAAGAGGAAAAACACGATTTAAACGTGAAATTATTTAAATAGAAAACCAACTGCTAAAGAACAAAGAACTTAAGGTCATCGAAATAACACGGTGTAATCATTATTTCGTTCCTCGTGTAAAAATGTCTGTTTAATGGTTAAATTAGGCACCGTCAAAACTGGGGGGGGGGCAGGTCAGTACTTTTTGACGGACCGTCTTTTTAAACATCGACCAAAAATCAGGTAATTATCCGATCAATACGAAATTTTCAGCGATTATTAGGAGAAGAATGAACTTTATAACAGTGTACTTATTTTTCATAAACGATATTTATATATATATTTTTTTTTTGCTTACACCCCCCCTTGTTTTGAAGTGGGAACAAATATGCTTAAAATAATCATCTGAAACTGAACAAAACATATTGTGTTGTTGTAAGGGACAGAATTATAGATTAAAAAAAAAAAACTTGTTTGCATACCTTATTTTGACGTCTGAATATCAGAACTTCGATTGTGTTTAATTGTCCCGCTTTTGAGTTTTGAAGTGTGAAATTCGGTGAATATGTTAAGTAAAATAATTAATTTAAGTTAAGCAAAACAACAAAAAATTGTTTTAATATTTATACGAAAAAAGCCATTTTAAAATTTTTGATAAATAAATTAACAATTTTTTTTTAGCGAGCCGAATAATGCATGACCATTATTAAACAGGGCATGCTTTGAATAATCGATACAAAAAAAAATTCGATACATATTGTGCCCTTTGTGTTAAAAATAGCATAATTTTTTTCGATCCCGTTTGAAAACGTTTGCCGCCTTTCGACTACGGTGGACCAAACACGCTGAAATAATTTTTTTTTATTCTGCTTTAAATTGCCCCCCTCCATTTTGGGGAGCCTGGCCCCCACACACATACACATTAAAAACCAAACTCATACAAATGGTCACTCATCTGGTACTGGCCAGCCTCAGCTTAATAATACATTGAAATTTTCGTCACTGAAAAATAAGTTTTTTTGGCCTGTTTGGTCTTCCATAGTTTTCTCCTTATCAACCGCAAACGTAAACAGAATCCCTCTAGACTCTACATCGACGCGAAATATCTGGTTACCTATATGAATAAGTGGAATTATTTGAAATTCAGGTACTTATATTATAATATTTTTGCATATTCTCTTAGAAAATCATCCTAAATCTTAGTTAGACAACAAATAAATAAATTAATTATTTCAAAAACCTTTTTTTTTTAAATATATAAGTACGTTTTTTGTGCAAGACAAAAAATGTCAATTGTTAACTTTTTGGGAAAATTTAACATTTAAAATTTAATTAAAAATAGTAGAAAAAGTTTTATATTATTCTGTTTTCTATATGATAAAATTCAGGGTTTTATCTTTCTGGAAAAAAAAAGTTACTCAGAAATAATGGATTTTAATAAATGTAATTTAGTTTAAAAAAAACAACAACAACTTGATTTTGCGGCCATTTTTGGCGGTGCCGAATTGTTTCCCTATCAAGTTTAGATTGTATTTGTCGATGTGTTGGAATTTCTTTATAAAATGTCTTTTCTGTTTTGTATGTCTCATTTATTAAAATAAATAAGATACATGAAGATTTAAAAATCAGGTTTATTTTATTTTATTCCTATTTATTTATTTTTTGAAGACTGAACATTTCATTAATAATTGAATTACTCAAACTACTGTTAACATCCAAGATGAGAAGTGTAGTCAGAATAATCGGTAGATTTACCGTTTATTTGTACAAATAGCCTCGAACCATATAATCACTAAAAGGGACTCTTAAAGGTCAACACCGGTATCGAGCAGAAGTTTGTTTACATGTTTCACAAAGTTTAAATGGTTAAAATATAATCACGTAATTATTGAAAATGTGATCATGTGATTAAAATTTTATTTTTTTAACCACGGTGTTTAACAAATTAAAAAAATCATGAAAGATGAAGTTTTAAAATGATTAAACGTGTTTTATTTTATAATTTAAAATGAAAAACGTTGAACAATAAAAATAACATTTTCAATACTTATGTATTGTTGGTACTGTGCTGAAATGATAATGTTATTTTATTGAAAGCCATTCTTAATATGGGGATGGTGTTTTGTAACTATTCTATGCTTCCACCTTACAATTAAAAAAAGAAAAAAAAAAGATGTCATAAAACTTTAATTTAACCTGAAAAACTATTTAAAAATAGCGCGGTACCAAAAATGCATAAGCACCAAATTTTGGTTTAATTTTACAATAGATATTTTTCTCGGATGCATATGACGGCAAATGGTACCGCGCTATTTTTATATAGTTTTTATTTTTTCAGTTTAAATTCAAGTTTCACGATTTTTTTTATTATATAAAGTTGTAATGTGGAAGCATAAATTAGTTACAAAACACCCTCACCTCCTCATATTAAGAATGGTTTTCACAATAATAACGTTATTATTTCAGCTCGGCACCAAAAATACATAAGTATCCAAAATTTAATTTTTATTGCTCAATGTTTTTTCATTTTAAATTATAAAATAAAATGGGAACTTGTACATTTTAATAATGACATTAAAAATGAAAATAGCGAAAAAAAAAAGGTTATATTGTACGTATCCATTATGGAATGAAGTTCTCTGGAAAAAAACTTTCACTTAATTTGGTCAAGTAGTTTTTTTTAACAAAAAAAACAACAACAATTTGTTATGATACAATACCAATTTTTAAGAAGAAAAGCTATTATTTAAGATGTGAAGGATGTATCGGCACTTTAGACTGAGTTATCTCCCCGTGGCGTGTTCTAAAAATCCAAACACGGCCATCTTCAGCGCGCTGTCATATTAACATGTTTTACCGCTGTAAAAAAAAAAAAATTATCTGAGTTTTTTTTTTCAGAGAACTTCAATCCATAACGGATACGTACAATATAACATTTTTGCGATATTTTCATTTTTTTTAATGTGTTGATTAAACTGTACAAGTGCCAATGAAAGATATTTAATCATTTTCATAATTTTGGTAACGAAAAATACCTGTGCACTTCATTCAACTTTGTTTGGATGACCAATTTTCGAGGTGATGGGTGGGATTCAATCAATAGACACACTAATTCTGCGGTAGTTTTCCAGAGGTTTTCATTCATCAATCAATATCGACAGAAGACACTTTCAGTTGTTGAAGGGGACAGCTCGGCAGATTTATTACGCTTACGAGATTGATATGTTCACAGCAAACGTTGGTAATGTATACATGCAGATTAGATTATATCAGAACGTTGCGATTGAAGTGGATGATAAATTGGTCGAGAGAGTTGACCTTTTTGTGGTGTGTATAGAGACGGGCGATTGGGAAAACAGAAACAAGGACGTCCTTACACACGTCTGTGATAGCGGAAGACATACGGGAGGTAACTGGGAATTAAAGTGGTTTTCTGCTCTGGGGAAACGACCTAAATAATCATCGTTAACCCCGACGTCAGGTAAGTATGAAGGTATTTATGTGCTCCCCCACCGAGCAAATTAGGCGCAAGGCCGATTCGTAAAGTGAGGAGTGAAAGGGAAATGGGGACCAACTCCCCTGGGAGTAGGGGAACTGGATAGTGACAATTGGTATGGAGGGTTGCCCCTACATTAACCAAGGTCTTTGCTTGACACTTGCTGCCCAAACCCCGAAAGGCCCGGGCCTGTTGTATTTATTTGCTCCTCCACCGAGCAGATTAGGCACAAGGCCGATTTTTAATGTGAGGAGTGAAGGGGAGGGGGAAGGGAAAAAGGGGACCAGCTCCCGAGAGGTGGGAAATGGGAGCTGGTTAAAGGTCAGATATATGGGTTGCCCCCACATCTGGTCTTTGCTTGCAGTAGGTATTTATTTGCTCCCCCACCAATTTTTAATGTGAGGAGTAAAGGGGGAGGGAGGGGAAAGGGGACCAGCTCGCATTTCCCACCTCTCGGGAGCTGGTCCCCTTTTTCCCTTCCCCCTCCCTTTGCTTGCAGTATCTGTTACTACACTTTGATCTTGTCGCCCGTGCCACGAAGGGCCCGGGCCAGACTTACGTCAGGTAAGTAAAAACTCTATGGCGGTCCACTAGTGTTTTTATAATATACGTCCATACTCACCACACCACTGACAATAATCAATAAAATACTAAATGTGTTCCACATAATTCTCACCAATATTAATATATCACAACATTTTATTCACCAATAACAAAATTCATAACAAAAATATTACTATCATTTAAACTTACAAACATTTTCACAAAATACCTTAATTCTTAAAGAAACTTATATTTTACTGTAATATTCAATGTCAAGGTCGTTAACATGTTAACAGCATAAATTCACAATCTTTTCAATGAGAACCAATCCAAACGAATAAAAACTTGTAGAATTAAAACCAAATCACAAAACCAAAAAACAACCACATTTTTATTGAATCAAATCAAACAATGTTGTCTTTGTTTAATTATATCGAAGTAGGTTGAAATAAATAGAAATAAAAATTACGATCTGAAGAGTTGTCTTTCCTTACTTGAGCGGCATTTAAAAATGCCAATAAATTCGATTTCTTTTTATATGTTCATCTCATGAAATAGTTTTTGATTAATATAAATTAAAGTTATTTAAGGCAATCTTTACTGTAAGGCTGCGTAATTGTTCCGCCAGATAGAAAGGCAGCATCTAAACAAGTGTAGTCGAGTCTAGCGCACATCATCATCGTAATAAAGACACGAGGAAATTAAAAAAAAAAACAAGAAAAATCGGTATTATGTTACTTTAAGGTTAACCTCACATTTGTATAAAAAAAAAATAGTTTTTTGTAGTTTTCGGTGTGCTTTCAAAGAATATGGTAACCGTTTCCATCGCAAATTTACCGTTTGCATGCTATTAACTGGGACTATTTTCCATTTCACAGACCAGCCTTCGTTTACGCTACGCACGATCATAAACGAAGGCTGTTAAAAATGCACTCGCGTACCGAACTGCCTAGTCACAGTGTAGTATTGGCGAAAATTTTAAATTAGACGAAAAACAAGTAGTTTTCCAAATATGAAGCCATGTAATTCTATGTTTTCACGGCTGCTGGCCGTTTTGTACGCGTAAGCGCGCGCACATATCCTATAAGGATAATCAAGAAACTGTATTCCGTTAGGGAAATAAAGAGATACATATGTACTGCACATTTAAATAAAAGAAGGAAAGTTTATTAACGTATTTATAGGGAGACAATGTGTAGTGTTTATCGTGTTCAGTCGAGGAAGAATCTCTCTTCTCGTATATCCGGTGACCAATGTTTTCAATCAAAGGGGCATAACTCCCAGAAGAGTTACCTTCCCCTGAAACAATATTTAAGATAAATAAGCTGAGATGATTTTTTTTTAAATCTACCAATATATATATAAAATAACATTATTAAAACAAAATGTAGTTTTTATGCGACTATTAAGAGAATCGTTTTTGTTTTCATATCACAGTTTTTTTTTTCGACTACATTACAAAAAATGAAAATGCAACAATAATTGTAGAGGGAATTATTTTTTCATCTCATAATTTAGGATGCTAAAACCAACGATATTTTTATTAAGTCAAAACAGTAAAAAAAAAAAATAATAAAAAACTGCAGCATTTTTTTTATGTAACAAAATTGATAACCTTAATAATACAAAACGTAGTCTTTATGCGACTATTAAGAGTATCGTTTCTGTTTTCATATCATAATTTACGACACTAAAACCAACGATATTTTCTTGTGATGAAAACATTTGAAAAGGAAAGTTGCGGCAACTTTTACTTTCTTTTTTCAACTACATTTTTTATTAAAACGTAAATATTATTGTGAGTTTCTATAAAAAATTTATCTTTAAGCTTAAAACCAAAAGAATGAAAACATTACAAAAGAAAAACGGAATTTTTCCGACTACTAAAAAAAAAATTTTACTACTTTTTAAAATTAATTAATAAATGTTATGGGATAATGTGTTACAGAAAAAAAAAGTCGCCACAGCTTAAAAAAAAAAAAAAACATTTGTTTTTTAAAATCACAATTTCCTCTTCAGCTATCGTTGCATTTTCCTTTATTTTCGCAACAAATCTTACCAGACATTTATTTGTTAATTTAAAAATGTAGTAACAAAATGTTTTGTAATGCTTTAAGGGTTAAGCTTAAAGCCTAATTGGGTTTGTATTACTGTACACATAGATTCGAAAAAGTTGTCACAAAACAAATATAGAACAAATAAATATTATCAAAGGCAAGATAAGTTACTTTTCTAAATAACTGGATATGTTTTTAGTGTTTATATTTAATTTAACATGTTTATTCAGCTCGAAAAACATACAGTGTTTACCGATGTATTGGAAAGTTAAAGATGGCGCCTGACTCTCTCGTTGACACGGTAGATTTGGGAAAAGAAGTTAAAAACAAAAACATATGCAAAATACTGTTGGAAACTCGCTAAATATATGTTACCATGACATAAGCTGACATATATTAGGTGTTTTTTTTAACAGTATTTTGTATAGTTTTTAAACTCCTTTTCCCAAACTTACCGTGTCAAACATTAAAAAAAATCGTTGCAGCTTTTTTAATGTTTTGATTTAATAAAAACATCCTTAGTAGTAGCGTCCTAAATTATGAGATGAAAAAAATGAGCGAATTTCTTAGTGAAATGGAGTTGTCTCCCTCTGTACAATGACCTTGGATATAAAAAAAAAAGGATAACATTTTACATTAAGGCCCGTCTCACGTTCGTATGTAACGAAATATTCTTTTGTAGATTTTGGTGTGCTAAAAACGAATCTGAAAACCGTTTCCGTCGCAAAAAAAGTTTTCATGATATGAAGAAATTATTTTTTCAAAAAGCGGGTGGTCACTTTTCCATGTAAATTTAACTTAAAATGAGTATCCACTTTCTGCCCACCTGAGAGGGGGGCATTTTAGCGTTTATTGGCTAAAAGGTTTCGATTTTTTTTTTGTTTTCATCTTTCAATAAAGACACGAGGAAATTAAAAAATAAAGAAAAATCGGTATTTTTTTACTTTAAGGTTCGTCTCACATTTGTATAGAAAAAAAAAATAGTTTTTTTTTGTAGTTTTCGGTGTGCTTTAAAAGAATATGGTAACTGTTTCCGTCGCAAATTTACCGTTTGTATGGTATTAACTGGGACTATTTTCCATTTCACAGCCCAGCCTTCGTTTCGCACGATCATAAACGAAGGCTGTTAAATATGCACTCGCGTACCAAACTGCCTTGTCACAGTGTAGTATTGGCGAAAATTTCAAATTAGACGAAAAACAAGTAGTTTTCCATATATGAAGCCATGTAATTCTATGTTATCACGGCTGGCCATTTTTGTACGCGTAAGCGCGCGCACATATCCTATAAGGATAATCAAGAAACTGTATTCCGTGAGGGAAATAAAGAGATTAATATGTACTGCGCATTTAAATAAAAGAAGGAAAGTTTATTAACGTATTTATAGGGAGACAATGTGTAGTGTTTATCGTGTTCAGTCCAGGAAGGGTCTCTCTTCTCGTATATCCGGTGACCAATGTTTGCAATTAAAGGGACATAACTCCCAGAACGGTTACCTTCCCCTGAAACAATATATAAGGTAAATAAAAGAGCGTTTGAACAAGTCACACGGCGAGCAGTAGATTGTAAAGTATTGATTTGTGTCCTTTTCTATTCTCTACCATATTCACACCCGGGAGGCGGTGCATCATTTTACAACATTAAACTACTTCTCTATCAAAGACACGTAATGTATGGGAGGATGGCAAAACCCATGACAAATGAAGCCTCTCTTGAACTAGCTACAATGATGATAACGCAAAACACGGTTGAAATGAGCAAAAAGAATTAGAAACAGCTACTACACTTTCATTATTGTTCGTTTAATGCTGATTTTATGGGAAACAGGCAAACTAATAATTGGGTTTAAGTCTGGAATAATGAGTGAAGGTCATCGTAAGTTTAACCGAATCGAGTTTGATAACAATAAGTTGCAAGAAGTCACATTATTATTCGGAATACTGTTCTCATTTTGAGCGTTAACGGTAATTCGACTAATCCAAATAATAATGAAATGCTTTATCTAAAAAAAATAAACCTGCTTTTTATAGCTTCATATATATTTTTTAATGAATTGAAGACGAAATATAAATTTACAATAGAAATACCCCAAACGGTTTAAGAATTGACAAATATAATCTAATCTTTATACGAAAACAATTCGGACATTTTTACACAAGGAACAAAATAATGATTTCACCGTTTTACGGTGACCTTAAGTTCTTTGTTCTTAAGCAGTTGTTTTTCTTTAAATAATTTCACGTTTAAATCGTGTTTTGTATCTTTTAATTTTGATTCTTTTATATTTTCATATATTTTATTTCTTAATGGATTGGACACAGAAAACAAAAGTTGTATCAATTTACTAAAGAAATCCTAACAAACAAAACAAATTTTCTGTTTTGAACACAAAAGAAAAAAACGACACTTTTCTTGCATTTAATTCCCTGAATGAAAGGTAAGTTTGTTTTTTTTAATATCATTTAAAAACTTAAAAATAATTTTAAATATTAAAATATTTTTTTATTGCAATCCAATATGAAAGGTAAGATATTTTTACGTCTTTCAAAAATCCGTTTGAATAACTTTTAGAAATAATTTTAAATATTAAAATATTTTTTTATTGCAATCCAATATGAAAGGTAAGTTATTTTTACGTCTTTCAAAAATCCGTTTGAATAACTTTTAGAAATAATTTTAAATATTAAAATATTTTTTATTGCAATCCAATATGAAAGGTAAGTTATTTTTACGTCTTTCAAAAATCCGTTTGAATAACTTTTAGAAATAATTTTAAATATTAAAATATTTTTTTATTGCAATCCAATATGAAAGGTAAGTTATTTTTACGTCTTTCAAAAATCCGTTTGAATAACTTTTAGAAATAATTTAAAATATTAAAATATTTTTTTATTGCAATCCAATATGAAAGGTAAGTTATTTTTACGTCTTTCAAAAATCCGTTTGAATAACTTTTAGAAATAATTTTAAATATTAAAATATTTTTTATTGCAATCCAATATGAAAGGTAAGTTATTTTTACGTCTTTCAAAAATCCGTTTGAATAACTTTTAGAAATAATCTGAAACAGAAAAGCTCTTTATATTTTGCACCGCAGAATTTTTTTTTTAATGAAAACGAAATATAAATTTACAGTAGAAATACCCCCCAAAAAAAACAATTTAAGAATTGACAAATATTATCTAAACTTTATAGGAAAACAATTCGGACATTTTTACACAAAATCTTAAAAATTAAAAATGGTTTATTTTTTTGCAATCTAATAAAATTATTGATTCCCCTTCTCAAAAAAAAAAAAAAAAAAAAAAAAGTTGACCATAAAGTGAGTGCATTTCTTCATATCTTGGAAACTACTTGTTTCTTGAAATTTTAAAAGTTAGTGGTAATTTTAAAGGATTTTCCGAGGGATAAAAAAAAGACCCCCCCCCCCGAAAAAAATCGTGGCCACAAAGTGGGTGCTCATTTTACGTTAAATTAACATAGAAAAGTAATCCCCCAGTTTTTTAAACTACCATTTCTTCATATCTTGGAAACTACTCACTTGACGTAATTTTAAACGTTATTTTAGTTTTCAGCGACCCCGAAAACCTTTAAGAGTGGTAATTTTAAAGGAATTTTCGAGGGTTGAGTGATTCTTCATATTAAACAATCTCCCTTTAAAATATATTCAATCTGACTATTAGATCTTTTTGTCAAAAATGTGTTTATTTAAGTAAAACTTACGTGATTTCTAGTAAAATAATAATGTTTACCATAAACAAAATAATTTAATTCGAAGTTGGTTTAAACTGTTTTTTTTTATATTTAATTGTTTTTTTTTTAATTTTTAAAAACAGTTTTTAGTCTACCGTTTTCCATGTGAATTGTAATTTTTTATTCAATATTTAAGGTTATAGAATAGGCAACACTTTCTTTAATAAAGTTTACATAAACATTGACAATCACCAATTAACTAAAATTTAACATAGAAAAAATAATTGGCAAATGTTTACAATCGTCTGAAAAGCCATAAAAATATCCCGGAAATACAATAAAAAAAAATATATATAAATATTTAAGACTTTGTTAGATAAATTTAACATGAATTAAGCACCTGCTTCCTGCTCACATTTCAATCAACTAGACATGTACTACTTCGCAGTTTCAAAGTTTTGTGGCGGTGAAAGGGAGAGGATAGTCCTTGTATCGATTTTTGTTTTGATTTTACGAAGGTAGGATTAAAACCCACATGTTTTTAACTATTCTCTACTTTCACCTAACAATTTATTTGTCAGAAAAAGTGATGCACGACATTTATTTGCGACTGTCTGGAAGAGCTTAAGCAAAGAAAATGTTTGTTGGAATGTTGATTCTTTTTATGCTTGAGGTAGCCATTACGTCCGACTCATTTGCTTCATAGCCCACTTAGATATCCATGCTAGTCTCGCTGACTAACACATTCGGATAACCCTGCTAGTTTCACTCCTTTGCCCACTCAGATATTTCCACTAGTCTTGATCCCTAGCCGCCTCAGACATCTCTGCTCGTCTCACTGACTAACCCAGTCAGATATCAAAGTTAATCTCACTTCTTAGCCCACTCAGATATCCTGCTTTTCCACGATACTAGGCTTAAAAGTGACGACTCCTAAATACAACAAAACTGAATCACATTTCCAAAATTCTTCATTTTAGAACGACAAATTTGTACTTCTTCATTTAAGACCAACTACTTATGTTTCAGCTAATACAACCAAATTTCTTTTTAAATTTCTCATTTAAAAACGACTACTTTTTCCATAAAATTCAACTGAATCGCATTAAAAGTTCTTTTTACAAAAGCGACTTTTTTCAAATACAACCTAATTTCAGCATCAGGCACTCAGATTACCATTGTAAGTTCAATAGAATGTTTAATTTTCAAATTTTGACTTGCAAATGCAAATACAAAATTCGCTATAGTCCGACAAATAATCACAAGGTCGAGCTTTGAATACATATTTCACTTCTCAATAGCATCAATTTTTTTCCAAGTCCAGCTTTTGAATATTCATATAAAATCCACAGCATGACCAATTTTCACATTGACTTTTAAATTTGTATTTAACATTAAATCGAATATTTTTTTAAATACGTTTGTTGTATGATGACAATAAAAATATCCAACGAATTTTCACTTTGACTTTTAAATTGTTTATTAATTTGTTAGATGACAATACAGAAAAGTTAACATGAAAACTCTAATTTGCAACAACGTAACAATGCATCCTTTGTTTATTAATTTGTTAGGTGAAAGTACAGAATAGTTAACAACATGTAGACTATAATCACCCAACAATGTAACAAACGTTTTGTTTATAAAAAATGATTGTAAAAAGCTGCAACCGCTATGCTGCTCTTATACCACTATCAGCCGGTCACTGAGGTGTATGACTGACAGACATGTTATATTAAATGTCTTTAAGTGGTCTCGGGAAGACGTAAAGATGGGCCAGTCATTAGGGTCTTTGTAGCAAGAAAATCATACCTGAGATGTTGAATGTGTTGTGTGGCTCCTTCTTCTCCCAGGAAACATCTTGACCTCTTCACCCTTGTTGACGTTCTAAATGGAATTTTCTTTCTTCATTTTCTGGACTGCTTCATTGTTTCAATAAAGGCACTTATGAAGGCATTCATGGCAGACACAAGAAAAATGACACGCGACACAATTGTAATATATATAAAGCATAACTATTTTATTTTAAAAAATATATTTTACAAAAACTTTTTCAATTAAAAACTGGACAATAGGCTTTTCAAAGCTAACCAACCTAACTAGTATTGAGGGAGGGGGTGCTCTCCCCCATTTACGGGGAGTCAGAATATGCGTCTTCACTTCATGCTGGTCGTGCAGGAAAAAGACAGATAGCAAATCTCATAGGATTAGTTAATCTCTTGACAAAGGTTTCCTTTCCAGGGCAATTGCTCTTGACATATCAAAGGCCTTCGACAAGGTATGGCATAAAGGCCTACTTCACAAGATCTCCAGCTACGGTATAACTGGAAATATTCTCTCTGTCATTAAATAATTTCTCTCTGATAGGCTCATAAGAGTAGTGGTTGATGGCCTGCAGTATTAATGCTGGAGTCCCTCAAGGGTCCATCCTGGGCCCAACTCTTCCTTATCTACATCAATGATCTCCCTAAACACATACTTAATCATTCGTTGACATCTATGCTGATGAAATAACCATCTACGGCAACACATCAAAGGCTGTAAATGACAAAACTCTCTCTGATTCTCTCTCCTCTGATCTCGAACGAGTGGTTCAGTGGGGAAAGGCGTGGCTGGTTACCTTTAATGCATCTAAAACCAAACTCCTATCTTTACATCATCAACGCCCTGATCCCCATCTGGCATCAATTGAAATGGATGTCTCTCGTCTAGGAGAAACCCCATGTTTTGACAAGCTTCTGGGCTAGACCTTCACTCCTGACCTGAAATGGAACATGTACATTAAGTCTGTTGCCAAGGTCGCGGAAAGATGGTGGGATCCTTCTACCGCTCCAGAAGATATCTCACTACTGATGCAATTCTCTATCTATATAAAAGCCATGTACGCGCAAGGATGGAATACTGCTTCCATATCTGGGCAGGAGCAACTAAAAACAGCCTATCCTGCCTTGACAGAGTACAAAATAGACTTCGTGGCTTAGTGAGGGATGCCCTTTTCTCTTCCCTGCAACCTCTCTTCTGTTGCAAGCCTATCTTTGTTTTATCGTTATTTCCATGTCAGTTGCTCGTCTGAACTCCAATCTCTGGTCCCCCCTCACCAGTCTTTTACAAAAAAGCACCCGTCTAGCTGAATCGACTGTCAAAAACTTTCCCCACTCTTTATCTATGCCTAAATCAAAACGTAAATTCCATGAACAAAGATTCTTTCTTAGAACTGCACGCCTGTGGAACTCTGTTCCCTCTTCCTGCTTCCCTCCTGACTACAACTTGGATGTGTTCAAGTCAAACGTAAACAAATTCCTGATGAACCGCCCCCTTAAGTAGACACTCTAAAATATCCACACTAACGTACTGTACTTACAATAACCCTTATCCCTGAGTGGCTTCCAGGCCTTGATAATGATGACCGCTTTGTACCAAAAAGGGGCAATTATAGGAAGGGATTTCTTTGTATCTCAACGCTCATGGCCAAATTACCGCTCGGGCATGTTGTAGAGCGTGTTAGAAACAGTGGCATGGAAAATAGTGCCACATCCCTCCCCATGCAATCCTAAATTTATGAGTATTCATAAATTTTAGAATTTCCTAATTTTCCGCTGATGGTGCGTCAACCAGCCGTCAGCGATCAATGTCCCCATGCTCAACGTCTTGTCAGGAACTCAGTAAAGCAATTTATTTTCTTCGCCAGTCACCTGGTAGACTGGTATACTGCTTCAAATACCAGAAAGGGTAATCATCCTCGCCCTCCATCGAGGCAGTGACCTCATGATTTCAGTTACTAGATTTACGCTCACTTAGGCAACCAGTATAATATTTTTTAATAAAGCTGGATTTTACGTGAGTTCATCACGCCAACCTATACATATTTTAATTTATTCTGCGTTAGAGCAAGGTGTCTGCCACCGAACGACTAATAAAAACTATGCATCACGGAATATTTATTAATTATATAAAGAATTAATTAAAGAAGGGCACTCAGCTTCATGAGTTGGAATACTCGATTAAAGCAAAAGAATTTCAAAAAATAAACAATTCAGAAACCTGGTATACATTAAATCAATGAAATAGGGTGTTAACATTTTAAAAAAATCATTTCAGAGTACCTCGGTTATAATTAGAATGTGTTTACAAATTGCAAACGCATTTCAGGTTATTACATTCATAGTTAACTTTTTACCAAATTTCAGGGTACATTTAAAAAGTAATTTATTTTTCAAAGCACTTTTCTTTACAAAAGATCATTAAAATTTCATTCCAAAATTTAAAAATCATCTCAAGTATTTTGGTTCATCGTTAAAATCAATTTTTCTTCCAAAAGGGTCATTAAAAATTCCGAATTTATGTTAGTTAACTTTTTTCCAAAGTAATTCATTTATTATTTTAAAAACAATTTTCTCGAAAGAGCATAAATCTAAAATCGAACTATTTTTCACAATGAAATTCAAAAATTATTCATAACATTTGGTTCATTATTAAAATTAATTTTCTTAAAAAGATCATAGAAAATTAATTTTGAATCAATTAACCCTTCACGATGAGATTTAGCGACATCCCAACTTTTTCATTTCGTAGTTATTATTTTTAAAAGAAATTTAAAGTTATTTCTTCTTATAGGTCATTTTGAATTCAGAAACTTTTCACGTTAATTAACTTTTTTAAAAGTAATTAGTTTATTATTTACAAAAAACAACCCTCTTCCTTTGATCACTCACAAAGATTATTTCGAATTAATAAACCCCCGCCACACCTAGGAGTTAAATTAGTTAACGACCAGTTTTGTATAGTTAACCGCTTGATAAAATTAAAGTTTCAATTAAAGAGAGATCTTTCTAGACTGAGGAAACTTTTTTCTTCTTAAGAATTAATTCAATTTTTCGTAAATACTCCTCAGTCAGGGATCCCTATCATATGGTCCAATTTCAAATAAACCTTCAATTAAAGAATTCGCTCGAATAATTCTTCCTTAAAAATCATCTAGAAAGAGACAGAAAGATAGCAAGAATTATGGGAAGTGATTTCTTTGTATCTATATACATATCAATATATATATATATATATATATATATATATATATATATATATCAATATCTATATATATATATATATATATCAATATCTATATATATATATCAATATCTATATATATATATCAATATCTATATATATATATCAATATATATATATATATATCAATATATATATATATATATATATCAATATCTATATATATATATCAATATCTATATATATATATCAATATATATATATATATATATATATATATATATATATATCAATATCTATATATATATCAATATATATATATATATATATATATATATCAATATCTATATATATATCAATATATATATATATATATATATATCAATATCTATATATATATCAATATATATATATATATATATATATATATCAATATCTATATATATTAATATATATATATATCAATATATATATATATATCAATATCTATATATATATCAATATATATATTAATATATATATATATCAATATCTCTCTCTCTCTATATATATATATATATATATCAATATCTCTCTCTCTCTATATATATATATATATATATATATATATATCAATATCTCTCTCTCTCTCTCTCTATATATATATATATATATATATATATCAATATCTCTCTCTCTCTCTATATATATATATATATATATATCAATATCTCTCTCTCTCTCTCTATATATATATATATATATATATATCAATATCTCTCTCTCTCTCTATATATATATATATATATATATATCAATATCTATATATATATCAATATATATATATATATATATCAATATCTATATATATATATATATATATATATATATATATATATATATATCAATATCTATATATATATATATATATATATATATATATATATATATATATCAATATCTATATATATATCAATATATATATATATATATATATATATATATATATATATATATATATATAAATATATATATATATAAATATATATATATATAAATATCTATATATATATCAATATATATATCAATATATATATATATATATATATATATATATATATATATATATATTAAGTAATGTGATCTATAATTTAAAAGTTTAAACAAATTTTTAAATTTAAAAATCAAAATTTAATTAAATTAAAAATCAGTTTCATAAGAAGGAACAACAACAAAGTCAATTATCTGTACGATCGTTTCGGAAATCCGTGCAAACATTCTTTTAAAAATAACTCTCTATCAAACCAAACTACTCGATCCAACTATATTTGGCAACTAAAAAATAGCAATATTTCTTTCAACTTAAAATGGCAAATAATTGAGACTTGCAAATCATATAAACCAGGAGATAAATTTTGTACATTATGTACAAAAGAAACCCTAAAAATTTTAAAATATGAAGATATAAAAAGCACAACCAAACTAGTAAATTCAAGACACGAGATTCTATCGTGTAATCATAAACGTTGGTTTAAATTTAATAAATATAAACCACCTTAAATCATTCAAAATTACTCATTAGTAAAAATAGATATTTTTCTAATAAATTAAGTTAAACCAATTACCGCCCTTAGACTCGTAAATCAAATAATAAATAAAGCCATGACAATTATCTCCCCTTAAAAACTTGCAAAAACAAAAAAAAAATACTCTCTCTCTATAGATATTAACTGTAGCGTCTCTAAATCAAAATACGCTAACGGAAACAATTTACTGCACGAGCGTCGCCCTTTTTAAAATTCATCATTCAATAAAATAAAAAGCTATAGCAAACATCTAAATGACTACTTTAAATACAGTTCCTAATTTCAAAAAAAGAAAAACCAAAAGGTAATTATATATCTATATATTTTTAAATCAAATTTATTATGTAAATTCAAAATATATATATTTTTTCTACTCATTTCTATCTCTAACCTATACCAATTTTCTTATTAATTTTCTTATAAATTTTAAATCCAAACCTTTTACTTCAATTTTTCAGATTCATCTGCCTTACTGTTAATGCTAGGTTTATTTTTGGTGTCTTTTCAATTCAATAGAAATCCTCCTAAATTTGCTGATGAGGAGACCGTGCTTACCAAAAAAACTATGTATAATTGTTCTACGTGACTTCATGTATACCACAAATAAAAAGCACGGATTTCCGAAACGATCGTACAGATAATTGACTTTGTTGTTGTTCCTTCTTATGAAACTGATTTTTAATTTAATTAAATTTTGATTTTTAAATTTAAAAATTTTTTTAAAACTTTTAAATTATAGATCACATTACTTAATATTGAATTAGCTCTAGGACATTTAACTATCGAGCTTATTATATATCTAAATTACAACGAGCATTTCCTGTATTTTAATTAAACTAGTAATTTCACTATTACATTAAAATACACTTAGCTCTTTAGACTATTATTCTAATCTCCTTTAAATTATATATATATATATATATATATATATATATATATATTAGTGTTTCTTATGTTTTCCCTATGATGCATATCATAAAAATTCTAGGTATAACTGTTTCTAAAGTATATATTGAAATACCTGTATCCACTCTTCCTGTGTTAAGTTATAAAACATCCGATTATTTTCTTCTGTGTATAATATTAAGTTTTGAGTAAATAAGATTTTATGAGTTCCATCCAATAATATTGAATAACAAACAATATATAAACGATAATAATAAAATATTGAATTTCATTTATTTCTTTTATTTACAGATGTTCCTGTTTGATGACTTATTACATTTTTATGGATCAGTATGTTTTATTATAAAAAATTATATATTTGAAATAGTGTAGAAAATCACACACACCTTGAAGATAATATTCACATATGCAGTATATGTGCTTAATGCTCAAATGAATGAAAGGTATAAACAATATAATTACAATTTTCAGAGAAGTATGCGGCTTTTGAAAAAACAGGATGTTACAAAAATCGATACCATTACAGTATCTTACATACATAAAATAAATATTGTATTCTTGTGTAGAAGGTTCTTTTCAAAATAATGCTAGAGTGATATTCTGTAGTATTCATAACGAAATTGATAATATTGGACCAGGATAAAATTTAGTAAAACATGCAAGTATACCGAGAGGAAAAGGTACATTCTTGTGAAGTATGTGGATATTCTTGTTCCACAAAATCGTATTTAGTGACACATATGAGAACTCACACTGGTGAAAAACCACATTCTTGTGAAGTGTGTGGATATTCGTCTCATCGAAAAGATCATCTAGTAGGACATATGAGAACTCACACGGGGGAAAAACCACATTCTTGTAAAGTATGTGGATATTCTAGTTCTACAAAATCACATTTAGTGACACATATGAGAACTCACACTGGTGAAAAGCCATATTTTTGTCAAGTGTGTGGATATTCTTGTTCTACAAAATCATATTTAGTGACACATATGAGAACTCACACTGGAGAAAAACCACATTCTTGTAAAGTATGTGGATATTCTTGTTCTAAAAAATCACATTTAGTGACACATATGAGAACTCACACTGGTGAAAAGCCACATTCTTGTCAAGTGTGTGGTTATTCTTGTTCTACGAAATCATATTTAGTGACACATATGAGAACTCACACTGGAGAAAAACCACATTCTTGTAAAGTATGTGGATATTCTTGTTCTACAAAATCAAACCTACTGACACATATAAGAACTCATACTCTTGATAAACCACATTCTTGTGAAGTGTATGAATACGCATGTTCGCAAAAATCAAATTTAGTGAAACATATGAGAACTCACACTGGGGAAAAACCATATTCTTGTAAAGTGTGTGGACATTCTTTTTCAACAAAACCACATTTAGTGACGCATATGAGAACTCACACTGGGGAAAAACCATATTCTTGTAAAGTGTGTGGACATTCTTGTTCCAGAAAAGCACATTTAGTGACGCATATGAGAACTCACACTGGGGAACCTGAAGTCCTATCTAACTAATATTCCTGGTGAACAAAGTGCAAAACAGATTCAGACAATTGCACTTAAGGGAACAGCGAGGATACTAAAAAGAGCTCTCGGTTGGTTTCAATAAAAAAGCGGGGCAATGATGGCAGCTGGTTTGGCTGTCCCATTACAATCTTCAAAGGAAGAAAAAAGGGACCCACATTCTTCTAAAGTGTGTGGATATTCTTTTTCTAAAAAATCACATTTAGTGACACATATGAGAACTCACACCCCCTCTACTTATGTAAAATAGGTAGAGGGAAGCTTCGAATAACGAATAAGAAGCCGTGGACAATGAGGAACAACCATGAAAAATGCCAAACAAAAGGAACTCAAACTGGACGGCCGTCACCCTGGATAAAAAGGGCCCCTCAACCTGTTTACGCACCAGGCAGGAAGAGGAAAGAAATGGTGTGAACCTTCTTGCCTCAAAAGGTGGTACCCCAATCACCCCAGAGGTCACACAAGGACAGCAACCAGTCCATGATCAAGATGGACTAAGTGTCCTTCCTCCAGCCCGCTTGACAGATCTCAAAAGAAACAGGAGGAGGATTAAAACTCAGCCATGGTCTGTCGAGCAAAAGAAGATGCTTCTGCCATGCTACCACTACTCAAGGTTTGATAAATGGGGACGCAGCTCAGGAAAGATACTAACCGAGGCTATAAAAACATCAAAACTCCCAGCAGAGAAAAAGCACACAAACTTACTCCAACAACAACCACCAACTTTACCATTAGAACCCATCCAAATATCCCAGCACATGCCCAGCTCTCCTGGAACTCCTGTGCCACTGGAGTCTCTGTATGACATGACATCTGCCTTCACAAACTCTCTGCTGGAAACTCCACAAACACCAACACAGGAATCTACATCACCCACCAGGATACCACCACCTGCACCACCGCCACAATCACATAGACACCCACCACCATCATTTGTACTCCCAGAAGCAGATGATGAATAGTTTGCTTTGGATGAGGAGCTTAGCAACACAATTGAGGAGATGAGGTGTATGAGAATGAAGGACAGACCACGTTTGTCCAAGATTCAAGCAGCTGGAAGAGCAAAGACTGTTATAGCCAAAGTTAACATCGCTCTCAAGAGGCTAATTCCAACAACAGTTATGCTCACAGAACTCAACCATATCACATATGCAGCTGGCCTCTATATTGACAGAAAAATTAACCTTCGAACATTCAATCACAATCATCGAATAGGGCCCAGAGTTTCTAGACAAACACCTCACTGGAAGACCAAGCTGCAAAAACAACTGAACCTCTGCAGAAAAGAACTAAGCCAAATAAAACAGTTCCTTGCAAATCCCTCGGTACAGGGTCGACTTAAGACCACCATAAAAAACTCTGTACCAAATACCACCATGAGAAAATTGAGGGATTATAAAATACAGCTAGGGAGTTGGAAGGAAAAATACCAGCACTTTCCCAGAGAATTAAAAACCAAGAGAACAAGATCAACTCCCAGATTCAAAATAGGCAGTTTAAAACAAACCAAAGGACTTTTTTACAGGCAGCCGATAAGGGACACTATTACTGTAGATAGTCCCCCTTCAGAGGATGCCCTGGAAAATTACTGGAGGCCTCTATTTGAAGCAGAAGGCAAATATAATCAAGAGGCCCAGTGGATTGAAGATATTATTAGGCTCAATGAAACCAAGCCTCAGATGCCAGAACCAGTCATAACTCCTGGTATGATAACAAGAAAACTGGCACAATTATCCAACCACAAAGCATCTGGTATCGACAATGTCCAAACTTTTGGCTGAAGCAATTGACTGCACTCCACCACCACTACAGTGATTGCTTCAGCATGATGCTAAGAGATGAAGCAGCACCACCCTGGCTGACAGAGGGGGACAGCAGCCTCATACCCAAGACCAAGGAGACACAATGGCCAAATAAATACAGGCCAATATGCTTCCTTACAACTACCTACAAGCTTTTCACTGGTGTGATAGCCGATGGTATATATGACCATCTATCTTCTGGGACCTACCTTGAAAAAGAGCAGACAGGGTGCAGAAGAAAATGCCTCAGTACCAAAGACCAGCCATTAATCAACAAGACTTTCATAGAACACTGTAGGAAGAGACACAAAAACCTGAGCATGGCATGTATTGATTATCAGAAGGCATTTGACAGCGTGCCACATTCATGGCTACTTCGGTGTCTTGAGTTATACAAAGTCCACCCGGTAATCAGACAAACACTAGCTGCTCACCTTCAGATGTGGAAAACTACAATATCATTAAATAACAATGGAGGAAAAACCATCATCCCTGAAGTAAAAGTAAAGAGGGGAATATTCCAAGGTGACAGCTTATCTCCCTTACTTATCTGTATGGCAATAGACCCACTAAGCAAGCTCCTGAATAACAATCCGAGCGCCTACAATTTGAGTCAGCAACGCCATCGAGATCCAAGCAAGAGAATAAACCATCTGCTCTTCATGGATGATCTTAAGCTGTATGCTAGCTCTGACACCGATCTGCGCCACCTTCTGCAGGTAGTACACACATTCTCCAGTGACATCGGAATGAAGTTTGGTCTGGATAAATGTGCCAAATGTACAGTCAGAGCTGGGAAGAAGACCCACACAGAAAATATGCAGCTTAATGAAAACATCGACATCAGGGATCTAGAAGAGCATGAGTCTTATAATTACCTTGGCATTGAGGAAAACGAGAACATACAACATGCCAATATGAGGGAGAAGATTAGTAAAGAATCTGTACGCCGGGTGAGGAAAATATGCAAAACCCAGCTCACCAATAAAAATAAAATTACTGCCATAAACCAGCTTGCTATGCCAGTAATAACTTACAGCTTTGGTATCATTGACTGGCCACAAACATACATCAACCAGCTAGATGTAAAGACACGGAAGCTACTAACGCTTCATAAAATAACATACAGAAATCAGTGTCTACCAAGGCTGTATTTGCCCAGGGGAGAAGGAGGTCTGGGACTCTCAGAGATTAATCATCAACATAGGGCAACTATTGTGAGCACCGGTCAGTATCTGAGAAGCTCCCAGAATGACACCCTCTCAATAGTATATGAACATCAAGAGACAAGAGCCAACAGAACAAAATAAAATTTCTTGTGGTTAGTTATTCGGTTTGTTGTTTTAATTGTCATATTTTTATAATTAAATATTCTCATCACTATTAATAAAGTGCTTCGCTTCAGTATTTTAATTTCATGTGATTTGGATTTTATTACAAATGCTACACGTTTATGTTCCGAAGCTGAGAAATAGAGAAATATTTTGCTTTGTAAATACTGTTAGAGAATCATCATCAAACACCGTTGTACATGATAAGCGTAAATTCTTGTGTACAGATGGGATGCGAGTGAAGATAGTAGTTCGTTAAAGTTTTTGTTTTTGAATGAACAATCGTTGGATGAATTGCATTTGTAACATATTAAAAATTCTTGATTAGGAAAGCCATTTGTGGTTGGTTATTAAGTTTATTGTTTTAATTATTGTTCTTATAAATAGGGCAACGGGTGGAATCTGAAAGTGGGAAAAGTCAACTTGTGGGTACGGAGTGGTTGTTAAATCGTAATTGAATAAATTAGGAATAATAGCTAAAAAGGAAAGAAAGTTTGCTGACAGTAATCCGAGAAAGTTGGATGAAAGTGAATATAAAATTATGGAAGTAACCTCATTTAATATAGTTTCTTTAGGTATGTTTGTATTTTTACCATGATGAGAATTAGAGTATATTTTTACCCTTATTAATTTTTTTTATTTTTCTACAATCGACAAAGTTTGCTGAGATTATTATTGTTTATATAATGATTTATATATTAAATAGCTTATTGATAACATCAACATTTTGACAATATTTCTCTACAACTGATGTCATATAACCATGATTTCTTATTGTATTTTCATGTTTCAATTGTTTGGTAATTTTTTATTATGTATTTTAAATTATATCTTTAACTATTCCGCTGTGTAATAGTTTGGATTTTATCACTGTATAACTTTCTCTACAGCTATTGTAATAGCGTTTTAATTAGATCGTCATGTAATATATATATATATATATATATATATATATATATATATATATATATATATATAATTTAAAGGAGATTAGAACAATAGTCTAAAGAGCTGAGTGTATTTTAATTGATAATTGATTTTGTTGTTGTTCCTTCTTATGAAACGGATTTTTAATTTTTAATTTAATTATAGTTTGATTTGTAAATTTTAAATTATCAATCACATTACTTAATATTATGTATGTATATATATATATATATATATATATATATATATATATATATATATATATATATATATAACTATTGTAATATCACAAAGCTTTCTAATTTGATTATCATGTTTAAATTGTTTGTTAATTGTTTGTAATGTATTTTTACTATTTCTCAGTTAAAAAATCTCAATAATTTGATTATAAACTTCTTTTATCAATGTATACATTTGTTCTCTTATTAATCATAGATGGAACTTTTAGGATAAATAATTTAGTTTTGTTAATATTTATATGAATCAATAAAAGCATTTTCTCACGTGTATTTCATTTGTATTAGAAAAATTATCTAATTATTTAATTATTTAATTACTCGTAAAAGTTGATGTAGGCAAGGGCAAAATTAAAAAATGATCGAAAAAAAAACAACTTAAAAAAGAAATATATATGAGATATTAACAAATTTACAGTGAAACGTGTTGCAAAAACAGCAAAAATTAATTCGCATTTCAATTAAAAACATGGAAAAATAACTAGCAGTTTTGAAACTGTTTCAATGGTAATTATTGAAATTTAATCTGAACATACCGATTAAAAATGTACTTTTTATACTAAAAATTGAGTGATTGAAGTTTAGACACATCTTTATTCATAAACATAAACACTGGAACCTTAAAATTAAAAAAAATACATTACTATTAATACGCAATTATTAATTCCACAAAAATTCATTCGAATCTTAATTAAAAACATAATCTCTTAAACAAAAAATATATATGAGATACTAACAAAATTACAGTGACACGTGTAAAAAAAACAACACAAATTAATTCGAATATTAATTAAAAACCTATGGAAAAATAACTAACAGTGTTATGAAACTGGTTCAATGATAATTATTGAATTATAATCTGAACAAAATAAAAATGTACTTTTTAAACTAAAAAATACATAAATATTTAAAAGAAGAATAAAGTGATTGAAGTTTAAACGCATCTTCATTCATATGTAAGCACACTGAACTCTTAAAATTAACAAATACATAACTATTAATACGCAATTATTATCTCTACTTTTCACTAAATATATGGATCACACGAATTATAATGATTTCGTTGTATTAAAATTTTCTTGAACATAAAGGGCATGCTTATTTAAATAGAAAATTTAAATTTACAAAAGTAAAAATTTGATTTTTCTTTTTTTTAATGTTCCAATAGAAATTGATATACGTTTTTATATAATAATACACTTAATCTATTAATCTATTGTTTGTATTTTTAACTAAAATAATATCAAAAATACCACATATAAATAAAAAGACAGCGAGATCTTGCTGTTTCATGTAAAAACAACAACAATCAAAAAATGTAAACATCACGTGGGATTCTTGTTTTTGTAAATAATATCAATATTCCTGTTTCTGTAAATTCAGTTAAAAAATAATTGACAAACTCAATATTCTTGCCAGTATGTTTACATTAATAGGTTGCTGTGAAAATAGCCATCAAGACGATAAAACTGTGGCTCTATAAAGGTTCAAATTGGTGCCATAGAAAAAACAACATGATTCTATTTCGGTTTGATGAAAAACCGGTTTTCATTTTTTTTGTTGCAGACCATCGACTAGGTGACCAATAGTGTACAAATCCCAAGACCGATAGAAACATTCTAACATGTCTGAAAGTAACACAATGTTTAAGAACTAATGCCCTGTACCGATGCAAGTTATGACAACGGAGCCATTGCCAGCACTCTCAGAATGTATCCTTGGATTGCCAGGTAAAACAGAGACATGCCTAGCGTGACGAAAACAAAGTTTCTATCTACGAGTTTGGTCTTAGGTGTGGTTTTAAGTGAGCGCTAAATCATGCGATCTCTTTTTTTTTTAATTTATTTTTTATTACATTTTCACCCCAAACAAGGCACATTGCCACTTTGGTGTAAGGGGCTACTATCAGTGTCAGCAACTATTGGGGCACTATATAGGGATTTGGGCAGCAAGATGTCGGTTCACGTTGCACTTGAACTTCTGCATGTCAGTACAGTTAGGGAAGCCGGATCCTGGAATGGAATTTCAGAGTCTAGCTGTTCTGGGGAAGAAACTACTGGAGTAGAAAGATCTTTTACATCTAGGGATCTCTAATGTGTGGGGGTGGGATTTAGCTGCCTGTCAGGTTTGTCGAAGGTGTCTGCTCGTGGGGACACAAGTGTCTGCAGTTCGTCAGAGCATTCACCATTAAAATACTTGTAGAACAAGCAGAGGGATGCAACGTTTCGTCGATGGGACAGAGGCTGAAGCTTAGATGCCAGTTCAGGGCCTATCAGATTGGCGACTATTTTGGAACCTTGTCCAGGAGCGAGAGACTAGTAGTAGACGCACCAGCCCAGATGTGACAACAATACTCCATACATGGGCGAATGGTTGCCTTATAGAGATACAGGATACTTTCAGGTGTCAGTGGTTTTCTAGCACGGTAGAGAGAGCCTACCGTTTTTCAGCGGCCCTGGCAATGTTTTCAATATAATTGTTCCAGCTCATGTTTCCTGTGAACGTTAGGCCAAGCAATTTGAAAGATGTTCTCTCAGACAGGGAGTCACTGGCCATTGCTATTGGTGGCTTGAAATCGGCTTGAAAGTCACCAAGGTGTACCTGGATGTGCTTAAGAGTGTAGTGATCCCCTTGTGAAGTCAGGTGGCCGTTGGAAGATTCTGAGTATCGCAGCAAGACTCGGCGCCGGCCTCCAAGTCTAGAGAGATTCGAGCTTGGCTTAAGGAGGAGTGCTAAGACATTGTACCCTTCTGAAAGTGCCCCCTCATTCCCGCATGAACCCGCTGGACTATTTCATTTGGTCAAATGTCGAGAATATCACCAACATAACCTTCCACCGCAACAAAGCCAGCCTGATTATAGCCATCCGCCGAGTATTTGCCGAGCTCCCATTAATGCTTGTGGAAAAGGCATGTCCCCAATTACAGACCCGCATCAAGTTAGTAATTGAGGCTAATTGAATAGATGTCAACTTTAGTACATAATCAAGTTACCTGAATTGATCTTTCAAATAAAATTTTTCAAGTAAATCTCTAGTATTGTTTTCTTAGGGCGAAAAATTTGTCGTTTCACCCTTGCTAGACATTATGTTAATATTCCTATTTTACTAAATAAATTAGTTTAGAAAAAAACAATCGTAAATACATGTTGGGAAATAACAAACAATTGATAGTTAATACTGTCTTGAGCAAATGTTTCGTTTATGCTATCGAAAGCGATCTTAAAGACGTGTAGTAGCCGACAATGCTGAATAGACGTGGGTTTACACTTGTGCTGATATCTACAGCTTTACAGTGTAAACGTTTGGTGGAGGAACAGCAAAAACAAACCTAGGCTAGTTTGAATCCAATATCGATAAATCTAAGCGAACACTAAAATCCAGACAAGAGGCTTTGAAGGAAGACAGTGCTTGAACTCACGAAGACCGAAAACAGCGACTTCAGCGACTACCGTATTAATATCCCTCCTTAGTGTTTTACAAGAGTTTTCTGTGCGTGTTTTCAACGGGTTGCAGTTCCTTGCAGAGATTGTATACCTCGTTACATTGTTGGTTTAGAGAAGGAAAATAAATCCTCAACAGGAACTTCTCCCTGCAATAGTTTCAGTGAAAATGACATAAAGAGAGACAACTGTTGTGCACTGTCTTTATCAACATAACCAAAACAATATTTATTATTCTTTGATGCAGAGAATTGGATGTGCCGACATCCAATTTAAAACGAATAGTGCTTTTTGTCTTCAGGGAGGTCAGAGTTCTTGATTTTCTTTTTTATGATCTCAGTCGAAGTTCTGCTCCATTTTTCAAACTTTGAATAATGGTAGCAATATAATAATACCTTCTTTTGTACAACTGTCCAGGGTTGGGTGTTTAGGCCTCTTCTGTTTCCTTTTTTTGTAGTTGCACATGATTGTTTGGGGCCAGGATCTAATTCACGATCAGTTGGCTGATCCAAGTGGACCTCTGTCATGGTAGTACCATTATCTGAAGTAAGAGGGTTCACATCTTCAAATACCTTTTCTCATCTGGTGTGTGAACGAGTTAAGGGACTCTTTTTATCCTGGGCGACGGCCAGCCAGTATGGATTATTTTTGGTATTCATTTTCATTTCATTTCCTCATTGTTAGCGGCTTTTGATTTAATATTCAAAGCTGTTCTCTATAAATAGAGGGGTTTCCCCAATCCGCAACCTGGGGACGCTCTGTATGGCTTGAGGATACAGTGTTGTATTGTGGAGTGGCCCCCAGGTTGGGAATCGTAGTAGTGCGTAGGACCCCCTGGCTGTGGCACATAGCAGTTTTAATTACGTCGATCGTCCGTGGGTTCACCTGTTTACTAAGCGGTTGTCATGACAACGAGTTAAGACTAGTGATTTATCTCACCTTAGACTGGCACTTTTTCCTTATCTTGCCTCTCGTCAATTGTCAAAAATGTCATAACAACGTTGAACCTGAAAACAAAGCGGTTGACAACTAAGAACGATCAGCCGTAACTTAAAAATATGCATTAAAAGACGTAAGTCACAATTGCGTTTGTTTTTGTATAAAATTATATTTTACAATATATGTACAATTTAACCAGTTCGTATTTTTTTTTCTTTTGGTGGTTTTGAAGTTCACCGCGATGGTAACAGTGTTCTCACAGTGTTCTGAGGAGGGAAATGACGTTTCAACGATCCGGTCTTCAGCAACACGTGCTGTCCCTTGTTTCTCCTCTCTCTGCTAGCTCTCTGCTTCTTCTCGTTAGATTCCAAACATCACCGTTTTTATTGGCATTTTTGTCGCTTTGTTTTTTTCCTATCCACGCGATCTGTCAATCAGCTGATCGATAATATAACATGCGTTTTTTAGTCACGTTTTGACAATTTCTTTGCCGGTTCCTGACCTCGGACAATCGTCCGATTTATCTTCAGCTGACCGACACGTGAATTTACCACTCATGCCAATATCAGTACTTCCAGAGCTTACGAGGAATGTCACGTTTCTTTGTTTTGTAAACAAAAAAATCGTCGTCCGATTTCTCTGTTTACGGCGTAAGCACTTTCTCTTTTCAACTGGTGGACAATCGATTATTCGATGCCCACTCTTTTAAATCTTTTATTAAAGAAGTTTTTTCTTTTCAGTTATGTATCAGATGGTTCCAGCCATCCATTACATAACACCCCTCCATTAACCATTTTTTTTTCAATCGTCTATCGGTTCATCGATATTTCCAATAATGTTTTTAATGTAACAATTTTTTTTCATCCCTTTTTCTGTTTTTTTTCCGTTTAACTTAAAAAAAATAAAAATAAACAGCAACACGAAAAGCATAAGGTCTTCTTCGGTATAAGTGCATCGGCCGCACTTAACAGCAAAATATACGCTGCAAATTTACCAATTTTACCGAAGTGGTCGATTTGTCCAATATTCTCCACTACCTCAGCTCTTTAATTAATATGACTAATTAACTAAATACGAGTCTTACATTTTAATGACTTGTTTAAAATGTGGGCAGCATATAGTACAAAAATTTCGACCAGAACGCCAGGATTCTAAATATTGGTGGCAACTCCGAACTCCCTATGATAAGGATTTTCTAAAATCAACAGAATAATTTTCTTAACCAATCCAAACATCCTGTTCTGCGCTCCCGACCCGCAGTTCGATTATAACCTGAGTTCCCATCCCCCGTGCTAGCCCTAGCTACGGTTGGCTGATCCCTACTATCATAATCAACTCCCCACGACCTGGGCACTAAGTTATATATATCTTCCTTCGATATTTCATCAACTTCTTTAGCCCTTTCAGCCGTCATGCTACGTGTGATTATTTTCCGTTCCATCAACGGGACCCTGTTTTCCTGACTTGGGGATTCCCGTTGATGGCAATTGCTCTGTTGGGGATAATTTTCTTCTTCCCCACTAGAGGATTCTTGATCTGAACTACTGTCCTCTACCGGTGCTGACAGGGTAGTTTTTCTACAGCCCTCTTGCTTGTTGGGGATATCCCATTCCTCCAGTTCTGCTTTCCGAAGGTGTTCCCCATGGGCTTTTGTTACTGCCCCCGTCAGTTGGCTTCTTATTCTATACGAGACTGGCCCCGTCTTCTCTATTATTACGTAATATGGAGACCATCTTACGTCTAGCTTTCCCTTTTTTCTATTATTTTTATAATAAACTAAGTCGCCTGAAAACTTGAAAATCGACTGCTTTCGTTTTCTCTTTGGCCCTATCTATCATTTTCTTCCTTGCTCTCTTTACATTGCTCCTGACTAATGTAAAGGTCCGATGCATGTCCTGCAGAGCGATCTCATGATCCTCTTCCCCGTAGTAAATTCTACGCGGCCTCAGTATGTTGTCTAACGGCGAGACGACGTCTCTATTATAGAGCAAGTAATAGGGGGAGTACTTTGTTGTTTCGCTGATATGAAACCTTACAGCAGCCAGCATCTGGTTCAAGTACATGTCCCACGAACGGTCATTTTCCCCTATTTTCTTTGCTAGTACGTCATGCGTCGTCCTATGGAATCTTTCCATTGTCCCGTTACTTTGCGGGTGGTAAAATGAGGTGGTCACGTGATCAAAATTAAGCTCTTCTAAAGCCCTTTTCATGATCCCATTGACGTTCTCCGGTCCGTTATCCGTAAGTAACTGCCATGGTTCACCAAATCTGGGAAATATTTCCTCAATTAAGAGATGCACCACTGTCTCTGCCTTTTTATTAGGCACAGCGAAAGCCTCCGGCCAACCACTATACATGTCGATGAACGGGACTATGTATTGCTTGCCTGACAAAGTCCTCGGATAGGGTCCGGAAATATCCAATGAAATCTTAGCAAAAAGAAAAGAAGGCATGTCGGTCTCCTGCATTTGAGGTTGTTTTTTTTGTTTTTTTACATAGGCATCACCACATTATCAAGGCCCAGAGGTCACTCAAGGATAAGGGTTAAAGAGTGTACAGTAGAAATTGGACAATATAGTAATCATTAGTAATGAAAATTTGGTAAATTTGATAACTTATATGGAACGGCTCATCAAGAACTTATTTACTTTAGACTTGAACACTACCATATTGTAGTCAACCGGAAAGCAGGAAAACGGAAGACAATTCCACAGGCGTGCAGTTCTAAGAAAGAAGCTTTGTTCATGGAATCTACGTTTAGGTTTAGGCACAGATAAAGAGTGGGGGAAATTATTGATAGTGTTTACAGCTAGACGAGTGTTTCTTGTGAAAGTTTGACGAGGGGGGACCATAGATTGAAGCTCAGTCGAACACTTTTCATGAAAATAACGATACATCAGAGACAAACTAACAACATCTCTTCTGTGAGATAGAGGTTGCAAGGAGGAGAAAAGGACATCTCCTACGAGGCTACGAAGTCTATTTTGAACTCTATCAAGGCAGGACAAGTCCTTTCCAGCAGCTCCTGCCCAGATGTGGCAACAGTATTCCATCCTTGGACGTACATGGCTCTTATATAGATAGAGAATAGCATCAGCAGTGAGATATCTACCGGATCGATAGAAAGATCCCACCATTTTTCCAGCGGCCTTGGCAACAGAGTTGATGTACGTGTTCCATTTAAGATCAGGAGTAATGGTCAAGCCAAGAAGCTTGTCAAAACTTGAGGCCTCCTGAAGACGAGAGCCATTCATTTCAATTGATGCCAAATGTGGATTAGAATGTTGATGATGTAAAGAGAGAAGCTTGGTTTTAGATGCATTAAAAGTAACCAGCCACTCCTTTCCCCATTGTACTACATGCTCAAGATCAGAGGAGAGAGAATTGGAGAGAACTTGTTCATTTACTGTCTTAGATGTGGTACCATAAATGGTAGTGTCGTCAGCATAAATGTCTACAAATGATGTAAGGATATGATTTGGAAGATCATTAATGTAGAGCAGGAAAAGAGTTGGGCCCAGGATGGATCCCTAAGGGACACCGGCATTAATACTGTGAGCTTCTGATTTTTGTCCCTCAACTACTACTCTTATGAACCTATCAGAAAGAAATGATTTAATAATTGAGAAGACTTTTCCAGCTATACCATAGCTAGCGATCTTATGAAATAAACCTTTATGCCATACCCTATCAAAGGCTTTAGATATGTCAAGAGCAATTGCCCTAGAAAGATTGCCTCCGTCGAGAGATTTGCTAATCCTATGCGATATAACTGAAAGGACATCTGCTGTAGATCTAGCAGAACGGAAACCATATTGAGTGTCACTAAGAAGGTTGTGGCTTCCTCAAATTTCTGGTCTGGCATGGGACGCACTTCCCTGTGTTCGTTTACCTTCTTGAACAAACCAGGCCAGAAATACTTCTGTTTAATGGAGTGGAACGTTTTCTCCACACTCATATGACCATTCGCATCATGGTATTGTTTCAATACCTTCATCCTCAAATGTGACGGAATATATAATCTAATTACAGGATCGTCGTCGGGTTGCGATAAATAATATACGATATCGTTCATTATTATGTACTTTTTTCTTCCATCTTCGACGTTTTACCGCTCCTCAACCGTTTCTTTAATTCGACGATCTGACTATCGGCGTCTTGTTCTTTACACATATCCAAACCTGATAGTGTAGGACGCTCGCTTACTACCGGTGAGTCTTCGTCATCCTTATGCGATACAAACACTCTTGGTTCAAAACGATTCGAGTTTATCGCACTCACCGTATAATTTCTATCGTCTATCTCTACGGGAGGATCGTCTTCATCCCGACTCGCATTTACTGCACGGGATAAGAGATCCGCACAGACGTTATCCTTTCCTTTCAGATACTGTATGGTGCAATCATAGCCAGCCATACTTAATGCCCACGTCCGTATTTTCCTATTCTGTATCGGAGATTTAAACAAGTACTCCAATGGTCTGTGATCCGTGTAGATGGTGAACGTAGCACTGTGCAAGTAGTGATTCAACTTGCTTAAGGCATAGTGAATCGCATATGCTTCTTTCTCTATTGTTGACCATCTAGTCTGGGTATCAGACAACTTATGAGATAGAAAATAAATGGGTTTCTCTATCTCCCGACCCTCCTCTGGGTCGTAGACCATTTGAGACAAGGTTGCTCCGATCGCATAATCGGAGGCATCCGTGTATAACCTGTATCCTTTATTAGTGTCCGGGTATGCCAGCATCACCATCTCTGCCAGCTTCGATTTCAATCGATTAAAAGCAGACTGACATGCATCGTCCCAACAGAAACGTGCATGCTTCCTAGTTAACCGAATTAACGGTTCTGCGATTACAGAAAAATCCTTGATAAATCGCCTGTAATAGGATGTCATGCCTATAAAGGATCTAACCTGCTTAACAGTGGTTGGGGTCGCAATTGCCTGAATTGCTTTAACTTTGTCCCTCTCCGGCTGGATACCTTTCTCACTTACTCGGAATCCCATATATTGCACTTCCTTGCCGAAAAACTCACACTTCGCCGCCTTTAACCTTAAATTATGCCTACGTAAGCTACCTAGCACTTTTTCCATATGCCTAACATGTTCCTCCTTTGTTTTGGAGAATATCAAAATATCATCCAAATAAGGCACGGCGAATTCTTCCTGTCCCTCTAATACTACGGACATTAGCTCCTGAAACACTCCCGGGGCGTTAGCAAGTCCGAAATGCATTACATTAAATTGGAACAGTCCTCTATGACAGGTGAACGCAGTTTTCTCTTTATCTTTTTCGTTCAACTTTACCTGCCAATACCCTGATTTCAAGTCCAACTTTGAGAAGTATTTTGCTGACCCAAGCGAGGCCAGTATATCATCAATTAATGGTAGCGCTCAGGCATACTTCTTTGTTATCTTATTCAGGGCCCTAAAATCTACACAGAACCTCTTTGTTCCGTCTTTCTTTTTTACTAAAACTATCGGGAAACTCCACGAACTGTTTGACCTTTCTATCACCCGCGCCTGTAGCATTTCCTTTAGTGCTACATTAACTTCTTCTCGTTGTTTGAGAGGTGTTCTATAAGGGATTTTCTTTATGGGATCGTTTTTTCCTGTATCGAACCTCATCTCTACTGTGTCAGTGCGGCCTAAATATCTATCCTCTGTGACGAATAAATCAGTATTTCGTCGCAGGACTTTATTTAAAACTTTCCTCATTTCTTCTGGCACTTTTATGCCGTTGAGGTTACTTTTGTTTCCCGACTTCCTTTGTTTATTTGGTTGTGATATCGCCATTACTACTTCTGTTCTTCTACATCTACCTATCTTGTAACCTTTCCTTAATTTTACTGTCTGGTTCGTGTTATTCATAATTAGCAAGGGAAAGCTTTTCCTACCTTTAATTTTAACTACCGTGTTCGCTACGGATACACCACTTAGATCACTTAGGAAGCCCTTATCTATCTGCACTACTTCGTAATCTAAACCCTGACCGTTTCTCATTCCGGCACGAGCTGTGCAGGCATGTAAATGCTGCGGTTTCAGGGTGAAATCGTGCCTTAATCTAACTATACTCGAAATATGAGCCTCCTCTTGCAGCGCTATGTACTCGCTGCCTAATCGGATTGCTCCTAAATCAAAGTACATTCTAACACTATTTTGCTTGAGCCAGTCTCGGCCCAATATGACGTTACTATTAAGGTTTTTCGTCACTACAAAATCATGTCCAATGTACTGGCCTCCTACTTTAATCTGTAAACGCGCCACTCCTTGCACTATGAGAGGTGACCCGTTTGCAGTCCTTAAATTCATCTCTATTTTCTTTATCTCAGGATTCTCTCTGAGACCTTCTAATACAGTACTTTTTATTACTGAAATTTCGGCGCCAGTATCTACTAAAGCCATAAACTTATTTTTCTCTATCTTAATAGGGATGCAATTAGCGGCGCCCATATGTCCTATGATCTTTGAATGTTCACCCCTCTTCCTCTCGCTGGGCGTCTTGCGAGTGGGGTCTGCTCGTTTCCCGACTTAGGGAAGGTGCAGTTCCTGGCTATATGGCCTTTTCTGCCGCAATTGTAACACTTAATCCCCGGCCAAGGGCGCTCTGTTTCTCTTGCCTTGAAGCCGGGCCCCTATTAAATCCTCTATAATTCCCCTGCCCCCTATCTGGCTCTGGGAATCTTTTTTTCCTTATCGCTTCTATATTCCTCTGGCGCCTACTATAATTTATTTCCATAGGTTCTTCTTCTCGGTCATTGCCTCTTATGCGGGTGTGTCACCTTCCTCGATTAGGGCCTTTTCATAGGCTACCTTGAGGTCCGATGGTTCTTCCCTCATGACAGCGATTTTGACTTCTCTGTCATATAGCCCCTCGATGAAGAAACCTATCACTTGGCTTTTTATTACTTCATTGTTCGTATCTAGGCTACCATACGAACCTTCAGCCAAGTGCACTAACCTCTGCATGTAGTCCTGCAGAGTTTCGCTTCTACCCTGCTTAATATTTGCTAACTCCCTAACAAACTTGGTAGGATCTGCCTGGACTCCAAAATAATTATCTAGAGGTCGTTTCAAGTCTACCCATGCCAAACTCTCATTGTTGGCTAGTAGTCTTAAAACAAACTGTCCTATTGGGCCAGCCGTCGTAATTAACGCTAATTGGCATTTTTCTTCCTCTGTTTGGCTAACTATTCTAGTGTATTTATCTATATCATTTAGCCATTTTCTGTATTCCTGCGATCGTTGAGTGTCTAATGTTTTTTTTTTATTTTTGCTAACAACGCATCCCCCCAGAGAGTTCGAAATGGCCTTCCCTACATTGTGTAGTTCAGCCCCTAGGATCTGAGCGAAATTTGTGAAAAACTGCTGTTCCATCTTTTACAATTATTTTCAAAATTATACGAGAAAGAAAAAAGAAAGACAAGAAATATATATAATTTTTTTTTTAACAAAACTTTTTAAGAGTCGAGGTTTAGAAAAATATTGAACAAATCAACTAACCTTTCCTTTTCCTCAGGTCCAGTGTCCTTTCTTCTTCTCTTTCTTGCTTCTGTGTACGCGTTTCTCTTCGTCGATTGATTCACGTTGTGTTTTTTTGTGTAAGAATTCTTTTTGTTTAGTTTTGTTTTTGTTAAAAAGTTCTTACTTATCACTCTTGCGGAGTGAACTGGTCATCAAGGCACCAATCAATACTATGTTGTATTGTGGTGTGGCCCCCCAGGTTGGGAATTGTAGTAGTTCGTAGGACTGGCTGTGGCACACCGCAGTTTTAATTACGTCGATCGTCCGTGGTTTCACCTGTTTACTAAGCGGTTATCATGACAACGAGTTAAGACTAGTGAGTTATCTCACCTTAGACTGGCACTTTTTCTTATCCTGCCTCTCGTCAATTGTCAAAAAATGTCATAACAGTGTTGAACCTGAAAACAAATCGGTTGACAACTTAGAACGATCAGTCGTAACTGAAAAACATGTATTAAAGACGTAAGTCACAATTGCGTTGGTTTTGTATAAAATTATATTTTATAATATACATATTTACAATTTATTAGTTCGTCTTTTTCTGTTGGTGGTTTTGAAGTTCACCGCGATGGTAACAGTTTCGACGATACAGTCTTCATCGACGTTCTGTTGCCTTTTTCTCTCCTCTCTCTGCTATCTCTCCTATCTCTCGCGCGTCTGTTCCTTATATGGCATTCAGCTCAACTTTCTTACGTCACGCGTCCTAGAGCTAATTTACATATAACCAACAAACAATTTAGGTCTCGGCTTCCATGTGAGTCCTTAGCACGTTTTTGTTTTATTTATTTAGTCGGGCGATTACTTCTGCACGTGCCGATAATTCACCTGTTTACTTAATTGTTATATTTATCGGGAAATTCCATTCATTGTTTTTTTTGTTCGCCGTAGAATGCCGTGCAAAATATGCGAATTCCAGTAACCCGAATTCTCGTTTTGTCAACAATTACGATCGTCCGACTTTTTCTATTTACACTGCGAATTCTTTATTTGTCTTTAATTCATACTAGTGGACTATCAACATTCGATGTCCACCTATCAAGTTAATAAAAAGGGATTTTACTTTAACCTTTATGTATCGGTTGGCTAGGGCCAACCGATACATAACAGGTTATATATATTGGATGTCTGGTTAGGTTCCTGCATGGGGACGAGGTTGTCGATTGGGCACTCCCCGTGTGTCGCCATCTGGTGAGTGCAGCGTTTTAGTTTTGCAATCTCATCATACGAGAATGTTTCATTCATCAAAAAGTTGGAATTCTTGGAAGTCACTCTTCCATTTAGGATGTAATTTTTGTATGAGTAATGGTGGTAGAAAATTCTTTGCCATTCTGCACACCGTTCTTTCAGCCCTGTATATTTGGCTTTGGCATACTCCATTGCCTATATAAGGGTCCACTTTTCTTCCCGGCTCCACTGTGTTTCATGGTGTTCTCCCTGGTCTTTTGGGGATTTGAAGTCAGTTTCAGCCACTATTATAGCTCTCTCCTTTATCTCATAAATCTCATGTGGAGGTATATATTTATCAATTTGTGAGACTATAGAGAGTTTTTTTGGTTGTTGTTGCCTCCAGTTTTTCTCTTGGTAGATACGTTTTTTTATTATTTGGCCCTCGAATATTTTGTCCTTGTACCAACCCCATTTCTCAAATCTTGAGTATTTGAAGCAGTGAAAGATTTTTTTTCTTTTCCTCAATCGACCAATTCACTGTTTTATAATTACGTTTTCTTGTGGTCATTGCTTGGTTTTGCCGGAGTCCAGGATTAGAATTTGTCTGGTCTGGTGGATTCTCCAGCTTAGTGTTGCTACCTGTAGCAGTATCACTAGGAAACGTTACACTGTTATTTTCCACGCATGCCCCAGTGCGTAGCCATGATGAGGGGACCTTTTTATCCTGGGCGTCGTCCTGCCAGTGTGTACTTTTTATTATTTTTTGTTCATATATTTTTTGGGAACATTTGGTTGGGGTTTACTTCCTGAAAGAAGCATCCTCATATCTGTGTATCGATCCATGTACCTTTGCAGGGACACTCTGAGATACACTAATAAACCCCTTTACAGAGAGACCGAAGATACAGGAGGTCTGTATCTAGTAGGCTTCCCATTATCTCCTTCGCCAGTGTGTGTTTTCATGTGTGTAACTAAAATTGATTTTAGAGAAAATGAATGTTTACATTGTTCACAAGAATATGGCTTTTCGCTTTTTTGTTTTATTTTACTTCAGTCGAAGTTCTCAGAAATCAAGGGGCCCACAACCTGTGACAAACATTGAAGTCTATATTAGATACATAGATATTCGAATGTTCCATTAAAGTTCTTTATCTCTTAAAAACTGAGTTAGTAAAGAAATTGAGAACATACTTTTTCTCTCCCCAATTAACCATTTTCATACGTTGTAGTATATCTTTCATTTTGGTCTCTTCCTCTTACTGGATTCCAGGACAAGAATTTATCTAGTCTGGTGGAGTATCCAGCTTCTTTCTATTACTTGAGGTAACAACACTTGGAGAAGGTGCACCCGTCTTTGTAAAAGCTAATGTGGGTTAGCCATAGTGAGGAGTTCTTATTTGGGCAGCGAATACTATGAGATTTTGAATATTTGGTCAGGGTTTTCTTCTATTTAAAAAGTATCGTCATGCCAGGTTGTTCTGACAAACCCCTGTACAGAGAGACCTTAGAAACTCAAGGACAGTGTCTAGTAGGCCTTCAAGTTCTCTTTCACCAATGTGTTTTCATATGTGTAACTAAATTGGTTTTTGGGGAAAATAATTTTTACATTGCTTACAATATGGCTTTTCGTTTGTTTGTTTTTTACTTCAGTAAGTTTTAAGAGATCAAGGGGCTCCCTCAATTTATGCCTGCTAATTGTATTTCGTTACAGCTTAGTCCTTCAGGGATTGCTTCTAAGTATTTATGAAGATTCATTTTTATTAAGCCAGTTGCCCCTTTCACAACAACCGGTATGATGTTTATTTCTTCCAGAAACCATGTCGTTTTCACATCATTTTTTAGGTCCTGATATTTTTTATCTTTTCTCGTTCAGCTCTTTTGAGGCCAAAATCATTTGGGACGGTGACATCCTTTTGGGCTTGTTCCATATTACAATATCTGGTTTGATGGCTTTGTCCTTTATGTATCTGCCCGTTTGTATAGCTTTGTCATAGAACACGGTCACATTTCTGTTTGATGTTATCGGTGGTGGTTCATGTACCCAGATTTTCGGCGATCTGTCAAGCTGCATCTCTCCACAGATCTTCCAATGGAGGTACTTACATACTTTGTTGTGACGGGCAGTGTAAAGGCTACCTTCCAATAGGATTGGGTATGCAGACATTAGATGGCTTGGGCTTTCAATAGCATGTGGCAAAACCTACACTGGCCATTTGTTTTTAGGCAAGCCATTTTTTAAATGCCGTTGTGAGTAAGCCCTGATGTTGCCCGGCTACAATAAGTCTTTCCTCATCAAATGGAAGTCTCCCACTCTGGAGCCATTGCAGTGAAGCATCTTTATGTATATACTTCTGGTTGAGCTCCTCTAGGAACATTTCTGCTCTCTTATTTTGTTTCCTCCTTCTGTCGCTGGTTTATCATGTATGTCGAGAGTGTTCTGCGGTATGACTCGTCCAAAGTTTTCAGCAAGCTTTGTGATTGAGGTTTGTTGAAAAAGGTTATCATAATGGCCTTTCACCATTTCCATTGTCATGTCCGTTGAACTTTTAATATATTGGCCCATGCTCACTATAGTGGCTTGATGTTTATGATTGAATTCAGGCCTAAGCCTCCTGTTTTCATGATAGGTATATCCTGTTCATGCATTGGTTTCGCTATGTTACCTTATGTAGGGATAGTCGTTTCCTGGTCTTTGTATCGAGCCTGTTTATGTTATATTGAGGCCAGTCTATAATACCGAAACTGTACGTGATCACAGGTATTGCAAGCTGGTTTATAGCTATAATTTTGTTTTTAGGGGTTAGTTCAGATTTGAGGATATTTTTCAAACGTACACTATATTTCTGTTCTGCCCTACGTCTAATTTTATCGTGTTCCACATTTATGTTTTTCTCAATGGCGTTGTATTTGTATGTGGAATCCACTTCAAAATCGTCAATGAGGCTGTCGTTGATCTGTAGTTGTTCAGCTGTTGTCTTTTCCATTTTTTATTGTGCATTTAACACATTTATCAAATCGCTTTTTTGTATTTTACTTCAGTAAACTTTAAGCGATTAAGGGGTGCATTTCTGGAGCTAACACTTGATTCCGTTGTGATTTAAATTTATATCCGAGGGCTCTTTTAAGGATAGATACTGTTTCCTTTATGGCTGCTATCTGTATTTCATTACAGCTTGGTTTTCTAGGGATTGTTCCTAAGTATTTATGAAGATTCTTTTTTATTAAGCCAGTTGCTCCTATCACAACCGGTATAATGTTTATTTCTTTCAGAGACCATGTCGTTTTTAGATCATTTTTAGGTCCTGATATTTTGTTATTTAGGTCCTGATATATAATCGCCAGTGTGTGTTTTCATATGTTCAACTAAACTTGATTTTCGAGAAAAAGAATGTTTACATTGTTCACAAGAATATGGCTTTTCGCCAGAATGTGTTCTCATATGTGTATCTAAATTAGCTTTTGTAGAAAAAGAACGTTTACATTGTTCACAAGAATATGGCTTTTCGCCAGAATGTGTTCTCATATGTGTATCTAAATTAGCTTTTGTAGAAAAAGAACGTTTACATTGTTCACAAGAATATGGCTTTTCGCCAGAATGTGTTCTCATATGTGTATCTAAATTAGCTTTTGTAGAAAAAGAACGTTTACATTGTTCACAAGAATATGGTTTTTCTCCAGTGTGAGTTCTCATATGTATCGCAAGATGTGATTCACGTGAACATGAATATTGATATTGTTCCCAAGAATATGGCATTTCCCCAGTGTGAGTACTCATATTCATAGCTAGATTTTGTTCCTCAGAACCTGAATGTTGACATTGTTCCCGAGAATATTGATTTTCGCTAGTGTTAGTACTCATATGCGTAGCTAGATTTTGTTTAGCAGGATGCGTATATCGATATTTTTCACGAGAATATTGCTTTTCCCTAGTGTAAGTACTCATATGCATCGCTAATTTAGGTTTCTCAGAACCTGAATATTGACATTGTTCCCGAGAATATGGATTTTCTCCGGTGCGAGTACTCATATGCATAGCTGAATTTGGTTTCTCTGAACGTGAATATTGCAATTGTTCATGAGAATATGGCATTTCTCCAGTGTGCGTACTCATTTGCATCGCTAGACTTGGTTTCTCAGTACGGGAATATTGATATTGTTCCCAAGAATATGGCATTTCCCCAGCGTAAGTACTCATATTCATAGCTAGATTTGGTTTCTCATAACGTGGATATTGACATAGTTCACGAGAATAATGATTTTCTCTAGCGTTAGTACTCGTATGCATCGGTAGATTTAGTTTCTCGGTACGTGAATATTGATATTGTTCCCAAGAATATGGCATTTCCCCAGTGTGAGTACTCATATTCGTAGCTAGATTTGGTTCCTCAGAACTTGAATATTGACATTTTTCACGAGAATATTTATTTTCTCTAGTGTTAGTACTCGTATGCATCGGTAGATTTGGTTTCTCAGTACGTGAATATTGATATTGTTCCCAAGAATATGGCATTTCCCCAGTGTGAGTACTCATATTCGTAGCTAGATTTGGTTCCTCAGAACCTGAATATTGACAGTGTTCACGAGAATATTGATTTTCTCTAGTGTTAGTACTCATATGCATCGCTAGATTTTGTTGGTGAGAACGTGAATATTGACATTGTTCCTCAGAATATGGCTTTTCTCCAGTGTGATTACTCATAAGCATCGCTAGAATTTGTTTCTCAGTACGTGTATATTGACATTGTTCACGAGAAGATAGTATTTCCACAATGCGAGTTCTCATATGCTTTACTGAATTTGATTTATCAGAACCAACAATTTCACACGAATCCGATTTGATCTGTAGCAAATATTAAAGAAAATATAGACATAATTGGATTTAAAACAAGCGTTCAAGCAGGAACATCTGCAATGAAAAAATAAATTACATTAACTTTTATTATTTATTGACAATATTATTTGTAGTAATTTGTATTTAAATATTTTTAAAATTTCTACGAAAAACGATGCAATTAAATAGAAATGAAAATACGTTTCGAATACAATTAACGAGAATTGAGATTTGCTAAATAAAAAAAAACGAAGAGTTCGAATCGTAACAAGAAAGTTATTTTCTGAAAGCTTTGAAAATCTTAGCAGAACTTCATTTTCGCTAATTATCCTCGAAACTTGTTTTCATTAGTAATTAATGTTTTTACATTGTTTTTCGGGATTTAAAGATATATATTTGGTGCAAGGTTATAAATGGTCCACAAGTAATCTTTTTTACTATAAAAATCTGAAAAAAAAAATCTTTATAATGTACGTACTTGTCACTGCATGAAGATGTCATATTAAAAAAAATCACGTAAATCAATCAAGTAGTTTTTTATTTATTTAAGAAAATCAAATATTATGAGAAATTTTATCGAAGAAAAACTTCACGCCATTTTGTTTTTGAATGATTAACTGCTAGCGACACCTATTGGGAATGTTTGGAATATAAGATCACCAAGAGGGAGACAATCGACTTTCCACGCTATAGAAAAAAAAAACACTGGACACTTAAGACATTTATGTTTTTGAGGATGTTGAAAACGAAAAATAACGTTTAAAATTCCAGCAACCGAGTAGTTTCCATGATATAAAGAAATGTTAGGTTAAAGAAAGTGGGGGATCACATTTCTATAATAATTTAACGTATAATGATCACCCACTTTATGGCCACCATTAGTGTAAAACTTGAATTTACGCCGCTGAAATACACATTTGCCGAATTTTTGTTGGAGGAGCGTCAACGTGTGGGTGCTCAATTTACGTAAAATTCTTCATATCTTGGAAACTACTCGTTTGCTGGAATTTTAAATATATTTATTATTGCGACGTGAAAATAAAATAGAAACGATTGGTTTCACTGACAATTCAATATTTCGCTGTCCAAATCTATATATGTGGCGAAAAAAGCGGTACCCCCACCCTCTAATTTTTTTTTCGTTTTTTTTAATTTTTTTCATCGGATTATTAATGAAATGTAACTAATCAACCATATTATCAATAAATAAATAAATAAATGAAATGAAAAATACAAAAACATTTCATTATTTAACCTAAAAAAAAAAAAAATTGCTTCATTTCTAATATTAAGTTCCCGTAAATCGATACTCTATTTTCAGAAGCATCGGCTCTTTTCGGCTAAATTTCGCAAATATTGACTTTCTAAAAAAGCTGTTTGGCTTTCAAAAAATGCCAATAAAGGGCTACATTTGGCCAAAAATGTCGATGTTTCCAAAATGAGGCAGTCTTGCACTTACACCCGGCAAAGTCGAAAGTAAGTTCGACAACTCTAGAAGGGTCATATCAGTATTTTACACCGTCACTTGATTAAATAAAGTAAACGAACAAAATATACATTTTTAAATATATATTTAAAATTATTTATTTAAGAGAAAAATGAAACAAGTTTTAGAAAATGTATTATTGCATTAACAGAATAAATAAATAAAATAAAATCTGAAGTAATGAACCAAGTTATGAACAAAAAATAAATTTATATAAGAAAATAAGACAGTTACGCAGTTAAGCAAAGTCGAAAGTTCGACAACTCTAGAACGGTTACATCAGTATTTACACCGTCAAATCATGTGTTATTTTGTTAAGAAAATTATATCGAACAAATTGGAAGAAACCAGGTGTATCAGAATTTTTGACACCCCTAACAGGAAGCTGCGAATAAAATAGAAAATAAACTCTTAATTTTTCTTTTAAAAGTGGGTTGTTTATTTTCTTTATGGGTTATACTTAAAAAAAAAAAAACTATTAAACTTGTATAAACAGTATTTTTTTTATTAAAAAAAACAAAAACAGTAATGAAATTATTGTGAATTTTACGAGTTGTTTTTACGTATTGTTTAAAATATTTGAAAACATTAATAATAATTCGTAATATCGTGATAAAACTTTAATAATTTGTAATATTTTTCAATTCTTAAACTTTAAAAATATATCAAAATTTTTCTATTGATTCAATCTTTATATTTTCAGGGTCAATGTGAAATTTTATGCTCTTTCCAATAAACCGAATATAATATTTTAGACAAACGTTTTTTTAATTCACGCCCCCCCCCATCATTTTGAAATGTCTATCAAAAAATAAATAATTTACACACCAAAGTTTTATATATCACAAATTGAAGATAAAAAAAAAAAAATCAATAAATATATTCAAATTTAAAACAAAAAAAAAAAGTGTTCAGAAATTTACCTATAAAGTCTGTAGGTTTGTATTACTGTACACAGATTCGAAAAAGTTGTCAAAAAACAAATATATAAAAAATAAATGTTATCAAAGGCAAGATAAGTTACTTTTCTACAAAATTGGATAAATTTTTTGTGTTTTTATTCAATGTAACATGTTTAATCAGCTCGAAAAACATACAGTGTTTACCGATGTATTCGAAAATTAAAGATGGCGTCTCACACCCTCTTTAACACCGTAAGTATGGAAAAAGGTGTTATAAATAAAAAATATACAAAATACTATTAAAAACCCACCGAATATGTCACGGTAACATATTGAGCGAGTTTTTAACAGTATTTTATGCGTTTTTTTTTTTTTTATTTATAACATCTTATCCCACATAAGTGTGTAAAGAGAGAATAAGACGCCATCTTGAATGTTCCAATACATCGGTAAACACTGTATGCTTTTCGAGCTGAATAAACATGTTACATGGAATAAAAACACGAAAAATTATATCCAGTTTGGTAGAAAAGTAACTTATCTTGCCTTTGATAACATTTATTTGTTATATATTTGTTTTTTGACAACGTTTTCGAATCTATGTGTACAGTAATACAAACCCCACTTTTTTTCTTTTTTTTAACACGTTGTTTTTTTGTTTTTTTTTAAATGAAACCTTTGTCCTTGCTCCTTTAATTGAAAAAAAAATAGGGTTTGAATTATATATTTCGAGTAGTTATAAGCTTGGAAGGACGGGCGCGGAGTCGAATTAATTCACACTCTCCATTTTGAAGTGTCCATTAAAAAGTACGTAATTAATTTACTGACCAAAGTTTTATATATCGCAAATTGAAGATAAAAGATCAATAAATAATATATTAAAATTTAAAACAAAAAAGTGTTTTTAGAAATTTACCTATAAAGTCCGAAGTTTAAAACCATTTTTTTTTTGTTTAATCACGTTATTTTTTATTTTTTATTTTATTTGTGCCACCTTGGTCCTTGCTCCTTTTATTGAAAAGAAAAGGAGGGTTTGAATTATATATTTCGTGTAGTTATAAGCTTGGAACGACAGGGGGTCAAATTAAAGAGAAATAAGAAACAATTTTAGAAAGTGTATTATTGTCATAACAGAAAAAATATAATACAAAAAACTGAAACTTTGTCGTGTGTAAAGCGTAAAACTTTAAATAAAATATTTAAAAAATATTTTAAAATGTCGAAATATTGTTTAAAATATTTGAAAAC